>NW_006400009.1:1695148-1810838 GCF_000299155.1 Elephantulus edwardii
TTGAATTTGCATATGAGTAGTTGGTGGTCTGTTCCACAATCAGCTCCTGGCCTAGTTTTCACAGCTGATATTGAGCTTCTCCAGCGGTTCTTTCCACAGATGTAATCATTCTGATTCCTATGCATACCGTCAGGTGAAATCCTACCTGAAAGAAAATAAAATTACCATCTATCCCTGTCCACCTGGCTCAAAAGCTCGACTAAGAAAGTGTTGCTTTACTTTCCATCTGCCTTGTACTTCTTTTTTTAGCAGACTGTTGCTCCTTAACTTGTTGAATACATGCCTCATCTGCAAATACTTATGTCTGTGTGCACACTAATAAGTGTAAGTATTTTGTTCTTGAGAATTTTATTTTGTCTTACTATGTTTTGGTTTTTCAGTCACAAGTAATTGAAGTACACTCTGATTTAGGTATACCCAAATTCATAATAATTAATAGTTTGCCATGTTACCATTTATTCAGAATTTGAAAAAATCCAAAATGGTTGGTGGGTGGTCATCTCAGCATAGAATCCCAGAGCAGTTGTGTGTCTACTGAAAACAAGATACTGGGCAGAATCCACCAATCACATAGCTGAGAGAGTCTGCTCTTGTTAAGAGCTACAGCCTTGAAGGCATGCTATGAGTTGGAATCAACTTGATAGAAGTGGATTTGGTTTTGGTTTTTTCTACTTCACCAAACATGCGATCCTCCTCCAGAGAGTGGTCCTTCCTAACAATAAGACCAAAGTATGTGAGACAAAGTTTGTCATCTTGCTTTTAAAAAGCATTCTAGCTATACTTCTTCTAAGACATTTTGTTTGTTCTGGCAGACCACAGTACATTTAATAGTCTTCACCTCAATCATAAGTTTAATGCACCAAATCTCCTGTTTTCCTTATTAGTGTTTTAATTTTTGCATGTAAATTAAGCATGAAAATTTGCATGAAAAATACCATGGCTTGAGTTAGGTGTATCTTAGTTTTCAAAGTGATATCTTTGCTTTTTAGTATTTCAAAGATGTAATTTGTGGCAGTTATTATGTCCAGTGCAATATGTTATTTAATTTCTTGACTTCTGACTCCATTGACGTTGATTGTGCATCAGAGTAAAATGAAACCCTTCACAGCTTTAATCTTATCTCCATTTATCAGATGTTACTTAATGGTTCAATTGTGATGATATTTGTTTTCTTTATGCTGAAATGTAATCCACTGTGAAAGCTGTAAGTTTTTAATCTTGATCTGCATTTTGCAAGTTGTTAATAGGCCTTCCTCCAGTCTTGTCACTGTATTCTTTGTATACGTCTAATTTTTCCAGTGATTTTCTCAGCTTACATATTGAATAAGTACGGTGAAAGATAGCATTCAATACTTACATATTGAATAAATATGGTGAAAAGTTGTGGTGTACACCTTTCCTGATTTGGAACCACAACATATCCCTTTGTTCTGTTTGACTAATTGCCTTTTGGTCTATATTCAGACTCAGCATGAACATAATTAAGGACTAAAAATTTCCATTCTTTGTAAAGTTAACAACAATCATTCATCCCATAGTTTATATGTGACAACAGTAGCAAAAAACCTTCAGATATAATGATGTACCATCCATATAAATATCTTTAAAAATACACACTTGAAGGAATAGCTTCAATAGTCAAAAAGTTTTGTAAGACAAGAAGTTGAATGATATATGAAACTTTCTGTCCTAACAAAATGGCTTTATGTGCTATGATTTATTGCATGAAGACATTAACTGAAGCATTATTTTTTTAGCCAAATGTTGTAAACAAGTTAAATTTCCAGCATCATAAAAATATCTAAATGATGAATGGTTCTTTATTTTAAAGATATGAGAAAATACTTATGATAAAGTTTAAAAAAATGATGGGAATTCATGTATATAGGACTTTTTTTATTATTTGAAAACTCATAGAATCACAAACTAGGAGACAATGAATATCAACTTTGGCTGCCTCTAAGTAAGAGGATTAGTAGTAAATTTTACGAGGTTTCTAGGAAAACATAGAAGAAGAAACAATGGAGAAGGTAGCAAGTATCATAAAATGTTGGGTCTTAAAAACACTATATATATTAGCTAAATTGTAATTCCTTACTTAGAATCAATTTCCAGAGCTGCTCAAGCCACTTCTAGTGTTCCAAGTAAAACCTAAGAAGCTACATTAACTACACAATAACTGTGTACTGGTCACTATTACAATTTCTTTACACATACTGCCTAAAGTTTAACAAGAGTGCTACATTTACTCATCAAAATCCCTCCAAAGGACATCTCATGTCTTCAGAAACCTGCTCTAATAGCTTATTTGCTAATAGCCTATGATTTATGCAATCTAGAATCTTCTCATAAAACTAATGGTTGAGATACCTACTTTGCATTTAAATTGGCTTCCCAAGAGGAAGGGTGGGGGGGTTCTGTGGTGGGTTGAGGTTTTTTTGTTTGTTTGTTTTTCCCTGAAAGGCAGTTTTAATGCAAAGCGCTTAGAGTCTGGTAGAATTGGTTTTCCAAATATCACTCAACAGCTAAAACGTTTGGACAATTTTAGGCACGTCAGCCTTTCTACATCTTCATATAATATCCTAAATATTATACAGTACATACGGAATGCCTGGAACATTGTCTGCTAGATTAGAACTATTGATTCTTTCCATCCCTTCACACATCATTATTGATGCTCTATAACTTGAAAGGGGGAGCACTTTGTGCCCCCCATTTTCGAGTATAGTGTGACTGACTCCTTCTTCCTGGAATTTGTTCTAAATGTCCTCTTCTGTTCCTTTTTCTCATTAAACTTAATACTGTAGCTCCTCTTGGCAACCTTTTTTTTTCTTTCCTACTTACTTGCAAATGTGCCTCGGATTCCCATTACTTCTTTTGCCTCTCAAAATGTCAATGGTAGCCCCTGTGGAGATCTCAAGGAAAGCTGGCTAAGCCATAGGGAACAACGAACAGCTAGTTGCCTGATACGGAAATAACACCCATGGCAGCCTGGAATTGATGTGCTAGGCACATTGATGCTGGAAATTCTGCTTTACTCGCTTCCTTGGTCTAAACCAGACTGATGGAGGAAGTAATTAGCTGGACTGGCTCTATTTTTTTTTTCTTTTTCTTCTTTAACTTAATGGACAGGCCCCCAAAACAGGGCAAAGGAATAAGGTTAAATTGGAAACATCCTTCTCTCATTTCCTTGCTGGCTGAAAAACAGACCATCACAGTCTCAACAAGCTTCTCTTCACCCTTGTTTTGGAAACTTCTTCGATCTCCATTGCAGTTCTCTAGCTTACAGACAGACGTCACTTGACATCCTACTTCCCACAGGAAGCAGCCGCTCCTACCACAGCCTACTCTGTACTCCGGCCTCCCCTCACCACCGCTGCACTGGTTTCTCTCCATTACTTAGCTGTACTTGATAATTAAGACTCTGGAGTCACATCAACCTGAATCTGAATGCTGGGTCTTCCTCTTATTAGTTATCTTGTGATAACACTCTTATTAGTGATCTTGAGAAAGTGATTAATCTTTTCTAAATAGGAGCTTCCTCATATGTGAAATAGAGATTCTAATTACATATGTCTCAGGATTGTTATAAAGATTAAACAAGATAATTCATGAAGAACACAGAGAGGAATGCCTAGTACATATTTCACCTACTATATGCTTTCAAGTTACTTGACTCTTTCCTTGTTAGTTGTTGTAGGGTAAGATGGAACATTCCTTTGTGCATATATTTATCTATCCATCCATCTATCCACCCACCTACCCATCCATCCATGCATGCATTCCTTCAACTAACCAACAGTTCAGTGCTCAGAATCCTCAAAAACACTCTTTGCCCTGTAAGAGCTGGAAGTTTTACCAGGGAAACATAAACACAAACAAAAGTTCTTACGATGTGGTACGTCTGAAAGTCTGCTAGCTTGCGCCTGTCAATCTTCCTCAGTGACATGACAGCTAAGACAGAGCATTCCCGTTGGGCTGCATTGTGCGGCCTCCTCGTTGCTCCTGGCTGCTCACTGAAGCCTCGTGGTTCCAGAATATGAGCTGGAAGCTATAGCTACACAGGGTCTAGAGGGGCCCTCGTTATGTCCTGATTTCATTGTCACAGTAACTCCACTTTTTGTTGACTGGGAAATGGATCAGCTAATTAGCACAAGCTGCTAGAGCTTCCAGGACCTTTGCCAGGACTTTTGTTCATTTAAATCATTATTCCAAGCTAAGGGTGAGTAGAGGAACTCTGGATGTGATCAAAGAGGCAGGTAGCAAAAGGTGTGGGGTTCCCAAAGTCCTCTGTGCATCTTCCATCCAGGAAGTGTACACAAACCACCACCAAGGCAGGAGGTAAGTCCTATCTTAGGAAGATTTTCAAAGTAGTCAGTTCCACAGACTCTTCCAATAAGTTTAATCACAATGCCTCTGAATTGTTACATAAAGTTCTGAGTGTACAGGAATACAGAGATAGTAGCAAATTAGCTCAAGGGGTTACAATAGCCTGTGAGCCCAGCCTTAACTATGGTTGTAATTCTCTCAAAAGCCAGGTGTGGTCTCTCTCTCAAGCCTTCAGGCCTAATGCTGATTGGACAATCAGGCAATCAGGAAGAGTGTGGGCAGTTCTACCTCCTCCTCCTAACCAAAGATCAAAGGCCATCTCCTGAACTGCTTCTGTGCCTTTGGACATAATAGTTTTTCCAAGTGATCTCCTTTCCTAAATGTCAGCTTCCTTCTCTGTGACGTTTTCATGATACACGGTGAAAACCTCTAACACTTCCAGTACTTCTGTCCAATAGATATTAATACTGTCCTCTTTTTACTTAGATTTATCCACATCTTAGTATATTTTATTACTTGTATATATGTCCATATTCTATTAGATTTGAACTCCTCAAAAGCAGCAACATGTCTTCTTCTGTACTCCAGTGTGAAACAAAAAAGTTGGTATTGAAAGATAATGAACACATAGGAATAGAATTATTAGAAAAATAGGACCAGATGAATGAGAATATCAGAATTCCAACCACACAAGTGGGTAAAGTATGAAGTTGCCATTAATGAAGAGCTAAGAAGAGTAAGAAAGCCTCAGATGGTTTCCCAGCTTAAAGGATGAAATGAACCACTAAAATGGAAAATTTTATCAACTTGACCTCTTATTGTCTGTGTTCCTGTGGTGTTTAGAAGTTGTTTAAGCTCTTGGCCACCTGGATTTGTTGTTTTCTGAAGAGTAGTCACATGAAAGTTGATAAGGAGTAGTGTACTAGTAAACGTTTAATAACCAGCTCTCTGATGTGTATAGAGGGAGAGAGAGAGGGTGAGGTCACACTTAGAATTTTATATATTCACTGATAAAAACTATGTGCAACATAAATACAATAGTGACAATGTGTGCAGTCCTCTTGTAAACTCCATATAGCCAACGATGTTCAAGAAACTTATCATGTTTTTTGCTGAACTTTTCCAACTTATAGTTGCAATTGACAATTAAGTATAATTCTTACATGAATGTGGTCTGATATTTTCATGTATGTAAATGACCACAATGAAAATGAAACCATGGAGATGTAGGTGAGAACCTCAGTGATCTACCAACGAGTCCTGGCCTTCTAGTGCTGTTGTGATAGGAACACCACTAGTGGGTAGGCTTGACAAAAAGAAATTTGGGTTTTCCACAGTTTAGGAGGCTCAAAAGTTGAATTCGGGGTGCTGGCTCTTGAGGAAGGCTTTCTTTGCTGGTTCTGGATGAAGGTCCTTGTCTCTTTGAAATTCTCTTCCTGGCCAATCTTCATGAAGCTTGATATCTCTCTTTCCCCATTTCTGCTACTTTGTTTACCTGTTTAATCTCTGTATATCTCAGAAGAAATTGACTCAAAAGGCATCTACTAACTCTACTTCATTGATGTAACACAGGTAACCCATTCTCAAGTGAACTATAAACGCGAGCATAGAGATTAAGATTACAGCACATGCATAGCAAGCACGAACAACTTTGATAAATTAACATTTTTCAAATATTAGAATATTTTTTAAATTTTCAAGTTAATCATAATATAATGAGTACATATATTGCACTAATTCTTTAGTTTATTCAACATTGTTAACTTTTTTCCTTAAGTCTAGACAGTCACCATGGCACAAACGCTCTCATGATAGCTAATTCCAAGCTTCCACCTATTATCACTGAACACAAAATTAGGGAAAACAGTAGTTTCATATTTTGACTTGGTATTTTTACCATAAAATTCAATAGCAATAAACCTTAAACACACAGATAATAATAAAATGTAGTAAGATAATTCTTGTTGTTACTGTTATGTGCTTTCTAGTCAAGTGTGACTACCATCATCTCTGACACACTTGAGCCTTTTGCTGCAATCATGGTGTAACTCCAGCCCATTGAGTGTCTTCCTCTCTTTTGTTGACCTTCCACATTTCCTACAATGATGTTCCTCTCCAGGGAATACCCCCTTTCTTTTATAAAATTGTTTTAAGAGTTTTACTCTTTTTTGTGCCTGTACTGTCAAATCAGATCACAGGATACAGGAGGAGATTGCCCCTCCTTCTCCAGCAGAGCATATAGTGGATTTGAACCACGTATGTCTGGTATTGCACTGCAGTTTCTTGCCACTAGGCTACCTAAGCTCCCTAAAAATCCCTTTCTTGAAACATGCCCAAAATATCAGATAAAGCTTTTCAATGCTTACCTCTAAAGAACATTCTAGTTGAACTTTCTCTAAGATGTATCTGCTTGTTCTTCTGATGACACAAGAAAAAGAGATGCCTTTGCGTTGTGATATTAGGCTGAAATAAATAGAAAGTAATACATTTTAAGGGTTTATTATCTTTGCTTTTAATATAATTCACTCAATTTTTTTATTTAACGATCTTTAATATGCCTAGGTTGACAGGAGGGACGGGTCCTTGGAGAGGGACATCATGCTTGGGAGGGTAGAGGGACAGCGCAGGAGGGGAAGACCCTCTATGAGATGGATTGATTCGGTGACTGGGGTAATCGGGATGGGTGTGTCAGAGGCAGTGCCGTTGGCGCAGGATAGAGCAGGGTTTAGGGCTGTTGTGCATAGGGTCGCTATGAGTCGGAAACGACTCGATGGCACATAACAACAACAACAGGTTTAACAACCAGCTTAAAAATTCCTGCAAATAAAATAATCAAATTATGCAGGCTGCTCAGTGAGTTGACCTGAGTACACCACTGTCAAGGGGCTTGATCTTACCATCTCTCACACACTGGAACCCATTGCTACAGTCACTATGTTAATCTGTCTCGTTGAGGGTATTCCAGGGTCTTCTACTTTCTTCCATGCTCTCCAAGTATGATTTTGTCCCTCTCCAAGGAATAGTATCTCCTGCCAACACGTTCAAGGTATGTGAAACGAAGCTTCGCCATCCTTACCTCCAAGGAACATTCTGGCTTCACTTTCCCCAAAACACATCTGTTTGTTCTCTTGGCAGTCCATGGAATTTTCAGTACTTTTCCTTAGCACCACAGCTCAATCAAATAAAACATATAAAAAAGAAAGAAAGAAATAACATGAAGGCACTGGAGACTTGGAAAGTGAGCAAAAACAGGCACATTCTCAAGTCAGAACAAAGGAGCGTGAGTTTTTAAATTTAATATTTTGTTTTAGCCTAAGGGTAGGCTTGAAGCAGGAGAGGTTCTGCAGTTAACTTTAGAAGAGAACTCATAATTTTTCTAGTCTGAAAAACAGAGAATTGACTTTGGAGCAAACACAGTTGGTGGGTAACAAGAAATGAATGAATTAACAAAATTAAAGAATGAGAGCTAGAAGTGTGAATTCTGCATATAAATTCTTCCCAACTCCTGGGCCAAGTCCCTAAACATACAGGCTTTGTCACAAATGGTAGAGGTGCTATCCAAAAGATCAAGTTTGCAGCTCAAGACCAACTTCTTGCTTTTGGTGGGAGAAGAACTTTATATAACCCTACTTTCCCCAACATAACATTTTCAGTGTCTAAGATATTATCTGAAATTGCTTTACATGTGAATACCAGGCAGTATCTAACCTAATAATTCAGCATCTCATATTCCAATACACACTTCACACTTTCTGACATATTACAACCCACTGTGGCAGTCACCATCTCAATAGAACTGGTCAAAGATCTTTCCCTCCTTTGCCAACCCACCACCTTTCCAAGCATCATGTCCCTCTCCAAGGAATAACCCCTCCTACTATGATATCTGAAGTATGTAAGGCACTTTGGCTGCATCCTGTCCAAGACATTTTTGTTCTTTCTTTTGATAGACCAAAGGATGTTCAGGATGTTCGGTGCTCTTCTCCAACCCCACAGCTCAAAGGCATCAATTCTTCTTCTGTCATCCTCATTCATTGTTCAGTTCTCAGATGCATAGCAAGTGATTAGAATGACCATGATCTGAATTAGAGACAACTTAGTCCTGAAACTGATATCATTATTTCTCAATAATTTGGAGAGGTCTCTAACTGCAGACTTTCCAAGTACAATATATCTCCAGATTTATTGACTTTTGGTACCAACGATGTTAATTGTAGATCCAAGTAAAATGAGGCTGTCGACAGTTTTAATCTTTTCTCCACCTATCATGATGTTGCTTATCAGTCCAGTGGTAAGAATTTTTGCTCTCTTGACATTAAGATGCAATCCATATTGAAGGTTGTATTATTTGATCTTCTGCCAAAAGTGCCTCAAGTCCTCCTTACTTATAACAAGCAAGGTTGTGTCATCTGCATAACACAGGTTATTGATGAGTCTCTGATCCTGATGCCACATTCCTCTTTATAGAATCCAGTTTCTCAAATAATTTTCTCAGATTGGACAGGTAAGGAGAGAGAATACAATCCTGACACTCCCTTCTCAATTCTAAACCATGTAGCGTTCCCTTGCTCTGTTCACACAACAGCCTTCTCCTGGTCCAGGTATTCACATGAGCACAATTAAGTGCTCTGGGATTCGCATTCTTCTCAATGTCAGCCACAACTTGTTATGGTCCATATGGCCAAATACCTTTGCATAGCCAACAGAGCATTAATAGACATTCTTCTGGCATGCCTTACTTTCAGTGAGGATCCATCTGACATCAACAATGATATCTCTTGTGTCATGGCCTCTTCTTAATGCTGTTTGAATTTCTGGCAGTTCCCTATCTATATACTGTTTAGCCATTTTTTAATTAACTCCAGCAGTATTTTGCGTGCATGTGATATTAATGATATTGTTTGATAGTTTTCACATTCTGTGGATCACCGTTCTTGGGAAAAGGAACAAATATCTACCTCTTGCAATCCATTGACCATACAACTGATGTTGGCTTGTCAGGAAGTGTGAGGATGACAGGCGAGAACAGGTTTCAGATCTGTTGTTTATAGGTTGCTGTGAGTCGTACTGGACTTAGTGATATCCAACAGCAACAACAATAACGTCACTGGGAAGCTGTGCTGCTAAAGCAAAGCAGAGCTTCTCTGCTGGTTAAAAATCGACCAGCAGCTCGACAGGAGAAATATGATCAATCTCCTTCCGTGCATTTTTCAGCCTCCAAAAACCCCCTGTGGGGTCACTTATGAGTTGCTTCCAACTTGATGGCAACTAGTTTGAATTTGAGTTTCTTACTCAGTCACAAAAGACTGAGAGGACCATCAGGAGGGGACAATCTCAAACTTCCTTGTTCCTTCCTACTCCCTTGTTGGGTGTTTCAGAGAGAGAATAACACCTCTATAAGTTCTAGGACTCTGTGAATAGAACTGATACCGGCTGCACATTTACTAGGGCAGCCAGGTAGTACAAATAGCTAAGTGCTGTCCACTAAATAGAAAGTCGGCTATTCAAACAGACCTGGCAATCATTTTCTGAAAGGTTATAACCTGCAAAGCCATATGGAGAACTTCTACTCTGCAGACACAGGACCACATGAGTTAGAAATGGCCCACCTGCAACCAAAAAAACAAACACTTGACACATGAGTGGTATCCTTTCTTTTGATTCTTTTATGGAAAAGAGGAAGTTGGTAGAAGTCTGCTCCTTCAGCCAATTTAGCCAGTTTCTGTTTCTTTCTGGATGGCCCCTCTTCCTCTCACCAGCCAACTGGCCCCAGACATCTGCCTCAGCTGAGATAAAAAACTGTTCTGGGCTAAGTTCTGGGACCCTAGACCTTTTCTCCTCCTGTTCCTTGGCTCAGGTTGCATTCTTTTGCAGCTGGGTTTGTAGTTGATAAACCTTTGTTCTTTAGGACTTTAGCTAGTTTAGGAAAACAGTGTTTATTAAAGTTCTCCGCTTTGAAGTTTGAGGCAAAAATCACAGCTAGCAATACATTGCTTTGCAATGTTTGTCATGTTTTATTTTTGCTAGTTGTTTCCCTGTGAAAACAGTTAATCTGCTCTGCTGTTAACCTCAGGGTTGGACATTCAGATCCACTTAGAGGCACTTCTTAAGAAAGGCTTGAAAATCCTGTGAAGTGCAGTTCCACTCAGACCTACATGGAGTCACCACAAAGTGTTGTTGGTTTTCATGGCTACAAATTGAATGGGAAGTGATTTCCCATCCTTTCCCCCAGACACTGGTGTTTTCAAATCTCCAGAAAGGCAGGACCTTGGGTTAGCAGTATGACTCTCTATGGACTACCCACCATAGCCCCTAAACACATTGTTGTATTTATCTTCTCAGATTTAACATGCCCAGAAGCCAGCCAGATTATTTATCCCTCAGATCCTTGCCAAATACCAAAAAGAGGTCCTCAACATCACTCAGCGTGATCCCCATTCAGCTCAAAAGGGTCCCCCCATCCCTACAGAATGATTCTAACCCTTTTTAACCTGCTCACTCCTTTGCTACCTTTCTTTTGTGCCAAGCATGCTGTGTTCTTTGTACCATTCAGCATCCCAGCAGGAAAGAAATGGCACACAGGAGCTGGGTAATGTAAGGAGATTTGATAAAGGAACTGTTTACAAAGGCCTGGGCAAGGTTTAAATTAAAAACAAGGGATGGGGCAGCACTCCAGGACCAAGAACAAAAGTGAACATTACAGGAACCTGCAGAGAAACTCTGTGGAGAAATCTGCTTCATAGAAACAGGGGCAGGTGGTCAAGGGACGAGGCCAAACCCAGGAGGGAAGAGGATGAGAAAACAGGTCCCAGCACGTTGTCGTCCTGTATTCTGATCAGCAGGTGACTTCCACTGCTTTACCCAACCAGAAGTCAATAGGCAAGGAAGCCTTCTGAGGAACTACACAGAGGGCAAACTGCTGGGCACACAGCCAGGTGGTGAAGGGCAGCAGGGACTGGGCCTGGAGGAACAAAAAGATTATCTGGAGCATTTTCCATGTAGTCCTACTTTTTATCCTTCTGACTCAGGGAAAAGGAATAAAGCAATTATTTTATTTCAGAGAAAGTGGGATAAAAGAGTAGACAGGCATTTTTAATGAGGTTACTTACTTGTTATATGTCGTCGTTGTTACTGTTATGTGCCATCGAGTCGGAACTGACTCACAGCTGACCCTTCAGAGGATTTTCAGAGACTGTAAATTCTCTTTTTCCAGAAGGATTGCTAATTTCACTCCTGCGGAGCAGCTATTGAATTTGAACTGCCTTCTTTGGGGCTGGGAATGCAGCTCCTTGCACACAAGGTCACCAGAGTTCTCTACCTGCTCACACTATTTATATAACTATAAAATCTCTCTAGAAGACAATATCTACTTGCATGCTTTTTCTGTTGTTAAGTGCCACCAAGTTGAGTACGAGTCATAGTGATGCTATGAACAACAGACTTGAACCTTGGCCTATCCTGTGCCATCCTCACACTTCCTTACACACTGTGGCAGTCACAGTGTCAATCCACCTGGTTGAGGGTCTTCCTCTCCTTCACGGACCATCTGCCTTTCCAAGCATCATGACCCTCTCCAAGGAATAGCATCTCTGACCAATATGCCCAAAGTACATCACGTGTAGCTTCATCATCTTTGCCTCCAAGGAGCACTCTGGCCGCGCTTTCTCTAAGTCATATTTGTTTGTACTCTTTGCAGTCTATGGGATGTTCAGTGCTCTTCTCCAACACCACAGCTCAAAGGCATCATCAATTCTTCTCCTTATTTATTGTCCAGCTCGCAGATGAATAGCAAGTGACCGGAAATGGCCTGAATCAGAAGCATCTTAGTGCAAACTGATATCTTTACTCCTTAATAATTTGGAGAGGTTCAAATTAAACAGTGCCGTTATCAAATCCTCTTACATTACCCAGCTTGTGTGTCCCGTTTCTTTCCTACTGGGATGCTGAATGGTACAAAGAACACAGCATACTTGGCACAAAAGGGAAAGAGGCAAGGAATGAACAGGTTAAGAAGGGTTAGAATCATGCTGTAGGGATGAGGGGCCCTTTTGAGCAGATTTTCCCATGCAATACATCTCCTGACTTCCCGACTGCTGCTTGCAAGGGTATTGATTGTGGATCCAAGTAAGATGAAGTTGTTGACAGTTTCAGTCTTTCCTTTCTAGACTTGATTGTATCATCTTGAGAAAGCCATTTGCATCTCAAACTTCACCTCTGCAAAATAATTAGGCAATGTCTATTTTACAGACTTTGCAGTAAGGTTGTTGTGGTGGGTTATTTTGTGTGTCCTGGCACCTGAGAAGCTTAGATGATTGAACTATTCCTATTAGGTCAATTTTCCCTCATGAACCCTTAATCACGCTATCCCTTCCTCTCATGTTTCAGGTTGTAGCGCATTAAAGCTCAGCCACTAACGTAAAGGTCAAGGATGCAAACTCTTTTTCCACAGGAGAAAGATGTGGCAGTCTGCTCCCATAAAGATTACAGCCTCAAAAGCCCTGTAGGGTAGTTCCACTCTGTTCTATAGGGTTGCCATATGCTCACATCCACTCCATGGCAATGGATATGCATGTTTACAGATGACTGACCTTTCCCCAAATACGTCCTGATGGACCAGGAAAAGTAGCTCTTTGGTAACATGACAAAATTACAGCCCTTGAGTAGACATCTACCATTAGGATTGGCAGCAGGTAAATAGTATACGCTTTCAGTACCCAGATGCCCTCTCACAGCTATTGAGTCAGTGGAGGCTTATATAAATAAATCTCTCTAGAAGATTCTCAAGTTTGCTACATCCCCATAATTAACTTTCTAAACAATCACTTTCCTGCCAAGGGCAAACTCCTTTCCCATTCTCCTTTCTATAATTTCTTTGGCTAGACCTGCATATACAAAATAGATTAAAGAACTCATACACACTGCTGGATTGTTGATCCCGTTGGCCTCCCCCTTCTGCACAAATACGAGCAGGTCCCCAGGCAGCCCAGAATGAACTGTCGGAGAACTCTGAGTTTCAGACTGAGTCTGTCTGTTTACCTGCGTCTGCCTCTGTCACATCTGGGGAAATACTGTCTGAGGGCCATTATTTGTCTTGTCAACACAGACTAGAGAAAGTACATTAAAACAGAGCTCTACAAAATGTGTCTTTTCTGCATCTTATGCCATTCCTAGTGTCCAGAAACCCAGAGTAATGCCTATCATGTACCCCAAGGACAAGAAAGAAAGAGGTAAAGAAAAAAAAAGACTTTTCTTTCCAGGGCTTAAAATGTTCATATTGATTTCCACCAACTCCAGTCTGTTGTGTCTTGTCTACAGATATTTGCTCCAGAAAGCTCTGAGATGGGGTTGCATCATAGTCTGGATCGGGAGAATGGGCACTTAATTCAACAAGACCAGCGTTTGAATGTTGTCATGAGCTAGGCATGAGCAGATGAATGGCCAAATTACAGCTCCATTCTCCAAGGATTTAACAAGTACCATGAGAAATATACATGGACAATGAGGAGGTTCAGGCTCCAGTCAAGATAGAGATGGCAAGGATATAGACTAAGCTCAAGTAGCCTAGCCTGGATTAAACTATTTGAGTGTAATTTACCAAACAGGTCCCATAGGCTCTTCTTGAAAGTTAATTTTCCAAACTCTGGGATGCAACAATGCTTGGTGTCATATAATTTTAAGCTGAGGCTATGTGCTGCGTTAATTTGAATCCCCTTCTGCCAAAGAAGAATTATTTCCAAGTCCTGATTCCCTAGTACCTATGAATGCAACTTTATTTAGAACTAGCACTTTGCAGACACTGCATGGTTCAAAATCAGGAAAGGTCTATGCCAGGGGTATATTCTGTTTCCATACCTTTTCAATCTATATGCAGAACAGATCATCCGGGAGGCTGGGCTGTATAAGGAGGAATGTGGCACCAGGATTGGAGGAAGATTTATCAACAACCTGCGTTATGGAGGTGACATAACCCTGTTCGCTGAAGCTGAGAAGGACCTGAAGTACTTGCTGCAGAAGATCAAGGACTGCAGCCCTGAACATGGATTGAAGCTCAACATCAAGAAAACAATGACTCTCACCACTGGACTGATTGGCAACATTATGAGAGATGGTGAAGAGATTGAGATTGTTAACAGCTTCAGTTTGCTTGGCTCCACCGTCAACACTCTTGGTACCAGTAGCCAGGACATCAAAAGATGAATTGCATTTGGAAAGTCTGCTGTCAGGGACCTCTCCAGAGTACTGAAGAGCAATGATGCCAGTCTGGAAACTAAAGTGCAACTGATCAAGGCCATAGTTTTCACAATTGCTTGTTTTGCATCAGAGAGCTGGATAATGACTGGGGATGATAGAGAGCTGGACAATGACTGGGGATGATAGAAAGAGAATTGATGCCTTTGAGCTGTGGTGCTGGAGAAGAGTGTTGAATATATCAAGGACTACCAGGAGAAAAAACAGGTTCATCCTAGAGAAGGTGAAGCCAGACTGCTCCTTGAAGACAAGGATTCTGAAGTTTCGTCTGACATACTTTGGGTTGTTGCAAGGAGGGACTGGTCCTTGGAGAGGGACATCATTCTTGGAAGGGTGGAGGGATAGAGAAAGAGAAGGAAACCATTGATGAGATGGATTGATACAATGACTTGGGTAGTGAGGACAGGTGTGTCGGAGACAGTAAAGTTGGCACAAGATAGAGCAGGTTTCAGGACTGTTGTATACAGGATCACTATGAGTCACAGTGACTCAACGGCACACAACAACAACAACAACAACAACATGAAGTCATACTGAAGTAATGTGTACAGACTTGTGTCCTTAGAAGAGAGATAGAGATGCAGAAAGGTATGATACATAAGGTATGAAGAGTGATATGTAAGGTGTGCAATGGAGATAGGGATTGGAGAGACACACCTACAAGCCTAGGATTCAGAGGAAACCTCTAGTAGCAAGGCTACCTCTGGAATAGATGTTCCTTCAGTGTTCTCCAGGTAGAAACAACCTGGTTGACACCATGATTTTGAACATCTGGTCTCGGCATGCCTTTGAATTTCAGTTCTGGCAAATAATATTGAGTAGCCTATGGACTTCCAAAAGAACAAGTAAATATCTTCCTTGAAAGAAGTAAAACTGAGTACTCTTTAGAAAGTTCTCACATTGTTTGGGCATTTAATCAAGAGGAACCAGTCCCTAGAAAAGGACATCATGCTTGAAAACGTAAAGAATTAAGGAGAGGATTAACTTCAGTGAGATAGACTGACACAGTGGCCGCAATAATGGATTTAAGAACAGCTTATATCGTGAGACTATCATAGAATCCTGAGTGTTTCCTTCTATTGTTCATAGAGTCATGATGAGTTAGAGCTCTCTCAAAGCACTTAACAGTAACAAAAACAAAAAGCCTTCTAAAATGAGAAATAATGCACTGTTGTTGTGATAATGCACCTAGTGTGTATGTGTAAGAGAATAAATATAGCCCATTAGGGGCTGACTGATGACAGCATTTCCCTTAGAGGGAATGAAAACACACATATTCTGTTATATTCTTCTTGTTGTTGGGTGTCATGAGGTTGACTACAACCCACAGTGACCCTATGAACTACAGATCTAAACCTTGCCCTTTCCTCACTGTGTCTGTCATGCTTAAGCTCATTATTGTAATCACTGGATCAACCCATCTTTTGGGGGAATCATCTCTGCTTTCCCTGACCTTCTACCTTTCCCAGCATGACAATTTTTTCTGCAAGATCTGACCCCTAATGACAACACAGTCAAAATATGTGAGACCAAGTTTCATTTCTAACATCCTGGATGCACTTCCTCCAAGGCAGATAGTGGTAAAGAAGTGCACTGTCAACCCGAAGGCGTGCAGTTTGAATCCACTCGCTGCTCTGGGGGAGAACGATGGGCAACTTCCTCTCATGTGTTTACAACTTCTGAAAACCTGTTAGAAGGTCAGCTATGGGTTAGTTCTGACTTGATGGTATATAACAACAATTCACAGTAATCTTGGTACTGATTTGGGCTATTGTTGTTGTTGTTATGTGCCGTTGAGTCGTTTGCGACTCATAGGGACCCTATGTACAACAGCCCTAAACCGTGCTCTATTCTGTGCCAATCGCATTACCTTTGACACACCGATCCCGATTATCCCAATCACTGAATCAATCCACCTCATAGAGGGTCTTCCCCTCCTACGCTGTCCCTCCACTCTGCCCAGCATGATATCCCTCTCCAAAGACCTGTCTCTCCTTGCAACATGTCCAAAGTATGTCAGACGAAGCCCCAGAATCCTTGCCTCCAAGGAGTAGCCTGGTTTAACCCTCTCTAGGATGAATCTGTTTGTTTTCCTGGCAGTCCATGGTACATTCAATACTCTTCTCCAGCACCACAGTTCAAAGGCATCAATTCTCCTATCCTCCCTAGTCACTGTCCAACTCTCTGATGCATAAAAAGTGATTGCAAAATCCATGGCCTGTATCAGGCGCACCTTAGTCTCCAGAGAAACACTGTTGCTCTTGGGTACTTTAGAGAGGTCCCTAACAGCAGACTTTCCCATCACAATACATTTTTTTATTTCCTGGGTGCTGGTGCCAAGAGTGTTGACTGTAGAGCCGAGCAAACTGAAGCTATGAACAATCTCAATCTCTTTGCTATCCATCCTGATGCTGCCAATTGGTCCAGTGGTGAGAATCTTTGTCTTCTTGACGTTGAGCCTCAGTCCATATTGAAAGGCTGCAGTCCTTGACACTCTGCAACAAGTGCATGAGGTCCTCCTCAGTTTCAGCGAGCAAGGTTGTGTCATCTGCATAATGCAGGTTGTTGCTAGATTGTCCACCAATCCTAATGCCACTCGTCTCCTCATAGAGCCCAGCCTCTCAGATAATCTGCTCTGCATACAGGTTGAAAAGGTATGAAGATAGGACACATTCCTGGCGTACACCCTTCCTAATTTTGAACCAGGCAGTGTTGTCCTCATCTGTTCTGACGACTGCCTCTTGGTCCAAGTATAGGTTTCGCATTAGCACGATTAAATGTTCTTGGATTCCCATTCTTCTCAGAGTCAGCCACAGTTTGTTATGATCCACGCAGTCAAATGCCTTTGCATAATCAATGAAACACAGATAGACATTCTTCTGGTATTCTCTGCTTTCAGCTAAGATCCATCTAACATCGGCTACAATATCCCTAGTACCACGACCCCTTCTAAACCCAGCCTGGACTTCTGGCAGTTCTCTGATGATGTACTCTTCCAGTCATTTGTGGAAAATCTTCTGTAGAATCTTGCTTGCATGTGAAATCAATGCTATTGTTCTGTAGTTTCCATACTCAGTTGGGTCACCCTTCTTTGGAATGGGAACAAATATAGATCTCTTCCAGTCGGTTGGCCAAGTGGTTGTTCTCCAGATTTCTTGGCACAGCTTGGTGAGCACATCCAGGGCAGTATCTGTTAGCTGAAATATGTCAATTGGTATACCATCTATTCCAGGGGCCTTATTTTTTGCTATTTCCATCAAAGCAGCTTGAACTTCTGCCTTCATCACCATAGGCTCTTGCTCAAATGTTATATGTACTCTAATAATAACATGTAGCTCTGAGGGCCTTGTCATAAGGAGCTACACTGCAATCCCAGAGGTATGTGGTTTGAATCCACCAGCTAGCTGTTCCACAGGAGAAGGATGGGCAATCTCTTCATGTGTGATTTACTGCCTCTGAAAACCTGATATAGTCAGCTATGGGTTAATTCAAACTCCACACCACACAACACCAATACCACAATTCAAAGTTATCAATTTTTCTTTGGTATACCCTATTCATTGTCTACATTTTAGATGCTTAGGAATCAATTGAAAACATAATGGCTTGTGGCTTGAAGCAGGTACACCTTAGTCTTTAAAATTATATCATTGCTCTTTAGTATTTTTGACTAGTCCTTGACAACAGATTTCTCATTGCAATAAGTCTTTCTGGATTCTTGACTACTATTACTATGGGTGGTTTTTGTGGATACAATTAAAATGAAATAGTCGATACCTTTAATTGTTTCTCCATCTATTATGCTGCTGTCTAGTGTTCCTGAGGTTTTTATTTTCTTAATATTGAGACGTAATCCATAAAAAAGATTTTTGGTTTTGATCTTCTGCAATAGGTGCTTCAAATCGACTTCACTTTCTGCAAGTAAGGTTAAAACATCCAAATAACACAGGTTGTTGATGACTCTTCCTCCAATCCTGATGTCACATTCTTTTTCATATTGCTTATATTATCAATTATTTTACTCAGCATACAGATCAAATAAGTATGGCAAAAGGATGCAACCTTGACACACGCTTTTCCTAATGTTAAATTATGCAGTGTTCCCTTGTTCTGTTCTTACAACAGCTTTTAGTCTAGTATAGGTTTGCATGAGCACAATGAAGTGTTTCGGAATTCTCATTCTTCTCAATGTTAGTCATAATTTTATATGATCCATGCAGTCAAATGCATTCGTATGATCAATTAAACAAAAGTAAACATCTTTCTGGTAGTCTGTTTTCAGTCACGTTCCATCTGACATCAAAAATTATAAGCCTAGTTCCCAGCATCTTCTGAATTTTTGGAAGTTCCCTCTTAAGTATTGCTCCAGTCAGTATGTGTATGTGTATGTGTACGTGTATGTGTATGTGTATGTGTGTGTGCATGTTCTTTTGGTGCTCACAAAGTTCATATACACTGTGTTTCACATTATTCTTCATTCACATTGTGTTTCATACAATCATTCTCATGTGTTATGTTTTTAAAATTAATCACCATTGGACTTTGCCCACAATTACCCTGTCTTTTTACCTGGATCCTCTCCATTAATTTCTTCCCCTCCCTCCACCCACCAAGCTGTGAAACCCTGTGGTTTCACCCCTATCTATCTTCAGCTCTCCCTCCTTTGAGTTCCCATACATGCTTTACTAGTTATCCTTGCAGTTTTACAATAATTATTGCATAGTATTTGTACTTATGAGACTTTGTTAGATCACTCAGTATAATGCTTTCCAGGCTTTTCCAAGTTATGTAGTATTTTTTTTAATTCATGCTTCTAGATAGTATTCCATTGTGTCAATGTGCCACAATTTCTTAATTCTTCCCATAGTGGTTGGATATTTGGGCTGTTTCCATGTTCTTGCAATGGTGATTAAGGTTGCAATAAACATTGGTGTACATATATCCATTTGTGTTTCAGTTCCAATTTCCTTGGGATTTATTCCTAGTAATTGAATATCTGAGTCATAAGGAGTTTCAATGTTCAGCTTTCTTAGGAAATGCCAAACTGTTTTCCAGAATGGTTGTACCATTTAATAATCCTACCAACATTTCCCACCTCTCCACATCCTCTCCAACATTTATCCAGCCATTTTATAAGCAATTCTCAACAAGCTGGGCTCTATGAGGAGGAATGTGGCATCAAGATAGGAGGGGACTCATCAACAACCTGTGTTATGCAGATGACACAACCTTGCTTGAATCTGAGGAGGACCTGAAGCGCTTGCTGCAGAAGGTCAAGAGTAGCCTTCAATATGGATTGAAGCTCAACATCAAGAAAACAGAGATTCTCACCACCAGGTTGATTGGCAGCATCATAATAGGCAGTGAAGAGATTGAAATTGTTAACAACTTCAGATTGTTTGGCTCCACAATCAACACTCTTGGTGCCAGCAGCCAGGAAGTAAAAAGACAAATTGCACTGGAAACGCCTGCTGTCAGGGACCTCTCCAGAGTACTAAAGAGCAACGATGTCAGTCTCAAGATTAAGGTGCGCCTAATCCAGACCATAGTCTTCAAATCATTTGCTGTGCATCAGAAAGCTGAACAATGACTAGAGATAATAGAAGGAGAATTGATGCATTTGAGCTGTGGTGCTGAAGAAGAGTCTTGAATATATCATGGACCACGAGGAGAGCAAACAGGTCCATCCTTGAGGGGGTGAAGCCAGGCTGCTCCTTGGAGGCAAGGATTCTGAAGCTTCATCTGACATATTTTGGGCAGGTTGTAAGAAGGGACCAGTTCTTAAAGAGGGACATCATGCTTAGAAGGGTGGAGGGATAGCACAAGAGAGGAAGACCCTCAATGAGATGGATTGATTCAGTGACTAAGGTAACGGGCATAAGTGTGTCAGAGACAATAAGGTTGGCACAGGATAGAGAGTGCTTCAGAGCTGTTCTACATATGGTCGCTATGAGTTGCAAACGACTTGACAACACATAACAACAACAACAAAATTTTACTTGTTGTTTTTGTTTGGATTTGTTGCAAGGAGGGAAGAGTCCTTGGAGAAGGACATCATGCTTGAGAGAGTGGAGGGACAGTGCAGGAGAGGAAGACCCTCTATGAGGTAGATTGATTCCGTGACTGGGGTAACAGAGGTGGGTGTGTCGGAGACAGTGATATTGGCACAGAATAGAGAAGGGTTTAGGACTGATGTACAAAGGGTTTCTATGAGTCACAGGCAACTCGACCACATAAAAACAAGAACAATAACAACAATCATCAAGTAAGAACCTACACATAAATCATCCTCCTGTGGGGTTTCAGAGGCAGTGAACTGAACAGGAGGAATTGCCCATCCTTCTTCTGCAGAGCAACTGGTGGGTTTGAACACCTTGCCTTTGGGACTGCAATACAACTTTTTACCACTAGGCAACAGATCTCCCTAAAATTTCACTCACGTGTGAAATTAAGGACAATATGCAATAATTTCTGCACTCTATTGGATAACTTTTTTAAAAACAACAACAAATATAGATTTCTTCCAGTATTTGGCCTGGTAGCAGTCTTCCAAATCGGTTGGCATAGACTGGCAAGTACACCCAAGGTTGTACCTGTTTCCTGAAACCCCTTAATTCCACCAATTTCTGGGACATTATCATTTTGTTAATGCCTTCAATGCAGCTTGAATTTATTCCATCATTATTATTGGTCCTTGATTATATGCTACTTTCCAAAATGTGTCAGTGTTGATCAGTTTGGCATAGTGACTTTGTATATTTCTCCTATCTTCTTTGATACATCCTGGATCAGTCTAGATTTTGCTCATCAAATCCTGTGCTACTCAAGGCTTGAATCTTGAGAACCAAAATATGATGTTGCTTTTTCAATTTTTTTTTAGTGTGTGTGTGTGTGTGTGTGTGTATACTGTCAAATCAGATCTGACTGGTACAGCAGGAGATTGCCACACCTTCTCCAACAGAACATCTGGTGGATTCTAACCACGTACCTCTGGGATTTCAGTGAAGCTTCTTGCCACTAGGCCACCAGAGCTCCCTATGATGTTGCTTTTTATCTAAACTGAATTTACAAACCATCTCAAGAACAGATTGGGTATTATGGTTATGACAAGAGTCCAGAATGAAGGTTGAGTAGTGGAGTGTATTGGGGGGTGGGGAAGGATTGTATACCAATGAAGGAATTTTTCTTTTACTTTTTTAAAGAGAAGAGTGAACAGGGGATGGGGTGGGCGGGGAGAAAAATGCAACAAGGAATTAATGGACATCCAAAATCTCTATGAATGTTCATTAAAATTAATAAAATAAAATTCTAAAAAAGGATATATTTGATGCTTTGTATTCTAATGACTGAAGATCAGACAAGTTGTGGGATATTTAAAGACATCATCCATGAAAAAAAGTAAAATCTCATTACAAAGGCTGAGAAAAAATACAAACAAAAAGGTATGTCAGAATAGATGCTAAAACTTGGACTGAAACAAAAAAAAAACCCCATGAAAACACAAGAGAAAAAAAAAATCTAAGGAGAGCTGAACAGAGTATTTCAAAGGCCTCAAAATTACAAAAAAAAAAGTATTATAACAAAATGTACAAAGAGCTGGAGTCAGAAAACTGAAAAGGTAGAAGAAACTCAGTCTTTTTCAAGCATTTTATTATACTCTTTAGAAAGATATTAATCCTAGACAAGAATTTATTTGAAAGGCAGCCTCCTAATTGGAATAGGGCAAAATTATCCTCTTCTCCCAACAATCACTTGGCTTAGAACCTGAAAACCTAGAACCTTAGTACATAAAGAATCACGTTGCCAACCCAAAGGCATGTGTCTTGAACCCACCAGCTGTTCCTCAGGAGAAAGATGGCCTGTCTTCTCTGGTGGGCTTTACAGTCTCTGAAAACCCACTGGTGAGTCAGCTACTAGTTGGTTCTGTTTGGACTTGATAGTGTGAGGTGGATTTTGCTTGTTTGTTTTTGAGGGATGTGTGTGTGTGTGTGTGTGTGTGTGTGTGTTGTTTTGTTTTTGAGAACTCAAGGCATGAAAAAGTCCTGTTTGAGTTTAGGAGCAAGGGTTGGTGAACTCACTGTGAGGAAGCTGGTAGGAAATGAGGTAAAGAGATGAATAGGTGGTGGATGAGAAACCTCAAGGATGGCTTTGGGTTTGTCAGTATTGAATGATATCAGTCTTCTTTGATATCACTCTCTGTCTCATTATGCTTGGAATTTGAGGAAGCATTAAAAGTTGTAGTTGTTCAGGAGCCGAGTTGAGATGTCTGAGGTGAGATGCCAGGTATCCAAGTGGCTTAATAAGATCAGGAATAAAAAGCCCACCCACTCTCTAATCATTTCCTGAGATAGCATAAGCAAGAGGTCAAACCCAGAGAGCATACTAGTGCCTTCTCTTTGTGTTTCTTGAGGAATATTAATGTCCGGAGGACTAAGGATGAAGTGGGTGAATCAGTGCACGTGTAGGGCCATTTGACTACCAGAGGAACCCCAAACTAATGACTCATTCATTCAGTTTCATGGATGTTGGGGCTGGAGGAAGGGAGAGTGGAAAGAACCAGGAGTTGAAAAGTACTGATTACTGAATCCATATTGGTGAAGAGTAAAAGAGTATTGACTATCCCACAGACTATTAAAAGAACAAAGAAGTCTATCTTGGAGAAAGTGCAGCCAAGGTGTTTCTTAGAGGCAAGGATGGGTGCCTCTCACTTACTTTGGACATGTTTTCAGGAGGGGCCAGCCCTTGGAAAACGACAGAGGATCAGAGAAAGAAAGGAGATGGACTAAACAAGATGGATTGGCACCATGACTACCAGTAGGCTCATGCATGTGAGACATCATGCGGATGGTGCAGGACAGGGCAAGGATCAACTCTGCTTTTCATAGAGTCATCATGAATTATAGTCCGCTTGATGGCATCTAACAACAACAACAACAACACTGAGTCTGAGTGGAGGAAAGTGGCTTAAAGTTTCCCTCTCCTTTGAGAAGGAGGTTTTGACAGAGATGGAAGGGGAAGGCTGCTGTGGAAATTCTCCAATAATGAGACCTCAGTAGGGAGGCAGTGGGCCTTGGAATGCTGCTGTGTATGAGAGCAGAATGGTCAGGGTGGGGAGGAGTGGAGAGGAGGGCCCGAGTCTTCGATGACTCCTCTCAGAGAATTTGATGTCCTGACTTGTATCAGGTTTGATGGGGACAGACCTCACCATGAGACCTGTCAGGCAGTCATTGTCAGTGGTCAGACCTGAAAACCCACAAGTAGGTTTTTTGGCCAGATCAGATGCCTCAACAGCCTAAGCCATGCTGTGTGACAGGCAGTGACAGGAAAAGCAGTTTCTTTTTTCCTGCGAGAAGACAAAACTGGAGCAGAATGTCTTGTGAGGTCAAAGTGGTTCTAGAAGTAGACTTTAAGAACCACTGAACAACTTGTGTGCTCAGAGCAGCACAGCCAGGAGCCACTCTCAGTCATCAGTGGCGGGTGTGGGCATATTGAAGGGGCATTTCCTGGCAGAAGACCTGGTGGGAGAGCATGCCATTGTTATCTGAGTAACACAAATCAATAGTTAAAATTGAACTTGATAAACCCTGTGAGGGAGTGTGCACAGGCAAGGGAAACACAGACACAAGTGCAGCCTGCTGGTGAAGGTCACGGTAACATGTGTGGTTGTTCATTGTAGATGGATTCTGGAATCGTATTACCTGGTTTCAGGGTGGTGGCACCACTCACTGGTTTTATGACCCTGGGTGTGCTGACTTTGCCATGATTAGATTTCCTGCTCTATAAATTGCGGCTATCATCCCATTCCAAGCCTCAGTGTCACCATATGGAGATGTCACTATTGCAGGGCTTCTACAGCAGCATTCCCGTGGAATCTCTGATGAAATCTACTTCTCAGAAAAGATGGAAATGTTAAGCCACTTTTCTCCACTCAGATTCAGTTATTATAATAGTACCTTGGGAAATTTTGTAAGATTCATAGAGATAGTTTATGTAATACACTTAGCATCGTACATTAATTTGTTCAATATTTGAAAATGTGTACTAAGCCTTTTCAAGGTGCCTGGATCTGTTAGAAGTGCTGGGCCACATCATTGGATAAACTAAGTGCCATCAGCTTAACCCCAACTCATGGTAAACCCATAGGTGTCAGAGTAAGACTTGATGACTAGTTTTTAGGACATAAATCACCAGGTCTTTCTTTTGAGGTGCTTCTAGTGGTATAGGGCCCATGTGCTGAACTGCTAACTGAACAGTGTTGTTGTTAACTGCTGTCAAGTTGAGTATGACTCATAGCAACCTTATTAACAACAGATCTGAGCTCTGTCCTATCCTGTGCCATCTTCACCATCTTTGACACATTTGAGTCCATTGCTCCAATCACTATGTCAGTCAGTCTTGGTGAGAGTCTTTCTCTTACCTTCAACCTTTCCAAGCCTGATGTCCTTCTCCAAAGAATAGACTCTCCTAGCAACATGCCCAAAGTATATAAGACAAAGATTCACTATCTTTGCCTTTAAGGACCACTCTGACTTCACTTTATCCAAAGAATTTCTGTTTGTTCTCTTGGCAGGCCATTGGTTTTAGTACTCTTCTCCAGCACCACAACGCAAAAGCACTGATTCTTTTCTATGTCTCCTGACATACTTATTCATTGTCCAGCTCTCAGATCTGTAACAAGTGATTGGGAAGACTTGAATCAAGTGCACCTTTGGTTTTAGATTGACATAACTGCTTTTCAGGACTTTGGAAAGATCCCTGACAGCAGATTTTCCCTGTGCAATACATCTGATATCCCGATTGCTTGTACAAAAGGTGTTCTGTGGGTCCAAGCAAGCTGAAATAATTGATAATTTCAGTCTTTTCCTCCATCTATCATGATGTTGACCATTGGCCTAATGGTAAGGATATTTGTTTTCTTGATGTTGACCTTCAACTCGTATTGAAGACTATAGTTCTTGATCATCTGCAGCAAACGTATCACATTCTCCTTGCATTCAGCAAGCAAGGTTGTGTCATCTGCACCACACAGATTGTTGAGTCTTCCTCCAATCCTGAGTCATAAAATCCAGTTCCTTTAACGATATTCTCAGGATGTTGTTGTTAAGGGCCACCTAGTCATAGATGACTCATAGCAACCCTATGAATGAAAGACCTGAACAACACTTGCATAACTTTCTTTGTTTCTCCAAGTTCACAGAGTTTCCAGAAGCAAGCTATTTCGGAAGTGGATTCCACTCCTGCTTTCGAGCTTGTTTTAATAGGGAAGGTCCACCAAACGCTGTCTATCATGGATAACCATTGTGACATTTGACACATCAGTGTCACAGTGTTTAGCATCACAGCAACCACGAATTACCTCTGTACAGCAAATGAAAAGACCAGTGCTATACCACTTAGAAGAATGTTTAACAAAAAATCAATAAAACCAGGCCTGAGGATACAAATTAAAAAAATATACAGCCACGATGCACTTTTTCCAGTTCCAAACCATGCAGTGTTCCCTTGCTCTGTTTAGATAACAAATTTTTGGTCTATGTATAGGTTTGAGCATAATCAAGTGCTCTGGGATTCCCATTCATCTCAATGTTAAACATAGTTTGTTATGATCCACCTGGTCAAATGCCTTATCATAGTCAATTAAACACAATTAAACATTTTTCTGCTTTCCAACATCAACAATGGTATCTCTAGTGTCACGTCATCTTCTAAACCCAGCCTAAACTGCTGACAGCTGTCTATACTGTTCTAGCCATTGTTTGGATGATCTTCAGTAATATTTTGCTTGCATGTGATACTAATGACATTGTCAGATAATTTCCACATTCTGTTGGGTTACCTGTCTTGAGAATGAGAACAAATAAATAGCTAGCTCTTCCCGTCAGTTAGCCAAGTTGTTGTCTTTCAAATTTCCTGATCTTTACTGATGAGCGTGTCCATGGCTGCATCTGTTAGTTGGAACATGTCACTTGGTATCGTATCAATTTCTGGGGCTTTATATTTTGTCAATGGTTTCAGTGCAGCTTGAACCTCTTCCTGCATCACCACTGACTCTTGACCACATTGTACATTATTGGCTTATCTTTTTTGATACAGTGAATCCATGTATTTCTTCCATCTTCTTTTGATGCTACTGAAAGAATTCAAAATTTTCCCCATAACATCTCTCAGTACAGCCACTCAATGCTTGAATTTGTTTTTCAGTTCTTTCAATTTGAAAAATGCCAAGCAAGTTCTTTTCTTTATTTTTTTTAAATTATCTAACTCCAGTTCTTTGCACATTTTGTTCTAATATTTTGTTTTGTCTTGTCATTCTGAACAGTAACAGTTCATACCTATCAAATGCTCAGAAGGATAGATCTGGGCAATCTCCTCTTGTAAGATTTCTAGCTTTCCGAACACAAGGTAGAAACTGACTTTACAACAGTGGATCATTTGTTCTGAGTAATCTCAAATCTCTAACGTTCTGATTAGCATCCAAGAATGTCAACTGTTTGCACAATCTAAGAACTCACAATAAAGAAAGGTGGACAAAATCCTACCTTCTGCCCCTTCTCATGAGAGTTAATGAGGTTTTCAGTGACATTTGCAAAAAAAAAAGAAGTGAATGTGGAAATGAGAACGGAAGAGAAGTGAAAAGAAGATATTGTAGAAGAGGGGAAAGCATCAGCAAACTCAAGAGTGGCTTAAAGTACTCAGAATTAGGGATTTGCATGCTTGTTAGCTGGACCTGGGATGTATTACGCTGCCAGTCATTGTCCAGCCAGTCCTTTCAGTCAGAGATCCTCTAACAGACTGCCTGTTGGCAGTCTGAACACAGGGTGGTTGCCATGCACCTGAATGTACTTTAAAATCACCCCAAATATATGCAGCCACTGAACTGAAGTTAATTCAACAACAGAGGGATTTTTGCCTCACTTTCCAAATTCCATTGGCACTGAGGAAAGTTCCCTATTATTTTACAGTGTTGAATAGGCAGAGCAATTAGAGAATGAAAAAAAAATTATGCAGAACTTTAGCCACAGAGAGCATAGAAATTAACAATTGCATTATTGTAATGGAAAAGCATGAGAAGGGATTTTGAGAATGGTGATACCGTTGCTGAGGCAGTCAGTTTGTAGAAGATTCTGGAAAATCTGTAATAAACCATTCCCTAATTTGACTGAACTAAAGGCTCCCACTGCCTTAGAAAATTGTGCAACATTCTTTTGCTCTCCTCTCAGGGCCCCCTGCCATTCTGAGTGAGCCTGTGTGTGGATGTGTGCTTTCATGTCCATCACAGAGAATCTGCATTTGTTTCTGGCTTAATCAGGTCTCCCTTTGCCTTAAACCAATCCCCACCCGTGGTCTGTGAGTGGGTCCTTTGAAGTGTTTACTGTGCAGGAACATTTAACAAGGCCCAACTTCTGCCTGGATCCCAATACATCCCTGGCAGAAAGCCAACTGATAGGAAGTCTATGCCTGCACCACCAGTAAGAGCCAAACTCTGGTTCCTTTAAGTTAAGGAGCAAAAACTGCATGACCAGTCTTGTGACCTCTCCAAAATTAATATCTATGGAGGGGGGGAGAAACTATCATTAGTTATATGTAGACTACATAATAAAATAAACAGTGTAAATATGTAAGTAACTGATTATTTTCTTTGAGTTCAATAGCCATTCTAGGGAACACTGGTGGCCTAGCAGTAAAATTGCTTGTGCATGTAAAAAAAAACAAAACAAAACCACACAACTGGTAGTTATTAGTCTCTTCTCATGTATGGCAACACTTTGTGTGCCAAAGTACAATTGAATTCTATAATACGTTTCTGTGAATATCATCTTTTGAAAGTAGATAGAAATGTGCAAAGAGCCAGAGTTAGAAAATCAAAAGGTACAAACTCTGTCAGCATTTCTTAAGCTGAAGGAATGGAAGAACAAATTCAAGTATTGACTTGCAATAATTTAAGGATGCCATAAACAGAATGTTGAATGACCCCAGACACATCAAAAGAAGATGGAAGAAGTACAGAGTCACTATCCCAAAACAGTTGACTGACACAGAAGAATTTCATGAAACAACATATGAAGGAGGAAGTTCAAGGTACTCTGAAGGAAGTGGCAAAAAGAGGCCCCAGGAACTGACGGCATACCAACTGACATATTTCAACAAACAGATGCTGCCCTGGACTCACCAAGTTGTGCCAAGAAATCTGGAGGAAAACTACCTGGCCAACTGTCTGAAAGAGGTCCATATTTGTTCCCAGGCCAAACAAAGTTCATCTGACAGAGTGGAAATTATTGAACAATATCTATTATACCACCTGCAAGAAAGCTCCTGGTGAAAATTACTCAAAAATGACAAACAGTACAGCAACAGAAAACTGTCAGCTGTGCAGGCTGTATTTAGAAGAGGCAGTGGCACTAGGGACAGCATAGCCAATGTTAGATGGATCTTAGCTGAAAGCTGAGAGTACCAGAGGAATATCTATCCTTGTTTCATTGACTATACAAAGGCATTTGACTGTGTGGATCACAACAAACTGTGATTAACTTTGAGAAGAACAGACATCCCAGAACACTTGATTGTACTTATGCTGAAACCTCTACTTGGACCAGGAAGACAGTTGTCAGAACAGAGCAAGAAAACACTGCATGGTTCAAAATTAGGAATGTTGTGCACCAGGAATATATCCTTTCTCCATACCTTTTCAACCTATATGTGGAACAGATCATTCGGGAGGTTGGGCTCTATGAGGAGAAATGTGGTATCAGGATTGGAAGAAGACTCATCAACAACCTGCGTTATGCAGATCATACAACCTAGCTTGCTGAAATTGAGGAGGACCTGAGGCATTTGTTGCAGAAGGTCAAAGACTGCAGCTTTCAATATAGATTAAACTCAATATCAAGAAAACAAAGATTCTCATCACTTGGCCAATAGGCAGCATTGTGATAGGTGGGGAAGAGATTAAGATTGTTAGCAGCTTCAGCTTGCTTTCCTCCACTACCAACCCTCTTGGTACCAGCAGCCTGGGAAACAAAAGACAAACTACTTCATGGAGATGTACTGTTGGGGACCTCTCCATAGTATTGAAGAGCAATGATGTTAGTCTAGAGACTATGGTGCAGCCGATCCAGGCCATGGTCTTCTCAATTACTTGTCATGCGTCAGAGAGCTGAAAAATGACAAGGGATGATAGAAGAATCAATGCCTTTGAATTGTGGTCCTGGAGGTCTGTCCTGGAGACGGTAAAACCAGACTGCTCCTTGGAGGCAAGGATTTTGAAGCTCTATCTGATATACTTTGGGCATGTTGCCAAGAAGGACTTGTCCTTAGAGAACATGCTTGTAAGGGTGGAGGGACAGAGCAAGGGAGGAAGATCTTGGATGAGAGAGATTGACTCAGTGACTGGGGTAATGGGTGTAGGTGTGTTGGAGACAATGAAATTGGCTCATGATAGAGCAGGGTAGTTAGAGCTATTTTACATAGTGTCACTATGAGTCGCAAGCAACTTGATGGCACAACAACATGGGTGGATACAAACTTTTCCATTAGCAGTCTTGTGCTTGTTTGTGCTGTCCAGAGGCTCCTATATACATTGTGTATTTAATTTGCGCAAAAACTTTTATACAAGTTGTTGTTGTTAAGTGCCATCAAGTCACCGATGATGCATTAGCTCTGTAACCTTCCCTATCCTGAGCCAATCTCATCATCTCCAACAGATTTAATCCCATTTTTCCAGTCACTGAGTAAAGCCATCTCATCCTGTCCTTCCACCCTTCCAAGTACGATATCCTTCTCCAAGGACTGGTCCTTCCTGGTCATGTGTTCAACGTATGTGAGATGAAAAATCAAATCCTTGACTCCAGGGAGCAGCCTGGTTTCACTCTCTCCACAACAGTCCTGTTTATTCCCCTGGTAGTCCACAGTATGTTCAACATTCTTTTCCAGCACCACAACTCAAAGGTATTGATCATTCCTCTATTATACTTAATTATTGTTCAGTTCTCTAATGCATAGCAAGTCATTGCAAAAAGCATGGCCTGTATCAGGTGCACCTTAATCTCCATACTGACATTGATGTTCTCCAGTACTCTAGAGATCTCCCTGACAGCAGATTTTCCCAATGCAATTCATCTAGACTTCCTGAGTGCTAGTATAGGTTGTTGCTGTTGTTAAGTGCCATCGAGTCAAATATGACTCATAGTGACCCTAGGAACAAAAGATCTGAAACTAGACCTGTCCTGCGCCATCCTCACACTTCCTGAGGAAGTGCCCATTGCAGCAGTCACCTTGTCAATCCACCAGGTTTTCCTCTCCTTCACTGACCCTCCACCCTTCCTAATATCATGTCCTTCTCCAAGGAATAGTACCTCCTAGCAATATGTCCAAAATATTCTTGCTTCAAAAGAGCACTCCGACTTCACCCTCTCCAAGACATATCTATTCATTTCCTTTGCCATCCATAGAAGCGCTCCTCACCAACACCACAGCTCAAAGGGATCAATTCTTTTTCTGTCATTCTTATTCATTGTCCAGGACTCAACTGCATAGCTAGTAATCAGAAAGATCATGACCTGAATCAGACATACTTAGTTCTCAAACTGACATCACTACTCCTCAATAATTTGGAAAGATCCCTAGCTGCAGATTTTTCCATTGCAATGCATCTCTTTATTTCCTGACTGCTTGTACCAAGGGTGTTAATTGTGGATCCAAGCAAGATGAAGCTGTTGACAGTTTCCAGATCCTCTCCATCCATCATGACACTGTCCAGTGGTAAGAATCTTTGTTTTCTTGATATTGAGACACAATCTATACTGAAGGATGCATTCCTCGATCTTCTAAAACAAGTGTTTCAAATCCTTCTCAATTTCAGCAAGCAAGGTGTGTCATCTGTATAATTCAGGTTACTGATGAAATCTCCCTCCATTCCTGATACCACACTACTCTTCATAGAGTCCAGCATCTCGGATAATTTGCTGAGCATAGATTGGACAGGTGTGAAGACAGAATACATCCCTGACGCACTTCTTTCCCAACTCCAAACTATGTAGTGCTACCATGCTCCATTTGCACAACAGCCTCCCAGTTCAGTTATAGATTCCTCGTCAGCACAATCAAGTGCTCTGGGATTCCCATTCTTCTCAATGTCAGCCACAGCTTGCCTTGATCCACACAGTCAAATTCCTTTGCATAGTTAATAAAGCACAAATAGATATTCTTCTGGTATTCTTTACTTTTAGCCAAGGTCCATCTAACATCAGCAATGATGTCCCTGGTGTCACGGTCTCTTCTAAATCCCACTTGAACTTTTGACAATTCCCTATCTATTTACTGTTGCAGCCATTTTTGAATGATCTTCAGCAGTATTTTGCTAGAATGTGATATCAATGATATTGTTTGATAATTTCCACACTCAGTTGGATCACCCTTCTTAGGAATAGGAACAAATATAGACCCCTTTCAATCCACTGGCCAGACAGCTGTCCTCCAAATTTCCTGGCATAGACTGGTGAGTGCATCTAAGGCTGCATCTGTTAATTGAAACAAGTCAATTGTTATCCCATCAATTCCTGGGGCCTTATATTTTGCCAGTGCCTTCAATGTAGCTTCCACTTCCTCCTTCATTATCATTGATTCCTGTTCATATGGTACTTCCTTAAATTTTTCAGTGTTACTCAATTCTTTCTGGTACAGTTGCTCTGTGTATTCCCTCCATCTTCTTTCAGTGCTTTCTGCGCCATTCAATACATTGCCCATGGCATCTTTAAACATTGCAACACGAGGCCTAAATTTGTTCTTCAGTTCTTTCAGCTTGAGAAATGCAAGTGAGTTCTTCCCTTTTTATTCTCCACTTCCAACTCTCTACACATTCCTTTATAATACTTTGCTTTCTCCTCCTGACCTGCCCTCCGAAAGTTTGTTCAGATCTTTTACTGTGACATATTTTCCTTTAGATTTGGTTTCCTGAGATTCCAGTGCAATCTTTATAGTCTCTCTTGGCACCAATTTCAGTTTTTTTCTTTCTCCTCTGTTTTTGTAATGACCTTTTGCTTTCTTCATGGATGATATCATCACACAACTCATCTGGTCTTCTATCATTGGTATTCAATGCCTGAAATCTGTCCATAAGATGATCATGAAATTCCAATCGAATTGATTCAAGATCAGATCTTGGTTTCTGTGAACTTATTTTAATTATCTTCAGCCTCAATTTGAACTTGCATATGAGTAATTGATGATCTGACCCACAGTCTGCACCTGGCTTACTTCTGACTGCTGATGTTGAGCTTCTATAGGAGTGATTATTAATTCCAATTTGTAGATTAAGAAGCAGAGACACTGAGAGGTTAAGTAACTTTGCCCAAAGTCACGTGGTAAAGGACCTATAAAGAGGTCCTATAAAAACTGGCCTAAGGATCTTTACTCCTAACAATTGCGTTGCTCTCTTGAATATTTCTCATTATGATGAGATCAACAGTTATCTGGGACCACAATCTACTTCGTCTTTTTCTCTGCAGAATCTGAGTGTCATCTCATCTTGCTGTTGTTGGGTATTCTGAGACAGCTCTGACACTTAGAGGCCTTTTACACAATGGAACAAAACTTTATCAGTCTGTTTCACTGAGAATTTTCCTCACTTTCACTAACCCTCTATTTTCCACAGCCTGAGGTTCTTTTCCAAGGACTGGCTTCTCCTAATAACATGTCCTACCATCGCGATCCGGCTGTACCTCTTCCAAAACAGTTTTGCACTTTCTTCTGTTAGTCCCTACTATAGTCAATATTCTTCCCAACACCAAATTTCAAAGGTATTATTTTTTCTTCATCCTTAGTCATTATCTAACTTTCACATACATATGAAACAACTGAAAATATAATGACCTGTGTCATTATTTTATGAATGTTATAGGATAAAGGTGGAGAATACCAGAAAGGTGTTCCCCTGTGGTTGACTATGTAAAGACATTAATTTATCATTACAAATTATGGCTAACATCACCAGAAATGGGAATTTTTGAACAATTAATTTTATTCATGCAGAATCTGTGAATAGACCAAGGAACGTACAGAGGGATACTGTTGGGTTTAAATTAAAGAAAAATGTGTGTCAGTGTTGTATCTTTTCACTGTAGCATCCCATCCTACAAAAATAATCCTAGAAGCTAGAATGTGGCATCTGGACTGGAGGAAGGCTCATTAACAACCTACAAAATGGAGATGCCACAATCTTGATTCCTGAAAGTGAAGAGGACTTGAAATACTTACTGATAAAGATCATGAATATAAATAAGCACAGTACAAATTATACTTCAATAAAAAGAAAGCAAAAATCCTCACAAGAGGACCTAAAACCAACTTAAGTGATAAATGGAGAAAAGGTTTACATTGTCAAGAATTTCATTTGGATCCACAATGAATGAACACAGCATTCAAGAAATCAAGTAATACAGTATTTTGGAAAATCTACTGCAAAAGAACCCTTTAAAGTATTAAAAAGCATATTTTCTTTTGCCTAACTTATTTTCAGCTGTCTAAAATTATTCTAGGTGGTATAGCACTTCTCTGTCGATTTGCTGTACAGAGGTAACTCGTGGTGGCTGTAATCCTGAAAGTGAAGAAAATCCTCAATCTCTTCTCCCATCTAATATGGTGCTGCCAATTGGCCCAGTGAGAATCTTTGTCTTCTTGATGTTGAGCTTAAGTCCATATTGAAGACTACAGTCCTTGACCTTTTGCAGCAAGTGCTTCAGGTCCTCTTCACTTTCAGCAATCAGGGTTGTGCCATCTGCATATTGTAGGTTGTTAATGAGTCTTCCTCCAATCATGATGCCACACTACACCTCATAAAGCCCAGCTTCCTTAATGATCTGTTCTGCATACAGATTGAAAAGGTATGGGGACAGGATGCATCCCTGACACATTCCTGATTTCGAACCACATAGTGTTTCCTTGCTCTGTTCTGAGGACTGCTTCTTGGTCCAAGTATAGGTTTTGTATAAGCATGATGAAGTGCTCTGAGATTCCCATTTTCCTCAAGGCTAGCCACAATTTATTGTGATCCACACAGTAAAATGTCTTTGCATAGTCAATGAAACACAGACACTCTTCTGGCCCTTTCTGTTTTCTGCCAAGATCCATTTGACATTGGCAATAATGTCGCTAATGCCATGACCTCTTCTAGACTCGGCCTGTATTACTGGTAGTTCTCTGTGAATGAACTGTTCAAGTCTTCTCTGGATAATCTTCAGCAGGATTTTGTTAGTGTGTGATATTAGTGATGTTGTTTGATGATTTTCACACTCTGTCTGGTCACCTTTTCTCGGAATGGGAATAAATATGGATCTCTTCCAGTGTGAATTATATTAGACAATAGCAAATTCCCATAGGTCTTTGTGGGTATGTGAAGTAGCAATGACGCTCATAAGAAAGTGGCATGAGAAGTGAAAGTGTAGTGATTTCAGAAACCCCTGTTTTCTTGGACAAGTTTTATGAATAACACTCTATCATCCTTTTCCTCTTAAAGGTGAAGATGCTTATTTATATCAAATCATGAGATGCTTTCCTTCATCCTTTCGATTGTGGTGTTAGAGAAGAGTGTTGACTATATCATGAATTGTCACAAGAACAATCACATTTGTTTTGAAAGAAGTGTAACCAGAGTGTTACTTAAAAACAAGGATGGGGGGGGTAAAAACATAGGGATGAAGATGTGCAGGTGGAGAGAGAATTAATCATGAATTTCAGAACCATCTCAGGAACAGGTTTGAAGCCTTGAACACTAATGAGCAAAGATCAGATGAGTTGTGGGAGGATATCAACGGTATCGACCAAGAAGAGTGCAAACGTTAATCACACAGACAGAAGAGGAAGAAAAGACCAAAATGGATGTCAGAAGAGACTTTGAATATTGCACTGGAGTGCAGAGAAGCCAAAGCACAGGGAAGAATTCAAGATACTAAAGAACTAAATAGACGATTTCAAAAGGCAGTGCGGGATGACATAATAAAATATTACAGTGAAATGTGCAAGGAGCTAGAGTTGGAAAATCAAAAGGGCTGAACTTGCTCAGCATTTCTTAAGCTCAAGGAACTGAAGAACAAATTCAAACGAGTTGCTATAATCAAGGATGCTTTAGGCAGAATATTAAATTATCCAGGAAGTATTAAAAGAAGATTGAAAGAATATACTGAGTCACCATATGAAAAGGAATTGGCAGACACAGAAGAATTTCATGAAGCAGCATATGAGCAAGAGCCTATGGTGATGAAGGCAGAAGTTCAAGCTGCTTTGAAGGAAATAGCAAAAAATAAGACCCCAGGAATAGATGGTATACCAATTGACATATTTCAGCTAATGGATGCTGCCCTGGACATGCTCACCAAGTTGTGCCAAGACATCTGGAGAACAACCACTTGACCAACTGACTGGAAGAGACCTATATTTGTTCCCATCCAAAAGAAGGGTGACCCAAAAGAGTGTGGAAACTATAGAACAATATCATTGATTTTATATACAAGCAAGATTCTACTGAAGATTATCCAAAAATGACTGGAACAACACATCACCAGAGAATGGCCAGAAGTCCAGACTGGGTTTAGAAGGGGTCATGGTACTAGTGATATCATAGCAAATGTTAGATGGATCTTAGCTGAAAGCAGGGAATACAGAGGAATGTCTGTCTGTGTTTCATTGGTTATGCAAAGGCATTTGACTGTGTGGATCATAATAAACTGTGGCTGACTCTGAGAAGAATGGGAATCCCAGAACACTTGATCATGCTAACGCAAAACCTGTACTTGGACCAAGAGGCAATCACCAGAACAGAGCAAGGAAACACTGCATGGTTCAAAATTGGGAAGGACGTATGCCAGGGAAGAGTCCTGTCTCCATTCCTTTACAACCTGTATGCAGAACAGATTATCCTGGAGACTGTGCTCTATGAGGAGAAATGTAGCATCAGGATTGTGGAAGCTCTATCAACCATCTGTGTTACGCAGATGACACAACCCTGCTTGCTGAAACTGAGGAGGACCTTAAGCGCTTGCTACAGAGGGCCAAGGACAGCAACCTTCAATATGGATTGAGGCTCAATATCAAGAAGACAAAGATTCTCATCACTGGACCAATTGGCAGCATCAGGATGAATGGTGAGGAGACTGATGTTGTTCACAGTTTTAGTCTGCTTGGCTCCACAATCAAAAATCTTGGCACCAGCAGTCAAGAAATTAAAATATGTATTGCGATGGGAAAGTCTGCTGTTAGGGACCTCTCTAAAGTACTGAAGAGCAATGGTGTCACTCTGGAGACTAAGGTTTGTCTGATACAGGCCATGGTCTTTGCAATCACTTGTTATGCATCAGAGTGTTGGACAATGACTAGGGAGGATAGAAGGAGAACTCATGCCTTTGATCTGTGGTGTTGGAGAAGAGTATTGAGTATACCATGGACTGCTAAGAAAACAAACATATTCATCCTTGGAGGCAAGGATCCTGCGGCTTCGTCTGACATAATTTGGGCATGTTGTAAGGAGGGATCGGTCCTTGGAGAGGGACATCATGCTTGTGAGGGTGGAGGGATGGTGCAGGAGGGGAAGGCCCTCTATGAGGTAGATTGATTCAGTGAATGGGGTAATTGGGTAATTGAGATGGGCGCATCAGAGACAGTGTGATTGGCACAGGACAGAGCAGAGTTTAGGGCTGTTGTACATAGGGTCACTAAGAGTCGCAAGCGACTTGACGGCACATAACGACAACAACAACACATATATATAAATATATTTCTCATTGTATTTTGGCCTAAATTACAAAAATAACAAAGAACTGTTCAAAGTATCGGAGACAGTTCGATTGGCACAGGACAGAGCAGAGTTTAGGGCTGTTGTACATAGGGTCGCTAAGAGTTGCAAGTGACTCGAAGACACATAACAACAACAACAATTTGGTAAGTGGGTAGGGTGAAGGAAATTGGAAGAATCTGTTCTGGAAAACAATGTATTTAAATTTTGTAAATAAACTAGTATAAAAAAAATCACCACAAAGGAAGTATTAAAATGTAGGTAAATAAAGCACGGTTCAAGAAGTAAAAACAGGGTAGAAGGCCATACATTTCCTGATATCAAAACCTGCTACATAAAATGAAAACCCCCAAAACCAAACAAGCATGGTGAAACTTTCACATACTTTTGGTATGTTTCAGGATGGGCTAGTCCTTGGAAAAAAATACCACGTTTGGAGACATGGAGGGTCTGTGTAGGAGAGGAAGTTTCTCAATGATCCAATAACTTGGAGCATGGTGGATTGTGGCATAGGACAGAGTTTCAATCTCTTATTCTTAGGGTCTCTGTGAGTAGGAGATGACTGTACAGCATCTAACAAATAAAAACCAGTTTGCATGAAAATACAGCATATATAGATATTTAGCTAGGAGAAAGAGGAAATTTTTTATTGGTTTGTGTTTTTTTTTTAAAAGACAATTCATTCCCATAAATGGAGAACTAGGTATTCTGACATCATTGATTAAATAAAGACAACATTGTCCCAAGCTTCCACTCTCAGCATCAAAATATAAATGAGATGGACTAAATAATTCTATTTTCAAAGTCATTATAATGGTATTGTTGTGGTTGTTTGCTGTCAAGTCAGAACCAACCCATAGCTGACCCTCTGGTAAGTTTTCAGAGACAGTTAATTGCATGGGAGGAAATCATTATAGTAGACAATGAAAATGTGTGTGAATATGAGTTTACAATTGGTTTGGTCTTTCCAGGTAGACTATCAAATGCCTTAATTTTTAAAAATTAACAAGCAGGAGTGGCATCCACTTCCTAAACAACATGCCTCTGGAAACACTATGAACTTTGATAAAGGTTGATAGTTATAGAAAGGCTTCAGGCGTTTTGTTCATAGGGTTGCTATGAGTTGTGCTCAACTCCACAGCAGTCAACAACAGCAAATATTTGAAATAAGCTTAAATTTCTGTATTACAAAAGAAAGATTAAGGGAAATTATAAAGAAGCCATTTGTTTTATAAATGTTTAAATAATTAAATTTGGGGTAAATATGGACAACAGATAAAATATGTGCACTACAAATTAAAGATATGATTAATTCTCTGAATAGAAACATCTTATAAACGTCAAAAATGAAAAATTGATAAGGAATAGTAGTAGACAATTAACACAAGAAGAAATAGCAATGGACTATGAATACAAGAACAATTATTCAACTTGACTAGTAATCAGGGAAATGAAAATTAAATCAACAATTAGCTAACATTACTTATTCCATCACTTTGGAAATAATGAAACCTATTGATCATATTCAGTGCTGTTAATGAAGCAAACACTTTCATCCACCCTTGTTTGAAGTGCTCATTGTAAAGCCCACTGGAGTAAAACTCAGCATTATTATGAAAATTTTAAATTGACACATCCTTTAATCTAAAAATTCTACCTCTCAGAAATTATCCTAAAGAAATACATGTGATCTTCAAAATTTAAATAAAAGATCATTTATTGTATTCTTGATTGTCACAGTAAAAATATCAAGGGAATGTACATAACTAGGGAAGCAGATAAATATAAACTTCTTAAAATACACTAAACTATTGTCATTAAAAAGTATGTGGTCTCCAGCTACACCTACACCACCAAAACCTACAGACAAACTGGAGACCTTGGGGCGTGGGGGAGAGAGCCAATATTGTCATGACTGAGAACTTTGTAGGATAATTGGGGTGAGGGGGAAGCCGATATTGGCAGGACTGAGAACTTGGGAACCATTGACCTGTAGACAAGAGGCTCGAGGCTGAAGTGCCTGAATACACATTTCGTGAGCTGTCTTAACTGCATTTTTATATTAATCTGAATTATAATTTTTTTACTTTAAAAAAAAGGTATGTGGTCATTTTATGTGTTTTAGACATGAAAATGTTTCCAAAGCATTTCAATTGTCAGTGAGGTAGACTAGTTGGGAAATAAGTCAGAGAGCACTGTGTCTATTATTTATTGGGAAAAGAAATATTTGTTTATGCACATACAAATATATAAATATATATATTTATAAATTTATAAGTGCACAACAAGAAAAATCATTATCACAATTATTCCCCCTTATCCTGAAATCCAGCTGTTCTGATTTCTTGAAAATGCCACCTTCTTGCTCAGGACCTTTGCAGCATTCTTCCTCTGACTCACCAGGAAACTGTCTATTCATCCATAAAGGGTCAGATTGTATAACTCAAGTGATCGTTAGTGAAAGTTTACCTGATTCTCTAGCAGTAATTTTTCTTATACTCTTCTGAACTGAAGAGCTAAAACAACTGGAACAGTACATAAACAGAACTTTCATATGTTCAAGCTGTATTTAGAAGAGGCTGTGGCACCAAAGATAACATTGCTTATGACAGATAGATCCTTGCTCAAAGTATGAAATACCAGAAGAATTTCTATTTGTGCTTTATTGACTGTGCAAAAACATTTAACTGTGTGGATCATAACCAATTTTGGCTAACACTGAGAAAATAGGAATCACAGAACACTTAATTATGCTCATATGAAATCTATACCTAGACAAAGAGGCTATTGTGAGAAGAGAGTAAGGAAACACTTGTTGGTTTTTGTTGTTAGGTGCCATCAGGTTGAGTACAACTCATAGCAACCCTATGAACAGAAGATCTGAATCCTGTTCTATCCTGCACCATCCTCACACTTCCTGACACACAAGAGCTCAATTGCAACAGTCACTGGGTCAATTCACTTGGTCAAGGGAACATAGTTTAAAATTAAGAAAGGTGTGCATCATGGCTGTATCCTTTCTCAGTACCTATAACATTTGTATACTGAGTAAATTATTCGATAAGCTGGACTTTATGAAGAAGAAAGTGGCATCAGGATCAGAGGAAGACTCATCAGTAACCTTCATTATGCAGATGAAACAATCTTGCTTGCTTAATGTGAGGGGGACATGAAGTATTTGCTGAAGAAAATAAGAGAATACAGCCTTCAATATGGTTGCATCTCAACATCAAGAAAACAAAATTTCTTCCTACTGAACCAATAAGAGATATCATGGTAGATGGAGAAAAGACTGAAACTATCAATGACTTCATTTTCTTTGATACAGCAGTCAGGGGATGCATTGCACTGGGAAAGTCTCCAATTATCTAGGAGCAATGATGTTAGTTTGAGGACTAAGGCAAGTTTTACTTGGGGCATGGTTTTTCTGATCACTTGTTATGCACCTGAGAGCTGGACTGTGAATAAGGATGACAGAAGAAAAATTGATGCCTTTGAACTATGGTGTTGGAGAAGAGTGCTGAACATCCCATGAACTGTCAAGAGAATAAATAGATATGTCTTGGAGAAAGTGCAGACAGAGTGCTCCTTGGAAATAAAAACAATAAAGTTTATTTCTCAAACTTTGGGCATTTTGCTGGGAAAGGCTACTCCTTGGAAAGGAATATCAGGCTTGAAAAAGTGGAGAATTGACGAAAGAGAGGAAGATCGTCTTCCAGTTGGGCTGACACAGTGACTGCAGCAGAAATGATGAGGATGGCACAGGCTAGGATAGGGTTCAGAGCTCTTGATCATAGGGTCACTATGAGCAGTCCTTGACTCAGTGACAGCTAGCACCAATAGCGTCATAGTTGGAGTTCTTAGCTACATGTTTTTGCTTTTGTAATTCTAAGGAATCAGAGAACCTCTGGTGTTATTGTTCACTGTCTACTGTTTGGCTGAACGTTGAGTTACATGGTTGAATTTTGTTCCAAGTTTGAACGGTGAATAGGAACCATAATCTTTGGGGTTCCACCAGTCTATCAGACCAGACATCCTGGCAATTATTATATTTTTTAGTTTGTACCACATTTTACACCCACTTTATCCAGGGATTTCTATTGTGGTTCCCCTTTAGAGTGGTCAAAAGCAGAGCACTTCTGGTCTCGGAGTTGCTGAGGTTGAAGACAGGGTGTTTCATTAGTCCTATGGGCTATTTCCATACAGCTGTACTTTTATTCCTTTTTTTTTTTTTGTTCTGGACTCAGAGAGTAATTGTTGTACCTTAAGAGCTGGTTACAAGCTTCTAAGACCCCATTTGCTATTCATCAAAGAAGGATGTATAACGTTGTCTTTGTCACCTTGGTAATCCTCAACACTACGGTCCTAAAGCCCTAGGATCAGAAATTCATCACTCAGTGCCTACTCACATGGTTATAGTGAACAAATTCCACACTTAATTTCTGGAGTCATAATTCACTTGAGCCAAATAATTTCTTACATTTCTGTAGGCGTACCAGTTGGTTCAAGTTAGACCAAGTTATCTTAATCAGACCAATGAAATTCAATTCTAGAATTATGGTTTCAGTTATTTGTGAAGGAAAGACTACAAATGAGAAAAGTTGCAGTTCCAGGAATTCTGGGAAAGTATCTTGTTCCTTTGAGACTAGAGTCCACATGATATTTGAAGCAATGTTATTTATAGTAGCTAAACAAATGTGGAGGGAAGGTAGTTCCTTGGTGAAAATATGAGAACCACTATGTCAAGTTGGTTAAAATGCTTAGGTTTTCCACTGGTTGTAAAAACATTACCAGTATCTCAATTAGTCTCTTCTCTCCCACCCCTTTGTTCTTTTCTTATGTTGGAAGTAAACTCCTCTAGAATGTCAACTCCTAAAAACAGGTACATTTCTATCTTTATTATCACTTAGTGGTGAGACTGAATGCCAGAGTCAAAACTCAATGCTTTTTCATCCATAAATGGATTATTTAAAGTGAAGAAGAGAGTTTCCTGCTTTGCTCTGTATTCTTAAAGCTTTAATTGAATATTTTACCTTAAGGACGTATTTATATATATATATTACTTTTGCAATGTTTGCTAAAAAAGATTAAGAAAATAACTGAGAATATATCTCTGCTAATGGAAATTCTTTCAAATAGTAAGGTTTTAATTGAATTCTTGCCTTCATTTTGCTTCTCTAAATTTTCCTACATTTCTACAGTCAACATGGAAACTCTTTTTAAAAGAGAATAACATTTTGAAAAGAATTTCGTACGCTCCAAAATAGACCCTGAAGTAAGAATTAGACATCCTCTTGTGGGCAAACAAATAATATGGGTCAAACAAAGAAGATTGCAGAATCTACAAAAATTAATCCCTCGGCTACTTAGGTTAAGGATAATTATCATTCTCTTAAAGAGAAAGAATAATAGAGTTGAGAAATTACTAATAGTTCTTTCTATTTTACTGTTCCAGTTAGATCCATGCAATAAAACTTTTGTAGAATCTTCATTAGATCATATGATAGGTGGTATCAGTCTTCCAATATCTATTATTCTTTTCCTTTTTTTAAAAATTCTTTTCTTTATAGCAATAAAACTCCTAAATTCTAACGGAAATATAGTCCACTAGAATAAAGACTGAATTTGTCAGCTTCCTTTCTGGCTTACAGAGACATGTGACTAAGTGCCAGAACGAGGAAAGAAGAAATATGAAGCGAAGAGCTCATGAAGGAATGGGGCTTCATTCCTTTTTCTTTCACTTTTCTTGCTGTTTGTATGTGAAATGTGATCAGGATAGTTGGAGTTCAAGCAATAGTTTTGAACCTTGAACAGAAAGCCATATACGAAGCAGGAAAAAACAGCAAGACAAAAGGAGCCTTCATCCCTGGTGCCATGAAGTATCTTCTCATCTCTAATGTTCTTTTACACAAGAGAAAGAAACTTCTGTCTTATTCAAGCTGCTGTTACTGATTGGGGTTTTATTTTGTCTTGTGAAGTTGCATCAAAATCTTGCTGATAGTATGACTCCAATTATTCTCAGTAATTCTCATTGTCTTCTTCAGATGATTTCAAGTTAATGAACTCCACTGTGTATTGTGATATTTAGCTACTTGAATCAAGTGGACATGCCCTGAATAAGCTGATGCAAGCTTCATACGCAAAGTTTACAAAGTCAAGGGAACACTTTCTCTCACACCTCCCATCTCTTTCATGGAATGCATACATGTGTGTACATGTGCATATGCACACACACACACACACACATACTCAGACTTACACATACACACCTTTACAGTACTTTCAGAGTTAGGTTCTAATTTTAAACTTGTGTCCCTACTGTGTGTTTTCATAATACTATTACTGTATGGTGAATTTAAATAATATCTAGAAAGACAACTTTGCAGAAGGAAAGATACTGATTTATTAGAGAATAGGCAAGTCCAACATGATAAGAAAAGGCGACAGTAAGGGAGCTCTGGTGGCCTCGTGGTAAGAAGCTGTGCTGCAATCCAGAAGGCACACAGTTCAGATAGACCAGCTGCTCCACGGGGAAAAAATGAGCAATCTCCTCCAGTGTGATTAACTGCTTCTGAAACCTACCAGAAGGTCAACCATAGGTCAGTTCATATTCAACATTACACAACAACAACAATAACAACACAAGACAGTCCTGCAGAAGGAGAATGCATGAGGTCTGAGAGGAACACAGGTATATGCTCCAAACAACAAATACTCAGAGTTTTTCTAGGATATTTCTTATGGGAACGGATGGATTTTTTTAGGAGTAAAGAGAGCTATTTGCACAGCTTCTTTGTGATAGCTGCAATTCTCCTTCCTCTTCTGCAACCTCGTACAACTCTAAGAAGTAATTGAGTCTAGGAAGGGAGTTGGGAAGTGGTGACAAGACTCACTATAGGATGTTGACACATGAATAGGTGACTCTGGTCTCTGACTCAAATTCATTCCTTCCTTTTAATTATTGTTTTAGACACTACTTGGACAGATGACTCTGTTGTTCATGCATGTGACCCAGTTTCATCCAGTCTTGATGATCTTCCGAAAAATATCTTAGTTCTATGTTTTCTTTAGAATTTAAGAGAATACTTCTCAGATGTTAAGACAATATCCTCTTAATATCAGGCCCTTGATGTTTCTTACAAATTTGTTTATTATGTTTTAACAAATGCCTAGCCAGGTGTATATCAGAAGTGTACGTAAGTTGGAATGCTAGAATGTGTGTGTATCCCCTGACCTCCTGATTGCTGATACCAAGGGTATTAAGCGTGGATTCAAATAAGATGAAGTTGCTGACAATTTCAATCTTTTCTCCATCAGTCATGATGTGCAGCCAACCCAAAGACATGCCGTTCAAATCCATGGGAGAAAGATGGACAATCTCCTCCCTTGAGATTACTGCCACCAACAACTCACTGGAGGGTCAGTTATGGGTCAGTTCCTAACTGATGGTACCCAACAACAACAGCAACAATAACATTATGATATTGCTTATCGGTTCAGTGGTAAGGATTTTTGGTGTCTTAATGTTGAGATACAATCCATATTGAAGGCTGTAGTCTTTATCTTCTGCAGCGAGTGCTTCAAGTCCCCCTCACTTTTGGCGAGCAAGACTGTATCATATGCATAAAGCAGGTTGTCGTTGATTCTTCCTCTGATCCTAATGCCACATTCTAAACTTTAACTTCTCCAATGATTTGCTCAGCATACAGGTTGAATAGATACGGAAAAAGGATACAACTCTGACACATACTCTCCTTGATTTTAAACCATGGAGTATCCCCTTGCTCTGTTTGAACAACAGCTTTTTAGTCTGGGTCTATGTTTTGTATGAACACAACTGAGTGCTCCAGGATTTCATATGATCCACATAGTCAAATGCTTTTGCATAGTGAATAAAGCATAAATAGACATTCTTTGGGTATTTTCTATTTTTATTCAGACCCATCTGATATCAGTAACCATATCCTTAGTGTTATGGCCTCTTCTAAACCCAGTTTGGACTTTTGACAATTTTCTGTCAATGTATTGCTCTAATTGTCACTAATGTTAAATACCTGTTGAAGAAATTTTAAAAAAAGTAGCCCCACATATATATTTTTTAAAACCTACATTGAATAATATTAATAAATGATGAATAAATAATTTATTAATGTTCCCTATGTCAATTGGCTGGAGTCCCTGGATGGTGCAAATAATTAAGCACTCTACTACTACTAAGTGAAAGACCAGTGGTTTAAACCCACCCAGAAGGCCCTTGGAAGAAAGATCTACACTTATCTTCCTCCGAAAGGTCACATCATGAAAACACAAAAGCGCACTTCGGCTCTGTAATACACAGGCTTGTTGTGAGTCAGAATCAACTCAAGGACAACTGGCCATCAACTGGGTAGTTGAAACAGAACCAAAAGTTCACATGTGACAAAGGGTAGGGCTGGTTCACATTAGAGCCTTCCCCCAAGATGTTATATTCTAGTTGTATTTTGTCTATTTTTGCAGCAAGGAAGAGGCAACTATCTCATTTTTCATGGGCATAAGCACAGGCATCATTTGATGTTCTTACTAAGCCTCAGATATGTGAAATCTCAGCAGAGAAGAGACAGGCCCGGGGTGGGAGAAGCTTTTTGCAGTTTATCTGGGTGAATATTGGCACCTCATTTTTTATTACAAAAGGAAAAAAAGAAGCAAGCAAACAAAGATAATGTGGAGTTTGGATTCCACAAAACAGATAACTGATGGAAGAAGATGCAATGTTCCTGTAAACACAGATAATGGCTTGTGACTGGAGAAATCCAGTTTTCCCCAAGTGGAATGGATTACCTCTCAGATCATGCTGATAACTTATCTCCTACAGACTTGTATGTTATAACAAATATAATTTCACTGGAATAGGCCCAGAGGTTATCCATTGCAGTGAAATTATATTTTTTATAATATACAAGTCTGTGGTAGATAAGCTATCAGGATGAGTATGTTTTCAGAGAGCAATAGACTTGTAAGTGGGTGTTGGAAGGAAGATTACACATGGTAGGGAAATAAGGAGTTTATGAGGACAAAAGAAGACAAAACAAAATTTTTAAAAGTGGGTAAAAATAACATTGTTGTCTTGGTCTTAATTGTCAAGCCCTCTTCTGGTCTCATCTGAATATATTTCCAGCCACAATACTAGATTAATGAGCTTTGGAAAAGCTGCATAAAGGGCTAAAGTAAAAATCATCATTAAAATGTACAGTATTATCACTGAGTATCACTGAGTTTGAGTTCCCTGGGCACTTGTCTGTCTCAGCCACCTGTGAAAAATCCATTCACATTCTGATTCTCCGGGGCAGATATTACTGGCATTCAGTCAAACTTAAACTCATTGATATTGAGTTGGTTCTGACTCATAGCTGACTTTATGACAGAGAAGAAAATTACAAATGCAGGAGACTGTCCATCTTTCTTCCACAGAGCTGCTGGTGGATTAGAATCGCTGGAAGCCCTAGACTTTTCAGTTAGCAGAACAACTCACTATGGACTACACCACCAGAGATCCCACGGCATGTAGTCATTTTAACTCTCAACTCATTGCTGTTGAGTCAGAATCAGTTCATGCTTCCAGGGGAGTTTTTGAGGCTGTGAATTGAACAGGAGGAGATAGTCCATTTTCACTCCTGCAGAACAGTGGGTGGATGGGTTGGCAGTTCAGTTCCTTATCCACTCAAACCCTAGAGTTCCTTTGGCATTTAGGAAGCAGTCAATAAAGGTTGATCAAATTAATTATGTCATTGTAGTTGTTATATGCCAGAGAGTCAGAATTGACTCATAGCTAACCCTCCTGCAGATATTCAGAGGTTGTAAATCACTTGGGGGGAAAAACAAATTGCCTGTCTAGATCATAGAGCAGCTGGTGGATGTTAACCAGATGCCTTTGCATTGGCAGAACAGTACTTACCACCAGGCCACCAGGATGTCTTATTATTAAATGTGTTTTTCTTTTTATTTTTTTAACATGGAAAGAGAAAAATGTTTCTTGACTTGAAAATTGATGTTTTTGGAAAATTGTTTAAGGGACAGACAAAATTTTTAAACTATCTTTTATGTCTGAATCATTCCTTAAATTTTTGTGTAAGGTTTTCTCAATTTGATAAGTTTAGAGACATGAAAATTAAATGGAAATTAAAATACAGATTCATTATTATTCTATGCTAAAAGATCATTCTAGGTCAATGGTTTTCATTTTTTATTTCTTTGGGAAGAGACAGTAGAAGGCATTACAACATAAAGATTATTTAAAAATGTTTTGCTTTATATATTAGATTTTGCAAAATAATTTTTCTTCAGTTCTTTAGTAAGCATTTTGTTCACAGCCTTATTTTCTGAAAATTCCCTCCCTCTACAAACTGTGGATAACTCTGAGAAGAATGCGAATCCCAGAACACTTGATCGTGTTAATGTGAAACCTATAATTGGACCAGGAGGCAGTCATCAGAATACAGCAAGGAAACACTGCATGGTTCAAAATTGGGAAGGGTATATGGCAGGGAGGTGTCCTATCTCCATACCTTTTCAATCTTTATGTAGAACAGATTATCCGGGAGGCTGGGCTGTATGAGTAGGAGTGTGGCATCAGGACTGGAGTTAAACTCATCAACAATCTGCATTATGCAGATAACACAACCCTGCTTGCTGAAACTGAGGAGGATCTGGAGAGCTTGATGTAGAAGGTCGGGGACTGCATCAGTATAGATTGAGGCTCAATATCAAGAAAACAAAAATTCTCATCACTAGGCTGATTGGCAGCATCATAATGGATAGTGAAGAGATTGAGATTGATTGTTCACAGCTTTATTTTGCTTGGCTCCGCAATCAACGCTCTTGGCACTAGCAGCCAGGAAATTAAAAGACGAATTGCAATGGGAAAGTCTGTGGTTAGAGATCTCTCTAAAGTACTGAAGAGCAATGATGTCTGGAGAATAAGGTGTGTCTGATACAGACCACAGTCTTTGCAATCACTTGCTATGCATCAGAGAGCTGGACAATGACTCAGGATGATAGGCGAATTGATACCTTTGAGCTGTGGTGTTGGAGAAGAGTATTGCATATACCTGGACTGCTGAAAGAACAAACAGGTTTGTCCTAGAGAGGGTGAAGCTAGGCTGCTCCTTGGCGGCAAAGATTCTGAAGCTTCATCTGATATACTTTGGACATGTTACAAGGCGGGATCAGTCCTTGGAGAGGGATGCATGCTTGGGAGGATGAACGGAGAGCATAGGAGAGAAAGACCCTCAATGAGATGGATTGATTCAGTCACTGGGGTAATGGGGTAAGTGTGTCAGAGACAATGAAATTGGCACAGGATAGAACAGGTTTTAGGGCTGTTGTACATAGGGTCGCTATGGGTCACAGGCAACTCGATGGCAATAACAACAACACTATTTGTAGAAGCTACTCTATCAGGCTGCTTACTAGAATATTTGCAGTGTAAATTCTCCAGCTGCTCAGAGGAAGAAAGATGGACAGTTTCCTTCCTTAAAGATTGATAGCCTCAGAAATTTTAATGGAAACTAACTCCATAGTCTCTATGAGTTTATTTTGGTTTTGGTACCTGTGTTAAAAGGGCAGGCATGGTAAACCATATTAGTATCACATCAAACAGCTCTCACTCCAAAGCTTTGCTCAAACAGGCATGAATTAAATTCTATCCCCTGAAAATTTAAATTGATAGAGAGTCAAAAGTTGGGGTTTTTTAGGGCTTTGGATTCTGTAGATTCAAGTTTGGATTTCGTGCCAGGAAAACCAAAGCTACACACAAACCAACACTGGGGTTGGGGTAATGGAGGAGCTGAGTAATCAGGAAAGGCCAGGCTGTCGAGGGAGAGAAAGGAGCTCACATTCAGAGCGGAACTGTTGGAGTGTCCATTGGTTATAGACGGTAATGTGACGGGAGAAGAGTCCATTCATTACAGACAGTGATGTGGTCATGGACAACTATGAAATTACGCCCACACTTTGAGTGCACTCTAAATGGTGTGGAATGTGAATAGGTATCTAATTCCTGTTATTGTTAATGCCTAAGATACATTGGTTTGAGAAAAAAAATCATTTTTGGGCTATAAACAGATACCATACAGTCAACTCCAAGATTATGGATGCGCCCTCATGGAAAAGATTAGAATTGAGAGTTTCCCATGGCTGTGATCTTTGCGAAGTAGACCACCAGCCCTCTCTTCCATGGTGCTAGCCGATAGGTGACCTCTAACCTCTAGCCTTTCAGTTAGCAGCTGAGTTTATTGAGTTTTGTACCATTGTATGATTGTTACCTGCTTCTGGCTCTAGGTCATGTAAAAACTAATCCGTAGACGCTTTTTTGGCTACAATCTTTATGAATTACACAAAGGTCCGTTGGAGCTACTTGGGTGGATTTGACCTTTAGGTTGGCAGACAACTGTAGAGTACTTTGACCAATCAGGCTCCTTGTTCCATTTTTAGATTGACGTGGAGGAATTTGTTTCCATATGTGTATGTTCCTATATCTATCTTCTGCCTGCCACAAGAATTTATCTCTTACTCTTTTATGGCTTCTGTGCATTATCTGAAAAAAAAAATAATAAAATAAGCAAGAATCACAAAAATAATGTCCATTACTTTAAATTGCAGCTTTGAGTTTATGGGCTAGTTCTTTACAAACTTTAGCTCTACAAGTGCAAAGTGGCATCACCAGGGGGAGGGACAAGCACAGGTGACTCTGTTAGAAGAGGAAACAAACACCAAAATAACTTTATAAAGCTTCTGTGCTACCTTTCAGAAGAAATTTGCTATTTTTATAAAAAGAAAATCTCTGTAGTCAGTTCTAACAACAAAAGCATTTTGTAAGCTTAGCTTCCATCTATCAATAGATCTACAATGTTAAGATTCTCTATTAGTTTTACTTTTAAAAACATTACCATGTGCTTCTCTCAGAGCTGTCACTAGGATCCAATTACAATGAAGCTTTAAATCACGTGTTATCTCCATGTGCTTCAAACATATGTTGCTGCTTTCCTTTCTGTTGTTGATTTTATCAAATAGGCTGGTGTTGCAGCTACAATTTTGTGACTAGTATTTATGAACCTGTATTAATAACTTCTTTTAAAATGAAGTTGTAATTAAAGAAAAAGAAAGATAAAAATAAAAACGCTCCTACTCAAATACTAATAAGATTAAATGTAATAATGTTGTAGTTCAGCGGAGAAAGATTCTACAATGCAAATTGTATTGTTCGTATTCACACAGCCTAAGAAGAAAGATTGCGTTTAAGCAACATACAGCTGTATTTATTACACATGGTTCTATATTTAAATTTGGTGAGGATGTTTAAAATTTTATAAAAATGTTCTGTTGAGGGAAGAGGTTCACGGAGCTGAGGAGTGATACCAAAATGAATTACTGTCCTGAGTGACACCAGCCTAGTGACACCAGTGATGACAGGAAAAGTCTATTTATACACACATTTTGGAGAATGTCCTAAATAACAAGGTCACCCTGAATGCAAAGCTCATTCTCTTCTTTCTCTGGCCAGCCACATTACTGACTGATAATACCATCACACTAAAAAGTACTTAGAAACAGTGGGTACAACCCTCTCCTTTACTAAGGAAGAAACTGACGTCCAAAGAAGTCCAGTGACCTACTCACTTAAAGTCACAAAGAAATCTGGGAACCCAGCTTTCCTGAGCAATAAACACTGCAGCCCTTCACTTGCAGAGTAACCTTCTTATCTTACCAGTGTTCATTTCATACCCTGGCTTCAGAAGGCCCGTCTAGCCAGACAGAGTCTAAACTTAGACAGACTTTACTCCTTTTCCAGTGAAGTTTTAACATATGGACCTTTATATAATAGGGATTCAGCTAGGAAAGAAAATGTATGCTTATGTCAAAGGGTAAACCCTCCAACTGTTCCAAAGTTAGCTTCCTGCCTGTTACATTTTCAGCTGCAGAGCTGAGAATATCTAGGACAAAAACTCTCTCCCAAATTACTGGTGGGGTTTGTAAAGAAGAATTTTCCCTTCTACATCTAGCTTAAGAAATGTAAGTAGTTTTAGAAAAAGAGGAAGGCTGCCACTTTTCAAATCAATTCTCTGTGCAATCTCTGAATCTCTGATCTGCAAGTACCATATGAGCCAAACCACATGATCCACTCAGCTTCGCCTGGATTGCATCTCAAATTCCCCACCAGCTGCATCTGGTTGGTTGAGGAGTGAGATTGTTGGGGAAAAAAGAAGAAAGACTACAAAGAAACAAATATAAGCAGACTAGGAAAAGCTGGAGAGAGATATAAACAGACAGACACAGATAGCAGATAGTGCAGTGGCAAGTAGCAGCACTGGAACTACTGGACAAGGGGTTCCAGAGAGTCAGGGAGCCTGGCTGCTGGCACAAGCAGCTCTTCCAGGCTTTTGCTGCCACCAAAGTGTTTGGATTGAAAGGATCAGAACAAAAAAACAGATAGAACAGAATCTGTAAATCCCTAGGAGAAAAGAAGACTTCAGACACAGGGGCTAATCAGTTAAGCAGGATCATAGGATCAATCTAATCTTGTACTGTGAGTCTTCTACAGGAAGCCAGCTTTGCAGCAAGAGCCATGTGAGGCCCCTCTCAGTGCCTTGCTGATTGTTTTGTAGAATATGTAAGAAGAGAAAAACACTTGTTGGTGTCATCTAGTTGACTCTAATTACTAGTGTCCCTAGAGAGCTCTGGTGGCTTAATGGCAACGAATTGTGCTGCCAAACTAAAAGCATGTAGTGCAAATACACTATGGGGGAAAGATGGGAGGGTCAGAAATGAGTCTCTTCTGATTGAATGGTCCCTAACAACAGCCTGATATCTCTATGTACACTAAAACCAAACCCTGCCTGGTCTGGTCCCTTCCTCACAATCTCTACTGAGTTTATACCTATTGTTGAAGTCACTATCTCAATTCATCTCAAGGGAAAGTCTTCATCTTTTTCCATTTCCTCTTTTTTTAATTTTATTACTTTTTTGTGTGTACCGTTAAATCAGATCTGACTGGTACAGGAAGAGATAAAACCTCATCACCCTTTCTTCTATGGAGCATTCTGGTTTCATTTCTCCAAAAGCAGTCTTTTGACAGTTCATGGTATATTTTACCTGAGGACTGTGTTAAACACGCTACATACTTGTGGCCTTAATTTAATCTTCCCAGAAAGGCTGTTTGCAGGTTATTACTATCCATATGTTCTAAATGAAGATATTGTTGTTGGTGTTATGTGTCATCAAGTCGTCTGCGACTCATAGCAACCATATATCATACTATAGCCCTAAACCCTGCTCTATCCTTTGCCAATGTTATTGTCTCCGAGACACCCATCCCCATTACCCCAGTCACTGAATCAATCCATCTCATCAAGGGTCTTCCTCTCCTGCGTAGTCTCTCTACTCTTTCAAGCATGACGTCCCTCTCCAAGGACTGATCCCTCCTTGAAACATGTCCAAAGTATGTCAGATGAAGCCTCAGAATCCTTGCCTCCAGGGAGCAGCCTAGCTTCCCCCTCTCCAGTACGAACTTGTTTGTTCTCCTAGTAGTCCATGGTATATTCAGTGCTCTCCTCCAGCACCACAGCTCAAAGGCATTAATTCTCCTTATATCACGCTTGGACAGGTAAAGGGTTGGCTAAAGAGAGGAAAATCCTCAACCAGACAAGACCTTCTTAGTCTCCAGACAGACACCATTGCTCTTCAGTACTTTGGAGAGGTCTCTGATAGCAGACTTTCCTAATGCAATTTGTCTTTTATTTTCCTGACTTCTGATGCCAAGAGTGTTGATTGTAGAGCCAAGCAAACCGAAGCTGTGAACAATCTCAATCTCTTCACTGTCTATCATGATGCTAATTACCCCAGTGGTGAGAGTCTTTGTTTTCTTGATGTTGAGCTTCAGTTCATATTGAGGGCTGCAGTCTTTGACCCTCTGCAGCAAGCACTTCAGGTCCTCCTCAGTTTCAGCAGGTAGGGTTGTGTCATCTGTGTAACGCAGATTGCTGATGAGTCTTTTTCCAATCCTGATGCCACATTTCTCCTCATAGAGTCCAGCCTCCTGGATAATCTGTTCCACATGTAGATTGAAAAGATATGGAGATAGGACACATCCTTGATGCATACTCTTTCCAGTTTTGAACAATGCAGTATTTTCTTGCTCTGTTCTGACAATTACCTCCTTCCTGGTCCAAGTATAGGTTTCACATAAGCACAACGAAGTGTTCTGGGATTCCCATTCTTCTTAGAGTCAGCCACAGTTTGCATTTTCTAAATTAAGTAACTTTCTATAAAGGAGAAAATCTTAGATTTAAACCAAGATTTCCCCAACTCTAGGATTCATATTCTAATGACTTCTTGCAATGCATTTGCTCTACAAGAACACGCCAATCCTCTTGGTAACCATGCTTAGATGCTCTCAAAGTAATTCAGAGGGACAAAACTTTCTGATTAACTTGAAGGACATTTACAGCTTTCTGGATTGCTTTACTTTATCCTTTTCTTGTTCCTCCATTTCCTCCTCGTTTCCTTCCATCTACATCTCTAGAAAGCTCTCTCTGACCCTTAACAATGTTGTTGAAATCAATGTTTGGTTCTCTGTGTCAAACCGTTTCTTTTTTGTTCTTGTCCGGTTGAGGATCTTCCTCTCTTTAGCCAACCCTTTATCTGCCCAAGCATGATGTCCCTCTCCAAGGAACACCCTCCTAGCAACATGACCAAAGCCTATGAGACCAAAGCATCTCTGCTTCTAAGGAGCACTCTGGCTGCACTTTCTCCAAAAAAAAGTTTGTTTCCTTTTCTTATTTTAGGGGGAAATAACTCATATTTTTTTCTTTTTATTTTAGAATATATAAGTGTTTCCTTAACAGTTCTTAATTTTTTTAAATGTTTATTATAAAGTGTGAATGACTGATGAGTTTAAAAAGGAAGTGCCAAGAATTAGCCATAAAGAATTTTTCCCCAGGGCCTAAGAACTACAAATGAGATAGAAAGAGAGATTATGTCATCAGAGGGAGGTCAGGGGTGAAAATCTATCACCAAGGAGAACTGTTTCTATGGGGCATGAAAGGGGAAGTTTTTCCATTGGATGGGAAGCAGGGAAGGGAGATGGTAGTAGGCTGAATATATGCCTCTCCTTAGTGGACTTTTAAACCTTATATGGCAGGGCTCCCCCTTTTTTCAAAGCTCTCTCCTTGCATGCCAATCCAGAAAGTTGGCCAAGTTGCGTTCCCTTACTTGCCATTTTTATGAAGTGCTGACTCAGAGTCTTAATGCATATCCTGGCTCCTGAAGCAGTCAATTTCCTCTTGTCCTCTTTAATGTTGTTACTGTAGTCTCCATTGAGTCAGTTCTGACTCATAGTGATCCCATGCACAACAGAACAAAATGTTGCCCCTTCTTATACTATCTTTATAATCCTTGATATTTTCAATTTGATTGTTGCAGCTGGCCACTGTGTACTTTGAGAGCCTCTAACAAGGACATTCATTTTCCCAGTATGACATCAAACAATAATCTCTTATGGTCTATAAGGCTTTCATTGGCGAATTTTTAGAAATTGTCAATCTTTTCCACCTAATTATTCTTAGTTTAGAAGTTCTGTTGAAAACTGTCCATCATAACTGATTCTGCTGGCTTTTGAAATCCTAGGAGCTTAGTTTTCAGAACTATAGCCACATGCAAGCCACTCTAATACAATATATTGATAGACGTGTGATTTTTCATCAGGCCCTGGGTGAGGAGACTATATGATGTTACGTACCTCCCTCTCTGTCCCCAAGCCATCACATAGAAGTACCGGGGGTAGAGAGGCCACATTTAGAAAAGAGCATTCTCACAGTCTCAGAATCCACAACATCTCACTGTTAGAGTGAATAGAGAGTAGTTAATGAATTATGAAGATGGCCAACTTTACTAAGGACTACCTCTCCTCATTTCTGTGTTTCATTAGCTCAGCTCCAACTGACTTAACAAGAATAGACAAAAGCTCATTAAAATATCATGTTGGATGAGATGTAATTCTGAGAATAATGTTAACATCAAACAAGCAATTGAGAGACACTGTTGCGCTTTGCACTGGTCCTGAAACTGAGGAGGTATTTTGCAAGGTAAGCGTTCTTCTTGCCAATGAGTTTCAGGAGCTGGCTGGAGGGAAAATGATTATGGATGAGGAAGTTGTTGCTGTGAGAATAGAAATTCCAGGTTGACTAAATCCAAGCCTATTTGGTCATCCTTCTTCTCTGCATATTTGCCGAGCATAATCTCAAATGTTCTCAAAGCATAATTCTTTTTTAAAACTTAAATCCACTAATTACACCTTCTCTAAATTGACTATTTAGCAATTCTTCTATATAAATCAACCACCAGAGTACTTTTAAGACAAACTTCCAAATTAACTTTAGTGTCTATCAGAGTAATTCTCTCCAAGGAGAGACTAATCTTTTGTAAGTTATTATGGAAAATATCCTTAGCAAAAAGGATCTTCAGAGGCAGCTATTTCAGTGTAATATAAAGAAGATGGCTTTGAACTAGATCTAACACTTGGTCCTGAACAGTCATTGTACTGAGTTGAATAACATCTTCCAAAAGAATAAAGTCCCACATGGAACCTCAGACTACAATCTTAATAGGAATAGGTCTTTAAAGATGTAATTAAATAGAAATGAGATCATATGAGATTACTCAGAGTCCAATGACTGATGTTCTAATGAGAAAGGGCAAGGGAAAATAGAGCGAAGAAGGCAGACATTGGAGGGATACAGCTACAAATCAAGAACATCCAGGATTACCACGGTTACCAGCAGTGAGAAAGAGGCAAAGCAGTATCTTCACAGCCTTCAAATGGAGCAAAGCCCTGCTGATACTTGATTTTAGATTTCTGGTTTTCAGTAGGGAGCCCTAGTGACATAACCAATAGAGAGTTGCACTGCTAACACAAGGGCGATATATCTTTAGTAGTTCAAATCTACCAGCAGCTCAACAGAAGAAAAATGAACCATCTCCTCCTTGGATATTGATTTGCAGCCTGGGAAACACAATAGAGCATCAGTAGAGCGGGTGAGAGAGATAAAGATAGAGAGACTCTTTTAATTTGACAAAATAAATTTGTTTTAAGACATTGAATTGATAATTTGTTATAGAAGCCTTGAGAAACTAATACAGTTATTAACCAATTGAGGAAATTTGAACATATTTTTCAAAATTTCTTAGCCCTTTTTTTTTTCTATCCTGGGCTCTATGAGGAAGAATGTGGCATCAGGATTGGAGAAAGACCCATCAACAACCTAGGTTATGCAGATGACACAACCTTGCTTGCCGAAACGAAAGAAGACTTGAAGCTCTTGCTGCCAAAGGTCAAGGACTGTAGTGTTCAATATGGATTGAAGCCCAACATCATGAAGCCAATTATTCTCACCACTAGGCCAAATGGCAGCACCATGGTAGATGGAGAAGAGATCAAGGTTGTTAACAATTACAGTTTACTCAGATGGTGGAGGCTCCACAATCAATATTCTTAACACCAGCAGTCAGGAAATCAAAAGGGGATTACAATGGGAAAAATCTGTTGTCAGGGACCACTCTAGAATCAGTCTAGAGACTACTGTTGCTGTTGATTTTTGTTAAGTGCCATTGAGTTGTGGATGACTCATAGTGACCCTATGAACAAAAGACGGGAATACTTGTATAACCTTCATCATTTCTCCACATTCACAGAGTTTCTGGAGGCAAGCTGTTTCAGAAGAGGATGCCATTCCTGCTTCCAATCTTGTTTTAATTGGAGAGTTTCACCAAACACCGGCCACCATGGGTAACCTTTATCACATTTGACACATCAACATCAAACAGGAGTTACCGCTGAACAGCAAGTGGAAAGACCAGTGCTATACCACTTAGAGCAATATTTGACCAAAAACAATTAAAACCAGACCTGAGAGCTACAGATTAAAATCATTCACCTTTGTCTTGGTAGCATCACTTTCTATCTGCTAGGCCAACAGAGCTCTGTGTTGTTAAGTGCCATAGAGTCATAGAAGACTCATAGTGACCCTATGAATGAAAGATCTGTACCTTTATATAACTTCCATCATTTCTCCACGTTCACAGAGTTTCTGGAGGCAAGCTATTTCAGAAATGGTTGCCACTCCTGCTTCCAAGGCTGTTTTAATCTGGGAACTCCACAAAACACTGTTCACCCTGGGTAACCATTATCACATTTGACGCATCACTGTCAAAGTGTTTAGCATCACAGCAACCAGGAGTTACCTCTGTACAGCAAATGGAGAGACCAGTGCTATACCACTTAGAACAATGTGTGACCAAAACCAATTAAAACCAGGCCTCAGGGCTGCGGCCCAAGGGCCCAAATGTGTTTTTACAGAGAAGGCCAAATCAAATTAACTCCTACCCATTGGCCAGTAAACATTCCATGCTAATCCTCACCAGAACCAGCAAACAAACCTCTGTAAAATCCAGCTGCTGGGTAGCCTCATCCAGGCCATTGTCTTCACAATTACTTGCTATGCATCAGAGAGCTGGTCAATGACTACAGATGACAGAAGAAGAATTGATACCTTCAAATTGTGGTGCTGAGAAGTGTCTTAAACATACCATGGACTGCCAAGAAAACAAATAGGTTTGTCTTTGAGAGGGTGAAACCAAATTTCTACTTCGCAGCTAGGATTTTGAAGCTCAGTCTCACATAACTTGAGCACATGGCTAAGACAGATTGGTCTTTGGAGAAGGACATCATGGTTGGAAGGGTGGATGGACAGTGCAGGAAAGGGAGATCCCGGATGAGATGGATTGATACAGTGACTGGGGCAGTGGGGATTGGTGTGTTAGATTAGTGAAACTGGCTCAGGAGAGGGTAGGCTTCAGAGCTGCTATACATAGGGTCTCTATAAGTCACCAGCGATTCTACGGCACATAGCAAGAACAAAAACAACAAGGCTAGAGCTTAGTCTTCTGACTTTGTCACATAATTACTCTTCTTTCTCATTTTAAATTTTTGGTACTGAGAGTTTTGAATTTTTGAAGAGAGATAATTAGGGTTAACATGTATTGAGTGTCTACCACATCATCCACATTAATAGATATCCCTCTAAAAGTCTGTTATCTATTTCCATGCACTCTGCCTTGCTCTCAATAGAAATTAAAGCAACTTAGTAAGTTATTGTTTCCCCCCCCAAAAAAATTTACATATTCACATAGAACTTGATGCTAAGCTTTCCAAAATCCAATACAAAATGAGAAGCATTGCCTTTTATTTAAATCACAAGATGGTTCAGGGCTGTTGTGTCCTAGTAATCCCAGGGAAGTATTTGGGTCTAGACAGAACCCTTTTACAGGTTTCTCTATACACATTCTTAGATTTCATTCAGTCTCACACATGTTTAAACTCTTACTGGTTATGAAGCTCACAGTAGTGAAAATAAGACCAAATTTCTGTCCCAAAGAACTTATAAATCAATACTGGGGGAAAGGGACATAAGTAGTGTCATATAAGACTACAACAGAATTCCACATATGACAGGATTTGATCATGTCCTCATTCTTTGAGAGTTGATAAGAATAATATTCCAAGACAATAAAACTCCACACTCAGTATCACATTTAAAGAATGTATCTCTCACCAACCAGGGACCTTCCCAAACCTCAACCACCTTCTGGTCCAGCTCAATGTCTCTGTCCAAACAGGGCATGTTAGAGGAGAAAGGGTTTTCTTTCATGAAAAATCCTACTCAAATTCTTGCTGTGCTGTTTCTAAACACCCCAAAGTCTATAAACTGAAGAAAGAAGCACTTTGCTAAGTTCTGCAGCTGAGTTGACTCCAACTTGTAGCAATCCTATGTACAACAGATCTAAACCTTGCTTGAATCTGTGCCACCCTCAAATCACCACTGTACTCAAGCCCATTGTTGCATTTGCTGTATCTAAAGAGGAGAAAACTGAGCATGGGAGCACAGGGACATGAGCATCTCTCTGCAAGGGCCAGAGGGAAGAAGAATAGCATAGCCACCTCTTTTTATCAGCAGAAAGCAGATAAAGAGCTTATAGCCCAGAACTATAGTAACTCTAGAGCCACGTCAACAAAGAGGTTCTTTTATTTGTTGCTGACTCACAGTTATGATACCAACAATCGAGTGTATTATGGAAGTGAATGGCAGAGGCAAAGAATACCTCGCAATATAAATCCAGGCTTTAGCTCAATTATTCCAAGGCACAATTCTTCAATAACTCTAGGCTCTGGTTTCAGTTCAGCAGTCAAATACGAATCATCCAGCAAAGTTTGCCTCTGAATAATTATAAGTCACCTTCTCCTTCAGACATCCAGCAAGAACAGCTAAACCTTTAATTGTATTCAGAACAAATGCAAAAAGCCTCAGGCCACACTTTACCACCGTTTGTTCACAGCGATGCCATAATCTCCCCACCAGGATCTTGCTCTCATCAGGGCCTTGCCACAACAAGACTTGCTTGCCTCAAGTCTTTCTGTCCAGTGTGGGAAGCATTCTTTCTCTTATCTTAGTCCCACAACTAATGCTTATTTGCAAGACGATGTGTGTGTTTGCATTTAAGGGAGCTAGAGACTAAAAGGGGCTAACTGATGGCTTAAAACACTAACACTCTCTCTGCTAACACCAGAGAGAGTCTTCTTCTCCTTGGCTGATCCCCTACTTTTCCAAGTATGATGCCTTTTTTCAAGGACTGGCCTCTACTGACAACATGCCTAAATTTTTAGTGAGTAAAAACTATTTTAAAAATGTGTATCTTGTAATGTATTGTTATGTTGCTGTGTATCATTGAGTGAGAACAGACCTGTTAGTGACCCTCCAATTGGTTTTCAGAGCAGTAAATGGCATGTGAGGAGATTGCTTATTGGTCTTCCTGTGCAGCAGCTGGTGGATTTGAAACATGTACTTTGGTAATACGCTAATGAGTAAAAACATACCAGAGCCTTGACCTATACAGCCTATTCTTATACCCTAGTAGAAAAGACAGATACAAATTTATCATCATAAAAAATATTGTATTTTATAACCGTTGATAATAAAGAGAAATAGTTTAGTGAGGCGATCAGGGAGTGATGTTTGAAGTGAGATCGAAAGGATAAGTAAAATATATGTAGGTGAAGAGGAGATGAATGAGCATTCCAGAGAGAATGAATGGCACAAGCAAAGGCCCTGGGACTGACAAAGAGAGATGAATAGACAGATCTGAATGGGGAATTAATGGAGGTGCTTTAGGAAGAGCAAGGTCAGATATGAGAGGAAGATGAGGCTTTTTTGGTGACAATAAGAAACAGAACCTTTAAGCTAAGTTTTGTTTTTATTCAAGAGAAATGAGAAATCATTTGAAAGTGTTGAACTTTAGTCTGCAAAGTGTAACTCATGGACAAGTACTGTGTACAGTAGAATCTCAGGCTCCATCCTGGTCCTACTAATTAGAATCTATGCTCTGGCAGTTTGTATACATATGAAAGTTTGACAAACACTGGACTAGAATGCTGGGTTATTGAGGATGCTGGGTTATTGAGGAATTGCCAAGTTGGGAGCATTGACTTACAGTATTCAAGTCACTATGCATATGTTTAAATATGTAGTGTGTTTGTATTAAGAGGGTAACGATATTATGCTGAATGAAATATCTTGGTCACAAAAGGACAAATACTGCATAATGCCACTGTTGTAAAACGGGACTGACATAGGGGTTGAGGGGAGACTGAGAAAGATAGGATAAATTATGTATATTGCATTGAAACAGATGAGAGAGAGAGAACTGTTTAAAAGATATATATGATTAGGTATTATTGTCATGGCATGAGTTCAGAACGAAGGCTGCATAGTGGAGTGGACTTGGGGGGAGGAATTGTACAACAATGAAAGAATTTTTCTTTTACTTTTCAAAGAGAAGAATGAATTGGAGGGGAGGGGTGGGCAGGGAGAAAAGTGCAACAATGAATGAATGGAAATACAAATCTCTGTAAATTTTCATTAAAATGAATAATAATAATTGTTGTTGTTGTTATTGCTGTTGTTATGTGCGGTCTAGTTGCTTGCAACTGATAGTGACCCTATATACAACAGCTCTAAACTCTGTTCTGTCCTGTGCCAATCGCACTGTCTCTGACACTCCCATCCTGATTACCCCAGTCACTGAGTCAATCCACCTCTTAGAGGGCCCTCCCCTCCTGCGCTGTCCCTCCACCCTACCAAGCATGATGTCCCTCTCCAAGGACCGGTCCCTCCTTACAACATGTCCAAAGTATGTTAGACGGAGCCTCAGAATCCTTGCCTCCAAGGAGCAGCCCGGTTTAACCCTTTCCAGGATGAATCTGTTTGTTTTCCTAGCAGTCCATGGTACTCTCAATACTCTTCTCCAGCACCACAGCTCAAAGGCATAAATTGTCCTTCTATCCTCCCTTGTCATTGTCTAATTCTCTGATGCATAACAAGTGATAGCAAAGACCATGGTCTGTATCGGATGCACCTTAGTAGCAAGAGAGATACCATTGCTCCTCAGCACTTTGGAGAGGTCCCTAACAGCAGACTTTCCCATAGCAATATGTGTTTTAGTTTCCTGGCTGCTGGTGCCAAGAGTGTTGACTGTGGAGCCAAGCAAATTAAAGCTGTGAACAATCTCAATCTCTTCACCATCCATCCTGATGCTGCCAATTGGTCCAGTGGTGAGAATCTTTGTCTTCTTGACATTGAGCCTCAATCCATATTGTAGGCTGCAGTCCTTGAACCTCTGCAGCAAGCGCTCAGGTCCTCCTCAGTTTTAGCAAGCAGGGTTGTGTTATCTGCATATCGCAGATTGTTGATGAATCTTCCACCAATCCTGACACCACACTTCTCCTCATAGAGCCCAGCCTCCCGGATAATCTGTTCTGCATACAGGTTGAAAAGGTATGGAGACAGGACTAATTATAATAAAAAGAAAAAAAAAGAAGATAATGATAAGTAGAAATGTGGTCTATGGCAGCACATGCCAAACTGTTCCATTCACACTTTCTTTGAGAATAAAAATTGCCTATTCTACTACCTCAGACTTCCTCTATACATTAGGGTTAATAGTGAATATGTCATTGTATGCTCTATAATTATTGGATTACGATCCAATGCTCATTCCAGGAAGATCTCTGCCTATGGTGGTAAATACAAGGCATTCAGATGCCAGACCCTTTCTCCCATGCTCTTTCTTGACAGATATTCTAGTCAATCAAGCTTCTCTTTATCCTAAATCCAAATATAAGCCTAACACTCTCCACACATTTCTCTAGTGCATAACAATTGTTCTGAGTTGACATGCAAGATTAAATTAATTTGCCATTCCCAATTCCTGTGATCAAGGCATAGAAACAAATCTCATGAACAACTGACGTGTTTGAATCCTCAAGCGTGTTTGTTTCATTTCCATCTGACTTGCAACTTAATTACTGGAATGCCTTTCCAGGATGGGGGTACAGAATTGTGTCTCCTTTGAGGTAGCCAGTAAAGGCAATGGCAATTATACCATAGGTTCCTCAGTCAGAAGAGGAGGGAAAGATCCAGATCTGACATCCTACTTCTCAGAGTTCCAGTGTCCTTCCTTTCAGAAGTAAGAAATTTCTTGTTTGTTTTTGAAACATCACAGCTGCCTTTGGATCTACAAAGAAAGACGACTTGAAGCTGTTCAGAAAGACAACTTAACCTTACCCCCAGTGGGCAATTTCAACTACTGCAAGGCTAAACAAAGATGGATAAGCTGTCAAACACCACAAAATTAATTCTGCATCTGTGAACCAAGCATGTTTCATGGCAGCATGAGAAGCCAGTCTCATTTTGCACTCAAATAGTTTCTAAAAAGACAAATATTCCTCTTTCCTCAATACACCTAGAAAGGTGAATGATGAAACTGGATTTGTCACAGCTGGTGACCAGTCCTTTGAAGTACGTGTATGTTTATGGATACACAAATATAATTAAATGAGATAGAGTATGTTATTAAATTAATCAACTTTATTATTTGGGAGTTTTGTGGACATGGTTTGGGCTGGTTTTTAGATCATATTAATTTGATAGATTTAAAAAGAAAAAGACAACTGAAACCTCTGTAACTGACGGTCTTTGGGTTCTAGTAGCTGGAGAGCCAAGCAAAAGCTTAGGACACACCTCAGTCTTGTGAATTTTCCCATAATCAAGTAACACATTTTATTCACAGGACATAATCAAAGAATGCATGTGGCCAACTCTAATAAATGTAGAGAGTGAATGGTAGGCAGTAATCAACCCAAAGGAAGCTTTAAATAAGTGAGAAGTACCAACAAAATGTCAATGTTGGCTGGAAGCACAGGGAGGCTTGGCAGAATGTTGAGAGTTGAACAGAAAACAGAAAAGATATATAAAAAAAATTAAAGTTATACAAATTAACACAATACATAGCTTTGTTTAGCATATTTAGAAAATTATAATTAACATTATAGCCCTTACATTTAGATCATTCTTTTCCAGGAAAGTCAAGGATGGCTCAGTATAGAGTCATGGGCTTATTGTTTAAAATGGCTTTTATAGCCATTTGTTTTGACTTTCACCACATGACTGGGTAAAAACTTAAAATAGGAAGGTGTAAATTAATCACTAGAGGATTAGTCAGTTTTCCCCATCCCAACAAGTTTAAATTGAGGAGATTTAGAAACAAACCAGACTAGGAGCCACCCAACAGCAGCCGCCTCCTCTGTAGAGAACCAGAGAACCAGCGTGAGACAGAGGAGACTTGGGACTACTGTCCAGTGGAACCAGAGCCAAGGGATTTTGCCAAAGTTTCCAGGAGAGCTGAGGGGAGATGTCGTAACAGAAAGGAATTATGGAACTTAGCAACAGTGACCTAAGCCATGAGAATCAAGGCCAAAGGCTCTGTGAGCACATTTGAGAAGCTGTCTGGACTGAGGAATCTTATCATATTGCCAACTTGAATTGAAATCTGTTAACTCATCTAGTAAACACCACATCCATGAGCGTGAGTCTGTGAGATCTGTTCGGTGATTGCAAGAGATTTTGAACTCAGTAGTAGAGCAGTCTATTTGTGCTTTATTGACTTTGCACAGACACTTGACTGTGTGAATCATAACAAGTTGTGGTTGACATTGAGAAGAATGAGAGTCCAAGACTACTTTATTGTGCTCATGTCAAACTTATACCTGGCTGTTGTGTGAAAGGAACAGGGACACCCTGAATAGTTTAAAGTTGAGATAGGAGTGTGTCAGGATTGTACTCTCTCTTTATACCTATTCAATATGTATGCTGAGCAAATTTTCCAACAAGTTGGACTCTATGATGAGGAGCGTGGCATCAGGATTGGAGGGAAACTCATCCATAACCTGTGTTATGCAGATGGCACAACCTTGCTTGCTGAAAGTGAGGAGGATTTGAAGCACTTGTTGCAGACGATCAAGGAATGCTGCCTTCAGTAAGGATTGCAACTCAATGTCAAGAAAACAATGATTCTTACCACTGGACTGATAGGCAACATCAAGAAGGATTGAGAAGGGACTGAAACTGTCAACAGCTTCATCTTGCTTGGAAGCACTATTAACACCCTTAGTACCAGCAGTCATGAAATAAGGAGACACATTGCACTGAAACCTCTCCAAATTATTGAGGCGATATAATTCCCGTTTCAGAACTAAGGTACATCTGACTCAGGTGATAGGCTTTCTGATCACATGCTATGCACCTGAAAACTGGACAATAAATTAGGATGACAGAAGAAAAATTGATGTCTTTCAGCTGTGGTGTTGGAGAAGAGCACTGAACATCCCATGGAGAGCCAAGAGAATAAACAGATATGTCTCAGAGAGGGTGCAGCTGGAGTGCTTTTTTGAGGCAAGATGATGAGGCGTCGCCTCACATACTTTGGGCATGTTACTAGGAAGGACTATTGCTTGGAGAGGGACATGATTCTGGAAGGGTTGAGGGTCGGGAAAGGAGAAGAACCTTGACCAGGCAGATTGACATGATGACTGACACAGTGGGCTCTTGTGTATCAAGAAGTGGGAGGATGGCGCAGGATAGAACAGAGTTGGAGTCACTATGAGTTGTGCTCAACTTGATGGCACCTAACAATAGAGCAGTATTGTCAATGTTGGAATTAGTCGAGGTAGGTATGAGAGCATGAAGGTTACATTTGACCTTTTAGGAACTGATTTGTTGTTGTGAATGCTGCTGATGGAGACTATTCCCCTTTGTGAAGTTAATAGAAGTCAGATAAAATTGTCTCACTCTTTTTACAGTCCGACTGGTTAAATCCTGGGAGAAGAATTATATAAACAGAAAAAAAGACATCTTTCAAAACACTAGAATTCTCAAGTCACTTCTCTGCAATGTTCAGAAAGGTTTACTTTTCAGAACACAAAACAGTAGCAACTAATTACAGCTTTCACATTTGAATACTGTAATTTCTGTATTCCCCCTGAGGATTATTCTACTACAGTTTGGTTTTATTACTATATTCTGTTTTAGACTTGGCATTAAAAATGAAGACTTTGTGCCATCACACTCCATGATGTTGATACACAATATTTTATACCTCAGTCAGATCCCTCTGGGGAAAATAATATTGTGATATATTCCTGTTTGAGAGTTATGATTTTGCTGATCTCTGCACAAGCTGCTCTGTGGGACAAAGATCAAGGAAATCTCCTACCATGACATTTACAGCCTCTGGGAGCTCAGCTATGAGTTAGTTTGTACTTGACAACACTTAATAACAACAAAAACATACATAGCCAGTTGCTAAACAAAGACACACAAATAGTTTGATTATTACGTATCCTCAGTATGTGTTTAAGGCTTTCTCTGCACAATAGGGAAAACACTGATTTACTCAGAAAATTAGTCAAAGATATGGTTGATTCCTAAGAGACAAAATATCTGGATAAATTGAAGAATTTAAATGAATTCTTTGAAATTTCATCAATGAGATGGGTTTAATAAGGAGTGGTAAGGATGTATAACACTCACTCATTTCCATTCAGCAAATTACAGAGGAAGTGTTTTCTAATCTTTTCATGAAGATTCTTGTAGATTTGAGCCTCCACAATGGTCCAGTCTTTGCATTAGCAGCATAAGGGATAAGACTACCAGAGCTCCCCAAAGACGTTAAAAAATGGCTTAATTATATTTTTCTTACTCATCGTCTTTGAGTCAAAACTGACACACAGTTGACCCTTTGACCCTGCACTGAACTTTTAAGGCTGTAAGTAAATCACAAGGGAGGAGATGGGTCATCTTTCTTTTCAGGAGCTTTTGGTGGATCCAAACCACCAGCGCGTCTAGAAAGCAGCTCAACAGCCTATGGACTACTCGACCAGTGCTCACTTGATTACTCTCAGCTCACTTCACATAACGAAACCTAAAAGAAAGCAACACGATACACACTTTGAGGAGCAGATTTAAAAGGCATATACAATCCAAGGAATATTATTCTACTTAATTATGTTCCAAATACAATACAAAAACTGTCTATAGCTCTGGGCCTGCCATTTCAGCAAGGGCAAATGTTCATAGGACAGTGTCTGGAATGTTGAAGCATTTAGAAAATGCGTTGTGTAAGGGATACAGAGGATATTTAATCTGTTTTCTTTTTTTAACCCCAGGGGTGAGACTTTAGCCAAGTATGACTGAAGAGTTTAGCCAAGTATGACTGAAGAGTTTAATAGATGAAAATTAGTTATGTATTAGTTCAAGGAGGCAGATATAGTAATCAGGTACCTATGGAGAAGTAAGCACAATATTACAATTTTCAAGCTATCCTAAGGACCCAGTGACTGAATCAACAGTGCCAGAAATAGAGCAAAACGAACAGTAGTATCAGATCAGCATGAGACATCTAGGACAAAAAAAGAAAGAAAACGCAATAGTTGAAAGATTTCAGCTCTTTTTTCACCTGACCCAAATATCCTGCTCATAAAAAGAATCATAACTGGGGGATTGTTATTAATGATTTTGTTATTTATTAAAAAATAAGTTTTAGATTTAATGGAGTTTTATGTGTTTGCCCAAAGTAAGTGAGGTGGAGCTTCAAAATCCTAGCCTCCAAGGAGAGACTTAGTTTCACCCTCTCTAAGACAGGTCTATTTGTTTTCTTGGCAGTCCAGGGTATGTTCAAGACTCTTTTCCAGCCCCACAACTTAAAGGCATCTATTCTTCTGTCATCCTTAGTCATTGTCCAACTCTCTGAAGCATAACAAATAATTGAGAAGACCATGGCCTGGATTAGGCACATCTTTGTCTCTAGACTGGCATCGTTGCTCTTCAGCACTCTAGAGAGGTCCATGACAGCAGATTTTCCCAATGCAATTCATCTTTTGATTTCCTGACTGCTGGTGTTAAGAATGTTGATTGTGGATCTGAGCAAGCTGTAATCGTTAACAGCCTCAATCTCCTCTCCATCTAATATGGTGTTGCCAATTGGCCCAATGGTGAGAATCTTTATCTTCGTGACGTTGAGCTTCAATCCATATTGAAGACTATAGATTCAGGTCTTCTTCAGTTTCAGCAAGGACATCATGCTGAGAAGGGGGGACGGATAACGCAGGAGAGGAAGACCCTGGATGATATGAATCGATATAGTAACTGGGGCAATAGGGGTTGGTGTGTCAGACTTAGTGATACTGGCTCAGAACAGGGAGGAGTTCAGAGCTGCTGTACATAGGGTTGCCATACATTGCAAGCAACTCAATGGCACATAACAACAATAACATTATGGCAGGTTTGGAAGCAGGAGTGACATCCACTGCCTAAACAACATGCCTCTGGAAACTATAAAATTTGATAAATGTCAACAGTTTTAGAGGGGCTTCAGGTCTTTTGTTCATAGGGTGAGTATGAGTCGTGCTCAACTCAAAGGCAATCAACAATATATCTATTTGCATTTTCTTGAGAAAATGTAGGTACACTCAGAACCTCTGAATGCAACCTGATACAGAAATGGGATAATTGCAGATATAATTACTTAAGATAAGGTATTACTGGTGTAAAAGTGGACGTAATTTAGTGACTGGTATCCTTATAAGAAGAAGAAAAAACATAGAGAACACAGAAAGAGAGAATGCCACGTGAACATAGAAGCAGATATTAAAGTGATATATGGACAAGCAAGGAACATCAAGACTGCTGATGATAGGAAGAAGAAAATAAGAACCTCTTCTAGAAACTTCACACAGAGAGTGGTCCTGTGACATGTTGATTTTAAATTTCTGGCTTTCAGAGCTAGGAAAGAATAAATTCCTGTTGCTTTTTTGGAGGGGTTGTTAATTTTTTCTTTGATTTTATTTAAATAATTTTTTTATTTTAATTGTGATTTTAACAACGGTTTACAGAATAGATTTTCATTCATTCATTGTTGCACATTTTATCCCCTATCCCTCCCTCTCTTCCACTTCCCTCAGGTCACTTTTTTGTTTGTTTTTGAGGTGTTGTGTTTGATTTTTTTCTAATTCTAAAGAGATTTAATAAATAAAAGTCCACTGTTTCAAAGTGACCACCAAAAAGGAGACTGATTGTGTTGGCGAAAACTTAGAAAAAAGAATAAGGGAAACGATGGCTAACAATCATTATCTTAAAGCCAAAACATTGCTTCTTGAACAATTCAGAATGTCAGTGATACCAATCTGTAGGAGAAAAATGCAAGCCCGTACTTGCCTTTTATATACAACACTGAGCAAGTAAATGCCAACTGTACTATTTAGGAATGACTTGCTAAACCACTGAAAAAATGAAAGTCTTCATCCTTATCATAGACTGCCACTTCTGTGTAACATTCAGTGCACATGGCCGGGTGGTAAATTTTTCTTCTTTCTCTGCCTGCTTTGCAGCATCTCTATGAGTAGACTGCATCTTCTAATGGCCCTGTCTTTTTTTTCTGGTTTTCTGGGATTTTGTACCTTAGAATCTCTTCTTTATTGACAGAACAATTCATCACAAACATTGCTCTATATTGAGTTTGATATGATTCATGCCTTTGGCAGTCAAAGCACAGCATGGTCATGAGGATGGGCAATTCAAGGCAGAATCACTATTAGGTACAGACTGTTGTTGATGTGGCCAGTGTAGTCCAAAACCATGACAGCCTCTTCTTTGTGCATCAACTCAATCCTGATCTTTGTTATCCTTTTCAGGATCATAAAGTAATTCATCATTTGTTGGAATCTGGTGTCATTTCTTCTTATTTTTTTTTCTTGGTCACCTGTGCTGTTTTGTCTTCATCCTCAGAATCAGAATCAAAATATACACCATCACACTATTTTGTCAGACTTCCTCCAGTTTTCCCATTTCTGGAGGAAGATCACTGCTCCCATTTCTTTTGCAAATCACTCGACGATTCCCTTTCCCAGCGAGACATTCTCTGATGAGTTTTCATTTTCGGTCAGGGGTTTCATGTAAAAGCACGTCCATTTCGTCTTCATAGCAGTTAACAGCAGGCTTTTCATCGCTGGGCTCTTCAACAGCATAGGGGTCATAATCTTCTGATAACCAGCGTGTGGCAACCTGCACCAGCGAACAGGGTTGGCCTGGAGGTAGCTGTGTATCTGTTTATCCCTCCTGTTCTTGCCTAAAGAGCAGGTTGTTTGTTTGTTCGTTTAAATATTCACTCATTGTTGCACAGATACTTTCCTCCACCCCACCCCTCAGTCCTCTTTGCAATGTACCTCTTACTCTGGGCTGTTGTCGTACATACAATGCCTAATCATATATTCCGTTTAAACAGTTTTTTCTTCATTGTTCCACTGCAGTTTATTATCTATCTACTCATACCTTTCTCCTCCCAAACCCTCATGTCAGACCTGCTTTATAACAGTGGTGCTACGCAATATTTATCTTTATGTGACTGAGATATTTTTCTAACCTTAATGTCCTGCAGGATCACCCAGGTTGTGTAATGTTTCATGAGTTCATTGTTTTTCAGTGTGTGTAGTATTCTGTTGTATGAATATACCTTAGTTTTTGTACCCATTAATATTTTGGTTGCTTTCATCTCTTTACTATTGTAAATAAGGCAGCAATAAACATGGATGCATACATACCTGTTTGGATGGCAGTAATAGTTTCTTTAGGGTATATTCCCAGTACTGGAATTGCTGATTCAAACGGTATCTCTATTTCTAACTTTTTGAGAAAATGTCAAACCACCTTCCATAGTAGTTGCACCATTTTACATTTCCACCAGTAGTGAGTAAGTATTCCAATCTCTCTACAACCTGACGAGCATTTATTGTTTGCTGTTCTGTTGAACTTGACTATTGTTGATGGGGTGGGATGATATCTCATGATTATTTTTGTTTGCATCTCTCTGATAGTTAGGGATTTGAACATTTCTTCATGTGTTTGGTTGCTATCTGAATCTATTAATATCCTGTGTCCATTTTGCAATTTGGTGGTTTACCTTTTTCTTGTTGAGGTGCTGAAGTATTCCTTAAATTTTAGATATGAGTCTCTTATCAGATATGTCATTGTTGTTGTTAAGCGCCATCGAGTCACAGGCGACTCATAGCGACCCTATGAAGGAGAGTCCTCCATGTTTGTGTGCCTTTCATCCTCTCCAGGTTCATAGGGTTTCCAGAGGCAAGCTATTAAGGAAGTAGATGCCACTCCTGTTTCCAAGCTTGTTTTAATATTCCAAGATATGTCATTAGCATATATTTTTCCCAAGTCTGTGGCTTCCCTTTCTACCCTGTTGGAGAAGGTTTTGATATGCATAGGGATTTGATTCTTAGTCCTATTCATTTATCTCCCCCCCGCCTCCCGGTTGTAGGCTTTTCATTATGCTTAGAAAACTGTTCATACCATGGATTAGGGCTTCTAGAGTTCTTCCAAGCTTTTCTCTAATGAAGTTTGTAGACTTTGGTTTTGCTCCTAGGTCCTTGATTCACCTTGAGTTGTTTTTTGTGTATGGTGGAGGTGTGGGTCTTGCCTTAGTTTTCTACAGATGGTTTTCCAATTTTGTCAATATAATTTGTTTAAAACACTTTTCATTTCCCCACTTAACTGATTTCCTCTCCTTGTCAAAAATCAGTTGATCCTAGATAGATTAGCTGATTTCTGATTTCTCAATTCTATTCCATTTATCTATGTGTCTTTAATTATTCCAGTAATCAAGGAGTGTGATGCCTTCTACCTTATTTTTTCTTTTTCAGGAGTGTTTTCTTCAGGGTCTCTTTCCTTTCCAAATAAAATTAGAAATTGCCTTTTCCATCCCGTTAAAGAATGGAATTGGTATCTGTATTGAAATGGCATTGACCTTTTAGATTGCCTTTGGTAGAATTGTCATTTTCACAATATTGGGCCTTCCTAGCCATTGGTGTATTCTTCCATTTCTCCAGGTCTCTTTTTGTTTCTTGTAGCAATGTTTTGTAATTTTCTTTGTATAGGTCTTTTGGGTCTCTAGTTAGATTTGCTCTCAAGTATTTAATCTTGTAATTAGTTATTGTGATGGGTATTGTTTTTCTTAGCTCCTTTTCTAGATAATCTTTGTCACTGTAGAGAAATGAAACTGACTTCTGTATGTTGATCTTGTATCTGCTGCTTTGCTGAATTGGTTGACTAATGTTCAGTAGTTTTCTTGCTGAGTCTTTAGGGTTTTCTAAGTATACTATTATGTTACCTGCATGTAGAACTAGTTTTTCCTCCTCTTTGCCAGTTTGGATACCTCTTATTTCCTTCTCTTGTCTTTTTGCTTTCCCTAAGACTTTCAGTACAATATTAGGAGAGGTGATAATGAGCAACCTTGTTTTGTTCCTATTTCCAAAGGGAATGCCTTTAATCTCTCTCCATTGAGAATGATGTTGGTTCTTGATTTTACAGGTATACTTTTCACTATGTTAAGGACATTTCCCTCTATTCCTATTTTGCTGAATGTTTTAATCAAGAGAGGGTGCTGGGTGCTGAATTTTGTCAAAGGCCTTTTCTGCATCAATTGATAGGAGTATGTGGTTCTTGTTCTTTGCTTTGTTAATGTGATGAATGACATTGATTATTTTTCTTATGTTGAACATCCTTGCATGCATATTATGAATCCTGCTTGGTCATAATGAAATCCCTGTTGCTTTAAGCCTCTTAGTTTATAGTAATTTGTGATGACAACCCCAGGAAATGAATATATTTACTGGTATTCAAGATACTGCTCTAACAATTACCAAGAAGTGAAAGGGAGTTTGGAATTGAAAATTAAGAGAGGCTGGAAGAGTTTTTAGAGGCACATGACAGAATAGGTAAAGATTTTCTCAAAGAGACTATTGGTAGAAATAAGGAAATTAGAGTTGTTTATGACGTCATCTTAGATATAAAGAATGTGCTATTGGAAATTGAAGGAAAAGAAACTAAACTATCTCAATAATATTTGAGATAAAAATCCACCAGAGAACTCTAGGAGTCTAGTGGTAAGAAGCTGCACTGCAGTTATAAAGATTTGGGGTTGAATCTACCAACTACTCTGTGGGAGAAGGACGGGCAATTTCCTCCCAAGAGGTTTGCTGCCTCTGAAAACCCGCTGGAGGGTTAGGTACGGGTTGGTTTCAATTCAATAGCACACAAAATTTGTGGAAAATATTATATATTATTCTCTTTGCATTGCATTGGAGAAAGTACAACCAGAGTGCCTCTTAAAGGCAAGGATGATGAAACTTCATCTCTCATATTTTAAGCATGTTGTGAGAGGCCAGACTTTGGAAAAAGATATGCCAGGAAAGGCGGGGGGACAGTAAAAGAGAGGAACACCTTCAACCTGATAAATTGACACAGTGACTGTAGCAATGTGCTCAAGTATAGCAGAGATAATGAGACTGACATAGGATAGGACAAGGTTCACATCCTTTTTTAATAGGGTGGCTATAAGTCATAGTTGACTCAATGACACCTAACAATATCAACTATCTCATTATCTTGCTCTTTCTTCAAAGTGTATATTAGTCTGTATATACATGTTTCTGTTTTAGTTTCTGTTTAGTTTTCTGTTTCTCCTCTCTGTCCCATTGATCTCTATGGGTGTTCTTTCACTAATATTATAATGTCTTAATTATTGTGGTTTTATTTCTGTTACTAGGTTCATTGAGTCAGTTTCTTATTTACAATGACCCTATAGACAGTAAAACAAAATTCCACTCAATTGAGTGTCATCTTTGCAGACTCTGATGTGCTTAAAGCCCTCTGTTGCAGTTAATCCATCTCTTTAGAGTTTTTTTTTCCTTCACTATCCTCTGCTTTCCCAAGAATGATGTCATTCTTTAGGAATTGGTACTTCCTGATAACATGAACAGAGTACATAAAATAAAGTCTTACTATGCTTGTTTCTGAGAAGTATTCCAGCTCTACTTCTTCCAAGACATATTTTGCACTCCAGATTGAGATTGTTCAGAGCTTCAGTTTGCTCGGCTTCACAGTCAACACTCTTGGCACCAGCAGTCAGGAAATCAAAAAGCGTACCGCGATGGGAAGGTCTGCTGTTAGGGACCTCTCTAACGTACTCAGGAGCAACAGTGTCTTTCTGGAAATTAAGGTGCGCCTGATACAGGCCGTGGTATTTGCAATCGCTTGTTATGCATCAGAGAGTTGGACAATGACTAGGGAGGACAGAAGGAGAGTGGATGCTTTTGAGCTGTGGTGCTGGAGAAGAGTACTGAATGTACCATGGACTGCCAGGAAAACAAACAGATTCATCTTGGAGAGGATTAAACCAAGCTACTCCTTGGAGGCAAGGATTCTGGGGCTTCGTCTGACATACTTTGGACACGTTGCCAGGAGGGACGGGTCCTTGGAGAGGGACATCATGCTTGGGAGGGTGAAGGGACAGCGCAGGAGGGGAAGACCCTCTATGAGATGGATTGATTCAGTGACTGGGGTAATCGGGATGGGTGTGTCAGAGGCAGTGCGGTTGGCGCAGGATAGAGCAGAGCAGGGTTTAGGGCTGTTGTGCATAGGAAACGACTCGACGGCACATAACAACAACAACAACAACAACAACAGTATATTCATTATTCTTTGTTAATACAACAATTCAAAGACATGACTTCTCATTTGGTCTTCCTTACTCATTGTGCAACTTTCACATGCACATGAAACAATTCAAAACACTGTAGTTTGAGACTAATGCACCTTAGTCTTTAATCTGCTGTTCCTGTTATTTGGCATGTTAAAAATGTACTTAGAAACATATTTGTCAAATGAGATACATCATTTGCTTTCTGATTCTGTTTCCACGGTGTTTATTGTGAGTTCAACTAAAACAAAATGCTTGACAATTTTGTTATTTCTTTCATTTAACATTGTTTATTGGTCTAGATGAGAAGGTTTTTTTTTTTTATGTTGAGGTATACTCCATAGTGAAGGCTATAGATTTCTTCATTAAGTCTTTAATTCCTCTTTACTTTCAGTAAGCAACAATGGGACTTCTGAATATCACATTTATAAAGAACTTTCCTATATACGTGATGCCACACTTTTCTTCATATAAGCTGTTGTTGTTATGTGCTGTTGAGTCCCCTGAGACTCACAGCAAGCCTATGTACAACAACTCTGAACCCCACTCTATTCTGAGCCAGTCTCACTGACTGTGACACCAATCGCATAGTCCTAGTTGTCAGGTCAATCTATTTCATTTATGGTCTTCCTCCCCTGCACTGTTTCTCTACACTTCAAAGCATGATGTCCTTCTCCAAGGACTGGTTCCTCATGGCCACGTGCCCAAAATATGTGAAATGGAGCTTCAAAACCCTTTCCTTCAAAGTGAAACTTATAAATATAATAAAGTTCCAGAATTTCCATTCTTCACATTTTTCCCATTTTTCACATAATTTGTTATGATCTACAAACTCAAATGTCCTTGTGTAGTTAATGAAATACAAGCAAACACCTTTCTGGTATTCTCTTGCTTTCAACTAACATCCATTTGACACTGGCAATGACTTTCTTTTTTTCCCACCCACTTCCAACGATGGCTTTAATTTTTTAAGTTCCTGGTTCATGTGTTGCTACAATTTTATTTCTAGTTATTTTCATTCAAACTTTAATTATATGTATTAATTAATTATACTGTTTGACAATTGCTGCATTCTGCTCTATCTCCTTTCTTTGGAATTGGCACAAATAGGGATCTCATTTAGTCACCTGCCTAGGTGACTGTCTTATAAATTTCTTAGCAGATGTAAAAGAGTGCTTAAAGTGTTGCATCATTTGTTGATACGCATGTAGCATATGATAAAAAACCAGTGACATTGAAAGAAGAAATCAGAACTATGTTGTTGTTATTGTTAGGTGCCATTTAGTTGAGTATTGCTGAGAGAGAGATCTTATGCACAACAGATTTGAACATTGTCCTGTCCTGCACCACCCTTACCTTCACTGGTGTATTTGAGGCAACTGTTACAGTCACAGTGTCAATTCACCCCTGTGAAAGTCTTCCTACCTTTTGCTGTCCCTTTACCTTCCAAGCACAATATCCCTCTCCAAGGAATACCCTCTCCTAGTAATATGCTCAAAGTGTGTGAGACTAAGTTTTATCATCTTTGCCTCGTAGGAGCATTCTGCCTATACCTTCTCTAAGATATATCTGTTTATTCTTTTGGAAGTCTATGGGATATTCTGCACTTTTCTTCAACACCTCAACTTAAAGGCATTGATTCTTCTTCTGTCATCCTTATTTATTGTCTAACTTTCAGACTCATAGCAAGTAACTGAAACGATCACAGCTAAATCAGGTGCACATTAGTTTAGAAACTAACATCATTGCTCCAAAGAACTTTGGAGAAGTCTTTCTTGGTGGACTTTCTCAATACAACACATCTTCTGATCTCTTGACTGCTGATACCAAGGATGTTGATTACAGATCCAAGCAAGAAGAAATCATTGACAGCTATATCATGATTTTGCCTATTGGCCCAGTGGGGAAGATTCTTATCTTCTTGTGTTTCAAGTCCTCTTCCCTTTCAATAAGCAAGGTTGTGTCACCTACATAATGCAGATTATGCAAATGAGTCTTTCTCTAATCCTTATGCCAAAATCCTTTTCATAAAGTCAGGCTTCTCTAATGATTTTCTCAGCATACAGATTGAACAGGTATGGAGAAAGGATAGAATTCGGCCACACACTTTTCTTGATTTTAAACCAGGCACTGTTCCCTTCCTCTATTCACACAACCTCCTCTTGGTCTAGATGTGGTTTTCACATGAGCACAGTTTGGTGTTCTGAGATATCCATTTTTCTCAATGTTAGCAATAATTTGTTATGATGTACACAGTCAAACTGGGAGATGCATTGCACTGGGGAAAGCGGGCAGTCAGAGACCTCTCCAAATTATTGAGGAACAATGATGTCTGTTTGAGGATGAAGGTTTGTCTGATTCAGATCATGGTCTTTCTAATCATTTACTATGCATCTGAGAGCTGGGCAATGAATAAAGATGACAGAAGAGGAATTTATGTCTTTGAGCTATGATGTTGGAGAATAATGGTGAATGTCCTATGTACTATCAAAAATACAAACATAAATGTCTTGGAGAAAGTGCAGCTAGAGTTCTCCTTAGAGGCAAAGATGATAAAACTTCATCTCACATAATTCAGGTGCGTAACTAGGAGAGGCTATTCCTTGGAGAAGGGCATCATGCATGAAAATGTGGAGGATCAGTGAAGGAAAGGAAGATTCTCACCTACATTGACATAATAACTGCTGCAATGTTTATCAGAAAGTGTGAAGATGCCACAAGATAAGACAGGGTTCATATCTGTTATTCATAGGATCACTATGAGTTGTGCTCAACTCAACCACACCTAGCAACAAACAATCAAATGCCTTTGGTAGTCAATAAAACACAGATATTCTGTTAGTATTTGCTGCACTCAGTCAATATCTATTAGACATCAATAATGATATCTCTTGTGCCACAGCCTCGTCTAAGAACTTCTGGCTGTTCTGTTGATACAGTCTTCCAGATATTTTTGGATAATCTTCAGCAAGATTTTACTTGCATGTGATATTAATATTATTCAATAATTTCTTCATTTTCGAGGATCACCTTTCTTGAACATGCGAACAAATATAGATCTCTTCTAGTCAGTTGGTCTTCCAAATTTCCTGGAACAGGCTGATGAGTATGTCAAGAGTTGCAACTGCTTGTTGAGAAATGCTAATTGATATCCCCTCAATGCCTAGCGTCTAAGTAAGCCCTCAGTGCAACTTGAGCTTCTTCCTTTACTACCATTTGTTCTTGGTCATGTTACTTCCTGAAATTACTCCATTTCAGCCAATTCTTTCTGATACAGTGACTATATATTCTCTTCATCTCCTTTTGATGCTTCCTAAATCATTCAAGATTTTGCCCTTCACATCCTTCAGTATTGCAACTCAAGGCTTGAATTCCTTTTTCAATTCCTTCAACTTGAGAAATACCAAGTAAGTTACATTTTGGTGCTTGAGAGCCTAGGAGTGACAGAGAGGGACATAGATTTCCAATCTGTACTGTTAACAAATTCAATGCAGATTGCATTCACAATGTATACTCTCAAGTTTCAACATCAAAATGTTACTAAGTGGTAAGGGTCCTGGCTTTAGTCTCCCATGACCAGACAAAGAATTGAAAATTCAACTCTGGTGGCTTAGTGGTAAGATGTTGCACTGCCAATCCAAAGGTACATGCTTTGAATACACCAGCTGTTCCACAGGATAAAGATAGACTATCTCCCCCCATGTGATTTACTGACTTTGAAAACCTGCTGGAGGGTGAGATAAAATTTGATTCCAACTTGAAAGTATGCAACAACAACCACCTCATTAAAAAATTGAATTCAGATCAATTAATTTTGGTCCACTGACCAAAATTGTGCATGCTTTCTATTCTCTGATGCTTCCTCTATCATTTGTTATTTTGTACTTGTTACTGTTTTTAGGTCATTGAATTGAATATGACTCAAAGTGTGACCCTATGAACAACAGACATAAACACAGTCCTATCTTGGGCCAACCTCACTGTTTCTGACACACTCACACCTATTGTCACAGTCAACTGTGTCAAACCACCTGAGTGAGGTCATTCCTCTCTTTCACTATTCCTCCACCTTTCCAAGAATGATGTTTCTCTCCAAGGAAAATAGCCATTCCTAGCAACATGCCCAAAGTATGTGAGGTGAAGCTTTATCACCTCTGCCACAGAGGAGCGTTCTGATTACACTTTCTCCAATAAAGTGTTTGATTTTTGGCAGTCTATGAGATATTCAATATTCTTCTACAACACCACATTTCAAAGGTATCACTTCTTCTATCTTCCTTATGCAGATTTCAGCAGTGTTAACAAGTGATTGAAAAGACCACGGTCTGCATTAAGTGCATCCTATTCCTCAACTGACATCATTGATCCTCAATAATTTGGAGAGGTCCCTGACTGCAGACTTTCTCAGTGCAATACATCTACTGATATCCTGCTAATGCCTCCAATGCTTTTTGAACTTCTTACTTCCTTACCACTGGTTCTCAATCATAATTTGCCCTTAAAATTCTTCACCATTGCAATTGAAGTGTGGATTTCTCCTCAGTTCTTTCAGCTTGAGAAAAGTTGAGTGTCTTCTTCCTTTCTAATTTTCTTTCTTAAAATCTTTATATGTTTATATTATAATACTTCATTTTTCTTTTCAAGGTGTTATTTGAAATCTTCTGTTCAGTTCTTTTACCTAATAATATATTAAATTAACTTTATCTTCTCTATAATCAAAGATTGAGAAAACCATGGCATGAATCAGGTACACTTTAGTCTTTAAAGACTTAGTCTTTAGTTCTAGTCCTCAAACCAACTTCATTGCTCTTCAGCATTTTGGAGAATTGATGCTTTTGAGTTGTGGTACTGGAAAAGAGCACTGAGTACCCCATGGACTGGCAAAAGAACAAACAGATATGTCATGGAAAAGGTGAAGAGTGCCCCTTGAAGGTAAAGATGGTAATGGTTTGTTTTTCATACTTTGGACATGTCACTAGCCAACACTATTCCATGGAAAAGGATGTCATACTTGGAAAAATGCAGGGTCAGCAAAGGGGAGGAAGGCTTGCAATGAGATGTATTGACACAGTTACTTCAGCATAGGCTCTAGTGTTTTAGAGATTAGGAGGAAAGCACAGGATAGGGCAGGACTTAGGCCAGATGTTCATAGGGTCATTACAGCACCTAACAATAACAACAGCATATTCAAAAGAAAATTTTTCTAGTTTATTCTGAGAGCTGAAATCCATTTTTGTCTTTTCTTTCTTACTTTCCTGTCTTTTTATTCTTTGTGTATGATACCCTTGCCACCATTTGATAACTCATCTGGTCTTTTGTCATTTGCATTCAGTGGATCAAATCCATTCTTGAGATGGTCTCTAAATTCAGGAGGCATATATTGAAGGTCATATTTAGGCTCTCCTTGACTTATTTTCGTTTTCTGTACCTTCAACTTGAATTTGCACGGGAACAATTGATGGTCTTTCCTTCAATCATTCTCAGCCTTGTTCTGCCTGATAATGCAGAACTTCTTTACAATCACTTCCCATAGATACGAGTGTATTTGATTCTTTCATATTCCATTTGGTAAGGACTGTGCATACAGTCATAATTTAGATTGTTGGCAAAAGGTATTTAGAGTGAAAAACTTGATGGTCTTATAAAATTCTATCATGCAATCTCTGGTATTGTTTCTATTATCCAGGCCATATTCTCCAGCTACTGATCCTTCCTCTTTACTTTCAGCTTTCACTTTACTGTCATCAGTAATTATCAATGCATGTTGACTGTATGTTTCATCAGTTTTAGACTGCAGAAGTTGTTAAAAATCTTTATTGTCTTTTTTTTTTAGCTTTAGTGGTTGGTGTATAAATTTGAATAATAATTGTCGTAATTGATTTTCTTGTAGGCATATGGATATTATCTGATCACTGTGCTGTCCTGTAATTCTTAAGCAATATTAAAAAAAGTATTTTGATGCCAGCAACTATCTCTTAAATAGTACTGCTCTATATGAGAGAAAGATGAATCAAACACACCAAACCTTAACAGTAAGTAAGTAAATTCAGTGGGTTAATCAAAGAAAGAACCAACAATACTCTTGGGAAATAGAAAATCTCTTTTCTTCTCTAGATCATCTGCTACAGCACCCAGATGACACTATATTAAGAAAAGGTCACTGTCTCCCTCCATGCAACATGCACGGAAAGTTAACAATATCCCTTCTCTGACTTAATTGCCTCACTTTGGGTAAGTGAAAGTCTGATCATTATTGTGTTTTGGCATCAGTATCTTATGTCGTATATACATAGTCTCCTTCATTTGATGATAGAAAAGTAGGTCACAGCTGAAAATCCATTTTGAGACTAAAAATCAAAGTTTTACATTCATGTCTTCCTTATGACTCACTTCCTTACTTCATTCTTCCAAGATCTCATTTCAGCTCTGACATATAAAGATCTTTGACAATCAACAACAAAAACTGAACAAATGAAAAATTATTTTTCTTGCACCCATCAGAGAACTGAGGTTTCAGGAGTGAACCACAAGCCTGAAATTTGGAGAGACAAGTAAATATGGATAATCACAGCTGAAGTAATCTTACCAAGAAGCCCCTGGAGACACAAACCGGTTGTTATCGTTGTTGGTAGGTGCCGTTTGTTCTTGTGGTAGTCCATGGGATATTGAATACTCTTTTCCAGCACAAAATTCAAATGTATCAATTACTCTTTTGTCATCCTTATTCATTGTCCAGCTTACGGATGCAGAGCAGGTGGTTGAGAAGACTTGGCTTGAATCAGGGGCACCTTAGTCTTGAAATTTACCTCATTGTTCCTCAGTAATTTGGAGAGGTCCCTGACTGCACTTTCCCAGAACAATATGTCTATTGATTTCCTGACTGCTGGGACCAAGGGTGTTGATTATTGATTCAAACAAGATTAAATAATTGATAACTTGAATATTTTCTCCACCCATCATAATGGTAACTGTTTGTCCTGTGGTGAGGACTTTTGTTTTCTTGATGTTGAGATTTACTCAATAAAAAAGGCTGTAGTCCTTGATCTTCTGACGTAAGCATTTCATATCCCACTCACTTCCAGTAAGGAAAGTTTTATCATATGCATAATGTAGGTTATTGATGAGTTTTCTTTCAATCATAATACCACATTCCTCCTCATAGAGTTCAGCTTTGCAAATTATTTGCTCAGCATGCAGATTGAATAGATATGGAGAAAGCATACAGTCCTGAAGTACACCCTTCTAGATTGTAAACCAAATAGTGTTCCTTTGCTCTATATATTTATGAGTACAGTTAAGTGTTCTTGGATTCTCATTATTCTCAATGTTTGCCTAGCCATAATTTGTTATGATACAAGCAACCTTTGCATAGTCAATAAATGACAACCACATTCTTCTGGTATTCTCTACATTCAGCAAAGATCCATCTGACTTCAGCAATGATATCTCTGGCCCCATGTTGTTGTTATGTGCTGTCTGGTCTCCTGCGACTCATGGTGACCCTATATACAGTACCTCTGAACCTTATACTATCCTGAGCCAGTCTCACTGTCTCCAAAATACCTGCCCCCATTATCTCAGTCACTGTGTCAATCCATCTCATCCAGGATCTTCCTTTCCTGTGCCATCCCTCCACCCTTCCAAACATGATATCCTTCTCCAAGGACAGACCCGTCTCACATACATGTGCAAAGTACATGAGATAGAGTTTTATAATCCTTGCCTCAAGAGACCAACTTGGTTTCACCCTCTCCTGGAAAGACTTGTTTGTTATCTTGGCAGCCCATGGTATATTCAATACTCTTCTCCAGCACCACAACTCAGTTATCAATTCTTTTGTCATCCTTTTTTATGGTCCAGCTCTCTGATGTATAGCAAGTAATTGACAAGACCATGGCCTGGATCTCCTTAGTCTCTAGATTGCCATCTTTGCACATCAGCACTCCAGAGTAGGTCTCTGATAGCAGACTTTCCTAATCCAATTTATCTTCTGATTTCTTGGCAGCTGGTTCCGAGAGTGTTGATTGTGGACCTGAGCAACCTAAAATCTCAGTATCTTCTCCATCTATCATGACGCTTCTAATTGGCACAATGGTAAGAATCTTTGTTTTCTTGACATTTAGCTTCAACCCATTTTGAAGACTGTAGTCCTTGACATTCTGTAGCAGATGCTTCAGGTACTCCTGTTTCAGAGAGCAAGGCTGTGTCACCTGCATAACACAAAATGTTGATGACTCTTCCTCAAATTCTGATGCCACATTCTTCCTCATAAAGACCAGCCTTGCTAAATGATCTGTTCCACATACTGATTGAAAAGGTGTGGAGAAAGGACACATCACTGACACAGTTTTTTCCTGATTTTGAAACCTACAGTATTTCCTTGCTCTCTTCTAATAATTGCCTTCTGGTCCTAGTAGCAGTTTTGCTTGAGCATAATCAGGTATTCTGGGATTTCCATTCTTCTCAAGGTTTGCCACAATTTTTTGTGATCCACACAGGCAAATAAATGTCTTTGTGTAGTCAATGTAACACAAATTACTTTCTTCAGGTATTCTTTGCTGTTAGCCAAAATCTATCTGATATCTAAACCAAACCTGTATTTCCAGTACTTCTCTGTTGATGTACTGTTCCAGTTGTATTTGGATAATCTTCAGCAAGATTTTGCTTTCATGAGATATTAGTGATATTGCTCCATACTTTCCACACTCTGTTGAATCTTTTTTGGAATGTAAATAATTACGGATCTCTTCCAGTCAACTAATAATTCTCCTCCAGATTTTTTGCACAACTTGATGAAAACATCCAGGGCAGCATCTGTTTGCTGAAATATGTCAATTTGTATTCCATCAATTCATGAGGCCTTGGGTTTTGCTAATTCCTTCAGAGCTACTTGAACTTCCTTCTTCATCACCATTGCTTCTTGGTCAAATGCTATCATGAAATACTTCTGTGTCAGCCAATTCTTTTTGGTATAGTAACTCTGTGTACTCCTTCCATATTCTTTTGATGCTTCCTGGGCTATTCAATATTCTGCCCATGGCATCTTTAAGTATTGCAATTTGAGGTTTGAATTTGTTCCTCAGTTTCTTCAGCTTAAGAAATTCTGAGCAGATTCATCCCATTTGATACTCTGACTCCAACTCTTAGCAAATTTTGCTATAATTTTTTTCTTTGTCTTAGCTGTCTGGTGAACTCTTCTGTTCATCTCCTTAACTTCCCAATTTCCTCCTTTAGTATAAAATTCAGAGTCCCTTCTGACATCCATCTTGGTCCTTTCTTCCTCCTCTGTCTTTGTAAATACCTTTTACACTCATCGTGGATGATAATTCTTGATATCTTCCCACAGATCTTCTGGTCTTTATTCAATAGTGTCCAAGGCCTTAAATCTGTTTTCAGATGGATTTTAAATTCAGGGGGCATAGACTCAGGGTCAAATTTTGGTTCTTGTGGATTTGATTCAATTTTCTTTAGCTTCGGTTTGAACTTGCATATGAGTAATTAATAGTCTGTTTCACAATCAGAACCTGGCCTATGTTTCACAGCTGATATTGAGCTTCTCCAACAATTCTTTTCACAAATGTGATCAATCTGATTCCTCTATAGACCTTAAGTTGAGGTCCATGCATATAGCCATGGATTGTGTTTCTTGTAAAAGGTATTTGCAATTAGTAAATCATTGGCTGTACAACATTTTAGCATTCTATCCAGCCTCATTTCTTTCACCAAGACCATGTTTCTCAGCTATTGGTCCTTCTTTGTTTCCAAGTTTTGTATTCCAGTCACCCACTATCATTAATGCGTCTTGGTTGTGTTCAATCAATTTCCGGCTGCAAAACTTGATAGAAAGCTTCTATTTCCTCCTCTTTGATTCTGGCTGTTGGTGCATATATTTGAATGATAGTGGTACTAACATGTCTTCCTTGTATGCATATGGATATTATCCTGTCTTTCACAATATTATATTTCAGAATGGGCCTAGAAATCATCCTTTTTACTATGAATGTGACCCTATTTCCCCCCTTTCTTTTCATTTCCATTCCTAGTGGATTAGATCATAAGATTATCTGATTCACAATGTCCTGGACCAATCCATCTCAGTTTGCCAATGCCCAATATATCAATATTTATACGTTCCATTTCTTCCTGAACAATGTCCAGTTTTCTTACACCCATATTTCTCACATTCCACACTCCAGTCACTAGTGTCTGCTTAGAATTGTTTCTTCTCCTTTGTGCTTCCCAATAGGAGGCCTCAGCCTCCAGTGCCACATCTACTAGTCCAATCTGTGTGTGCTCTATTGTACATAGGGTTTTCAAAGTCATGCTATTTCAGGAGTGGATGGCCTATCCTTCTTCTTATCCTGGCTTACTATGGATGTTTAGATTCACAGCAATATCTGACAAGACAAGCACAACCCAAAAGAACAGATGAACGGTCTTTTCCCTTTACACAGCCAAGAAATTCAGTGTTGCCTCCCCACCATTTGTCATAGGTGCCAGGGTCCCATCGCTCTACACTGGCCTCACTAGCATCCTGCTCCCTTCTCTCACCTTGTCCTGCCAGGACTTCCCTCCTCACTCCCCGAGCTTACTGATATGATGTTCCAGGTCTCTGTTCACTTCTGTTCATTCATTGTCACTTTACTGTCCTGTGATGTTGGCATGCTGGGCAGGTTTTCTGGGAAGCTGGAAAGGTCCTCAGGGCTGGAGGGCATGGAGACTGGCCCTGGGAATAGGGTCATTGGCGAAGGGTTGGTTTTTGTAGGGGTGGGAGGTCACCAGATTCCTCTTCTAAATCCAATTTAAACTTCAGTTCTCAGTCAATTTACTGTTCCAGCTGTGTTGTAATGATCTTCAGCAATATTTTGTTTGCATGTTTCAGTCTTTAATAATTTACACATTCTGTTACATCACCTTTCTCGGGATTGGATACAAATTTGGATCTCTTCCAGTCAGCCAACCAGGCCAGCTGTGCTCCAAATTTTCTGGTATAATTTGGTAAGCACTCCAGGGCTGCATTTGTCATTTAAAACCTATCAATTGGTATCCTATTGATTGCTGGGGCCATGTTTTTTGCCAGGTTCTTCAGTGTAACTTGAACTTCACCATTCATTGTCTTTGGCTTTTTTTTTTTCATATGCTACTTCCCGAAACTTTTCAGTGTCAACTAATTCTTTTGGTACAGTGATTCTGTGTATTCCTTCTATCTTCTTTTGATGATTCCTGGATCTATCAGGATTTTTTTAATAGCAGGAACCTCTCAGTATTTCAATTTGAGGCTTGAATATGTTTTTCAGTAGAAACATTGAATGGTATTACAGCTTGTTGAAAGCTGAGTATTGACCTCCTTAAGAGTGAATGATCTTTAGGCCAATAGTCTTGTGATAAATTCCATACTTTTAATAAATTATCTAGTGGCTAGATTCCAAAATAAAGAAAAATCACTTTCTTACCCTGGGAGAGGAAGAAGAAATTTAATTGTTTAAAATACACTCAGGTCATTCTCAAAAGTAAAATTCTACTCTCCAATGAAAACTATTTAACTAGACCTTATCTTATCCAAGTAAAAGAGAAAAGGGAAGTTCCCTAACTCCAGCCTTCTCTAGAGCTACCTCTTTTTCCTAAATATGTCAGGGAGAACAATGACACATTTGCAAATGTCACAGTTTTGGAAGACTGGACTGCTGAAAGATTGAAAGTTAATCATCAAATTAATGAACTTTTCACTTCTCCCACATCTTACTACCACTTCAACACAGCTCTGATATAATGCTCGTGAAGTACAGTTCAAGGAGCTTCAATAGTCTCTTAAAGAAGGCTGTTCCACTGCTTGGAATATATATAGCCCAAGAAAATGAGAACTGAGACTTGTACACCAATGTTCATAGCAGTGTTACTCACCATCATAAGAGAAGGGAAACAGTACAACTGCAATTGAATGGATTGAGAAATTATGGTACATTCACATGATGGGATACTACACAGCATGCAGGAGCAATGATTTTGTAAATTACTATCTAACTTGGGAATACTGGAGAGTATTAAGGTAGGTGAACTAACTCAGTTCCATAAGGACAAATGCTGTGAGATCATTATTGAAGAACATGTACAAAGATCCAAGGGGAGAATAAGAACAGAGGGGTTAGGATGGGCAGGGTGCTGAGGTGGTTAATCATAGGGTCACACAATTTGATGGGTAGAGGGAGGGGTGGGTAAAGGAAATGGGAAAGATCCAGTGTGAAAAACAATGTATACGAACTTTGTAAGTAAACTGGTAAAAAAGAAAATTTTTATCCAAAAAAGAAATAAGGAATTCTTATGAAAACTCAAAGCCAACTAAACCCAACCCAAATCCATTGCCATTTGATAAACTTTGTAAGACACACAAAATTTCACTCCTGGGGAGCTCTGGTGGCCTAGTGGCAAGAAGCTGCAACTACAATCCCAGAGGTGCACGGTTCAAATCCACCAGATGCTCTGCCGGGGAAGGAGGGGCAATCTCCTCCTGTACCTGTCAGATCTGATTTGACGGTACACGTACACAAAAACAATAAAATAAAATTAAAAAATATTTTAAAAAATTTCACTGCTAATGAAGTTGGTTCAGCCTTATCATAAAACTACAGGATGTATGAGAACTGCCGCCTATGTTTTCCAAGGCTGTAAGTCTTTATGGAGATTGAGATACTACATCTTTATCCCATGGAGCAGATAATGAGTTCAAACCACTCACCTTAATTAGCATCCAACTGCATAACATGGCACTTTCCCAAACAAAACTCACTACCATTGAGATAATTCTAATTCATGCTGACCTTACAGGATGATAAGACAGCCCCATAAGGTTTCCAACTCTGTAATCTTCATATGAGAAGACTGACACCATCATTATTCTATGTAAAACTGAAAGATTTGAGTTACAAACTTTTTAATAGTAATACTTTTTTTTAAGCAATTCAATTATTAACCCACTTTGTCACCCTTGCCACCACGGATCCTCTAAAGATCCTCTGACCTGTAGTGACTCAACATCAGATTTCTAAGACATTCCATTTCCTATGACATTTAGTCTTTACCAAGAAAGATGACTCATTTTTCTTTCATAGAGCAACTGGTAGATTTTAACTGCGGACCTTTTGGTTAGTTGTTGTTGTTGTTGTTGTTATGTGCCGTCGAGTCGTTTACGACTCATAGGGACCCCATGTACAACAGCCCTAAAACCCTGTTCTATCCTGTGCCAATCTCACTGCCTCTGACACACCCATCCTGAATACCCCAGTCACTAAATCAATCCACCTCATAGAGGGTCTACCCCTCCTGCACTGTCCCTCCACCCTACCAAGCATGATGTCTCTCTCCAAGGACCTGTCTCTCCTTACAATATGTCCAAAGTATGTCAGACGAAGCCCCAGAACCTCCAAGGAGTAGCCTGGTTTAACCCTTTCCAGGATGAATCTGTTTGTTTTCTTGGTAGTTTATGGTACATTCAATACTCCTCTCCAGCACCACAGCTCAAAGACATCAATTCTCCTTCTATCCTCCCTAGTCATTGTTCAACTCTCTGATGCATAACAAGTGATTGCAAAGACCATAGCCTGTATCAGGCACACCTTAGTCTCCAGAGAGACACTGTTGCTCTTGAGTACTTTAGAGAGGTCCCTAACAGCCAACTTTCCCATCACAATATGTTTTTTGATTTCCTGGCTGCTGGTGCCAAGAGTGTTGACTGTGGAGCCGAGCAAACTGAAGCTGTGAACAATCTCAATCTCTTCACCATCCATCCTGATGCTACCAACTGGTCCAGTGGTGAGAATCTTTGTCTTTTTGACCTTGAGCCTTAGTCCATACTGAAGGTTGCAGTCCTTGACCCTCTGCAGCAAGTGCATGAGGTCCTCCTCAGTTTCAGCAAGCAGGGTTGTGTCATCTGCATAACGCAGATTGTTAATAGATCTTCCACCAATCCTGATGCTGCACTTTTCCTCAGAGATCCCAACCTCTCGGATAATCTGCTCTGCATACAGGTTGACAAGGTATGGAGACAGGACACATCCCTGGCGTACACCCTTCCCAATTTTGAAACATGCGGTGTTTTCCTGCTCTGTTTTGACAACTGCCTCTTGGTCCAAGTATAGGTTTCGCATTAGCACGATTAAATGTTCTGGATTCCCATTCTTCTCAGAGTCAGCCACAGTTTGTTATGATCCACACAGTCAAACACCTTTGCATAATCAATGAAACACAGGTAGACATTCTTCTGGTATTCCCTGCTTTCAGCTAAGATCCATCTAACATCAGCAACAATATCCCTAGAACCAAGACTCCTTCTAAGCCCAGCCTGGACTTCTGGCAGTTCTCTGCTGGTGTGCTGTTCCAGTCGGTTTTTGTTTATATCTTCAGTAGAACCTTGCTTGCATTTGAAATCAATGATATTGTTCTGTAGTTTCCACACTCACCTGGGTCACCCTTCTTTGGAATGGGAACAAATGTCGATCTCTTCCAGTCAGTTGGCCAAGTTGTTGTTCTCCAGATTTCTTGGCACAACTTGATGAGCACATCCAGGGCAGCATCTGTTAGCTGAAATATGTCAATTGGTATGCCATCTATTCCTGGGGCCTTGTTTTTTGCTATTTCCTTCAAAGCAGCTTGAACTTCTTTCTTCATCACCATAGGCTCTTGCTCAAATGTTATTTCATTAAATTCTTCTGTATCTGCCAATTTTTTTCAATACATTGACTCAGTATATTCCTTCCATCTTCTTTTAATACCTCCTGGATCATTTCATATTCTGCCTAAAGGGTCTTTGATTATAGCAACTCTAGGTTTGAATTTGTTCTTCAGTTCCTTGAGCTTAAGAAATGCGGAATGAGTAGTAACTTTGCATAATAAACACTACACCATCAGGGCACATTTCAAAGATAAAAAAGTATAAAAAATTAACAACATTAGATAAATTTGATGCATCTTGGCACCTATTACTACAGTAAACAGCCCAATTTAGCCCAGTCAGACTAAGATGAAGCATCCCATTAAAGCTTTATTGACTTTAGTTATTATTACACAACATGTTATATCCAGCTTTCAACAAAAATTACCAGCATTCTGGTAAGCTTCAGAACCAAATACATGTATGACCCAAAATTTAGAATTACTGTTGTTGCTGTTATATGCCATTGAGTCAAAACTGACTCATTGCTGACCCTGTAGAGGTTTTTCAGAGGCAGTAACTGCACAGGATTTGAGGGAGACTTATCAATAACCTTCATTATACATATAACACAACCTTGTTTGCTGAAAGTGAAGAGGATTCAGTGCACTTGCTGCAGAAGGCTAAATACTACATTCTTCAATATGGATTTCATCTCAAAATTAAGAAAAATTCTCACCACTAGACTAACAGATATTATGATAGATGGAGAAAGGATTAAGACTGTCACAACTTCAGTTTACCTGGATCCACAATTACTATGCTGGCTACCAGCAGTCAGGAGATCCAGAGACATATTGCACTGGGAAAGTCTGCATTTAAGGACCTCTCCAAATTACTGATGTCAGTTTGAGTCCTAAGGTACACCTGATTCAGACCATGATTTTTTTTCTGTCATTTGCTATGCATCTTAGAGCTAGAAAATTATCAAGATTGACAAAATATTTTATGCCTTGGAGTTGTGGTGTTGAAGAATAGTACTAAATACCCCATGGATTGCCAAGAGAACAAACAGATATGTCTTGAAGGAGGTGAAGCCAAAGTGCTCCTTGGAGGCAAAAACGATGATGTTTATTCTCACATTCTAGCATGTTGCTAGAAGAGGTTATTCCTTGGACAGGGACATCATGCTTGGGGAGATGGAGGGATGGCAGAAGAGAGGAAGATCCTCAGGCAGGTGGGTTGACCTGTTGACTACTGCAATGGGCTTGAGTGTGTCAGGGATTGTGAGGATGGCTCGGGATAGGGCATGTTTAGAACAATTGTTTCTGGAGTTTCTCTGAGTCTTACTTGAGCTGATGGCTGCTAAAAACATCAACAATTGTACAGAAGTTGATTGCCCATCTTTCTCCCATGGAGAGTCAGTGGATTTGAACCCTGTGCAGCTTCTTACCTCTAGGTAAGAACTTACCTCTAGGTCATCAGAACTTCCTTAAAATTATTAGATGAGGAACTTAGAATAATTATTAATATGTGAAGTGTTCTGATGAAAAGAGTAGACATCAAACAAGAAGAAATGAGCAATATAAGCAAAAGATGGAAATCTAAAAATAATTACAAGGAAATGATAGACATCAAAAACACCGCAGCAGAAATCAACAGTATCTTTGATAAGCTAATCAGTAGATTGGATTGGAAACTTTAATAAGGTTGAAAATATGCCTCCTTTTTGGTAATAGTGGGGAGGATGATGGGAACCAGGCAGACATTGTGTGGAATGATATTATTTAAAGCAAGATCCTCAGATCAGCAGATCAGCATCACCTGGGAACTTTTTGTGATTACATATTAGAACCTGGAGGAATCTGAGTTCTGTAATCTATATTTTAAGAAGACCTCCAGGTGATTCTGAACATGCTCGAGTTTGAGAACCAATAGTATAGTCGTTAAAAGTATGAATTCTGGAGCCTAATTCCATGGTTTGGGATGCTAGCACTGACTGTTCTACTTATTAACTATATGACCTTGGTTGCTTAACCTCTAGTTATTTCATCTGTCTGAAGCTTAGTTCACTTATCTGTAAGATGAGGATAATAATATTTATTTTGTTGAGCTGCTTATAAGGATTACGTTATTAATGCATATAAAACATAACAGTGCCTGACCTGTTCTGAATTCTGTAGTGAGGGTAATAGTGAATATTTTATAACTGTTAAACAGAATAAATAAATATAAAAGTTGTTATGGGAATTTAGATCATATATGTAAATCATGCTTGGCATGTGGTACATCTTTAATAAATATTAATAATTTTTGTCATTAGCAGTAATGTCATAATAACTTGTTCTAAGGACAGTAAGAGGGCTAACATGAGTCTAGTTTGTTTTTAGTGCCCATGTCAAAACCAGAGAGAGTCTATGGTATCCAGTGGGATATAGCCTCTGTGTTCAAGGATACATACACATCAGAAGTCCACACTAAGCAGGTGGGGGTAATGGCAGACAAGCCCAGGAGCTGAGGGCTGCTGTAAGCTGAGCTGCAGGATCCCCAAGGCTCCTCTACAGGAGAACTGTCAGTCTAGGAGAAGCCAAGAAGGGAGGAGGTTGATGGCCTGCTGGGTCAAAATTGAAAGGGACACACCATTTCAGCTGGAAACACTCAAAACATCATTATTTCGAAACTGCTGAGCAAATTCAATGGCTGGTATTGCTGTGCTAATGTGTTAATAATAATTCTGCAGTTAGAGACAAGCCTGGGCTGTTAGCATTCAAGGCCACTTAAATTTTAAAGAGTCATTTTATGGAAAGTTTTAATTAGCTCTGGATTGTAACTAACATTCTCTTTAAAACTGTTGTGGGCGTTTGATTAGGTCTGGGTTCCAGCGGATAGAAATTAGAGCTAGATGGATTTTACTTACTGCCATTGCTCTGCCGTGGGGGCCAAGGCAGTCCATCTTCTCTGGGCCTCATTGTAAGTTTTGTGTAGTCAGGCACAGAGCTCATCAGAGAATTCAGGCCTGAGTTCAGGCCTGTGTGCCCCCTCATCTGTGCAAAAGAAGAGTATCAGGGCTCTTCAAAGACAAAGGTACATCTGATTCCTGGCTTTAGTCCCTGTCTTCTCTCAGCTTATCCTCTTTCTCTCAAAACCCAGATGCTCTACCTGATCCTTGAGATGTCTCTTGGGAATAGTTGCACTTCTAGTTTCACCTTTCCAATCTACATGTGTCGACCCAGTTCTTTTTACCTTTCTCTTTGCAGGAGGCAGTGAACCAAAATGAACAGAGTCTAGTGGATCCAGGATTGAAAACTGATTTTTCTGTGTCTAAATCATATACATTATAGTTACTAGTCTTGCAGACTCAGTTTTCCAATTGAATGGATTGAAAAACTGTGGTACAGTCACACGAAGGAATACTACACAGTACTAAGGAGCAACGGATTCAAAAAATTCTACATAACTTGGGAGATACTGGAGAGCATTATGCTGAATGACCTAACTCAGTCTCATAAGGACAAATAACGCATAAGACCCTTAGGGTAAAAATAGAAGAATAGCTACTAAAATGGGGTTCCATGGTGCAAAGGTGTGGGAGCACATGGGTAAGGGTGGGCAGGGAGGAAATGACAGGGCTCCACAATTTGACAGGTAGGTGGGTAGAGGAAATGGGAAAGATCAGGTGGGATCTGAAAAGATGGGGTAATGGTAGGCATAGTTCAATGGGGATTAATTTTATAAAACACAATGTATGGGAATGATTGTATGGTATACAATGTGAGTGAAGGAAAGTGCGAAACAGAATGTTTAAGAATTTTGTTTGCAAACCAATGTAATTAAAAAAAAACTCATTTAGAACAAGTATATAAAACAATACGTTACCCTGAAAACTTAAAAATACAAAACAAACAAAAAACCACCACACAAACAAAAAACCCCACCATTTATTTAACTGGAAAAACTAGCAATGACCCTATTGATGACTCATAGTAAGTATTCAATAAACAAGTATTTTTTTTTATCACGCAGTCACTTCCAAACATACTAGCATTTGATTATATTCTGCCTGTGCCCTTTCTGATTTCTTTAATGGTGTTTTGACTTCACCACGCAAGGATCTGGCCAACTTCTTTGAAACTTCTCTTATTCCTTCTCTCCAAGATCCCCATGAAGTTTCCTATTGACTGAGAGATCCAAAGGAGATTGAAATGATGGAACTGAAGTCATTGTAAGTCACCTAGACTCATGATGGAAGAGTATAAAATGGCTTCACTAAAGCAACACTAAAGTAAAAAGGAAAATAACCAAACTGGTCTTTAAGACCCACGCTGACTCGAATGGTGGAGAAATGCCATGTGAGGTCCTGCAGCTATCAGTGCTATTTGAAGGACAGGGAGGATCACAAGAAGTCAAGGGGATTAAAGAAGGGGACAATGAATCTCACCTAAGCCTGAGCCTGGGCAAGAGACAGCACAGGGCCAAAGAAAGAAGTAAATGGGAATTGGCCAGCAGGGAATGGTGTGGCCTCAGGCAGCTATCCTGAACAAAATTCCTGGGCTTTTCCAGTAACAGCAAAAAAAATTAGGGAGAAAGATGGAAGCATTAAATAAATGTAACCTTCATGGATATCTTCAAAGGAATAGACTAGAGTTGTGTGTTTACACTGACCATCTTTTAATGTCTTTCTTATAATATGTGACTTCTTACCTCAGGACTACCTTTCTGCCTCCTGCATGTCCTTTGTTTCATTTGGCTTTTTTGGTGTATTTTCCCCATCAAGTTCTGCATATTAGTTCTTTTGCTGTTTTAAAGTATTGAAGTCCATGGCATGTTTTGTTGCTAACCAAAATGCAGGAACCTCTGCAGGAGTTTCCTCCTGTTAAGGTTTACAGCACTAGACTCTGTGGAAGGTTAGAGTTTACTCAGTGAGCATGAGTTGTGAATCTTTCCTAGTGGGCTGTGAGTTCCCAAGTAACTAAAGCTCTGATGTGTTGTTGCGAGGGGTCTCTGAGGTGGTGCTAACTCATAGTACAATAAAATCAAACATTGCTTCATAGTACCCCATCTCGTAATCTCTGTTGTACGTGAGCCCACTGCAGCAGCCACCATATCAATACATTTCATTGAAAGTTCTTCTTCCTTTTGGATGACCTTCTTTGGTGTGTTATATTTTGACAAATTAGTCTAAACCATAATAGAGGAATCAAGAGGAAATGTGAAACGAATATGGTCTTTGGGATTATCCAAACTTGAGTTTGAGTTCTGGCTCCAGAAGCTACCGACCTACTTGCATTAGATAAGGCACTTCCTTGATCTGCGTCTCAGTTTTTTATCTGTAAAATTGGCAAAGGTTTACCTTTTGGCTGTGAGACTTCTAATTAAGGCACATAAAATGAACTTCTTACTCAATGAATGGTACATATTTGGTGCTTTGATTACACTGGTGTTTCTGGTCTGGTCTTGGCCTAGAAGATTGAATGGGTTATTTGGAGGATATTTTAATATTTGGATAATGGATATTTGGAGGACGATGAACTAACATCAAATGACTAAACTCTTTCTTTTCGTAGCTAATTTACTCCAATCCTCTTTGAAGAATTCAATTACTTCTTGTTCACCAATGGATAAATTGTCCCCATCATAGGATTAACCATGCAACTAATACGGTTTTGAAACAGATTGTTTAAAAAACCCTAATTGAGGCTCAATAAATGAACTTTATCTGGAAGTCTATAAGAGACCACCAACCAGCAGTTCAGGAATGACCAACGGCATTATTCAACTACCCAATTAATTTGGTAATATCCAATAGACCTTTATTGTGTGTCTAAGTTATGATGCCAGGGATAGGACCAGTACTCTCTGCCAAAGTTGTTAAATATTAAAAGAATATAAACTCAGCCATGGTCAGTAAAATATATCTAGGTAAGACAACTGTTCTAGGGGTCAGAGCTAAGCTAGACCTAGACTGACGAGTAGAGCAGTACTCGGAGAAATAGCTGTCGATCTGTTGTGTGGCCTTTGTGTCGTCATGCTACTGGGATGGGAGCTCTGGTGGTGTAGTCTGTTGGGAGTTGCACTGCTAACCCAAAGCTGATGTGTCTCTGGTGGTTCAGCTCTACCACCAGCTCTACTCAAGAAAAATGGACAATCTTCTTATTGCAGTTTACAGCCTCTCAAAAACCCACTGGAGGGTCAGCTACAATTTGATTCCAACTGAACAGCACTGAGTTTGTTGATGCTAGAAGCCATGTCATTGTGGTATATATTTCATATATAAGTAGGTTCACCCAGAGTGGACAGATTTCACTGAATCTTTACAAATAAGAATATAAGGGTGATCTTCTTCCAAAAATTAGTCAGTGAAAACTTTATGTTAACAGATTATGTCCAAAACTTTAATTTATAGACTTTGGACATGCCATTAGAAGAAGCTGATAACTAGAGAAGGATTTTGTGTTTAATTAAATGTAGGGCTAGCTCATGTCCTGGTTCAGGACAGGGTAGGCTTCAGAGCTGCTGTATGCAGGCCACTCGATGACACATAACAACAACAACAACAGGGAGAGCAAAATTGAAGAAGATCCTCAATCAGATGGATTGACACAGTGACTACAACTGTGGACACAGTGGCTGCAATTATGGACTCAGACATATCTGCAGTGCAAAGATGATGTGAAACTAAATAACGCTCTACTCTGTCACATGTGAACTTGTCATAGGCTGGAGTCAGCTCCACAGCAACTAACAACAAGATGAAACAGGGATCCACGAGTGACCAGGCCAAAGTGTGTGCCTGAGGATGAGGGATGTGGTGGGGTGTGAGAGTAAGGACAAAAAGGGGGAAAGTGAATATACAGGCCTCTCTTTATACATTTTTGGTTAGGTGTCATCAAGTCGAGTAGGACTCATAGCTACTCCATGAAGAACCACTCTGAACACTGTCCTGTCCTGTGCCATCCTCACAGCCCTCACACGCTCAGGGCCATGCCACAACCTGCCTAGCAGAGAGTCATTCTCTTCTTTGCCACTTCTTCACCTCCTTAAGCATGATATCAGTTTTCAAGAAATAATCTCTCCCAACAACATGCCCCCAAGGAGCTCTGGTGGCCTAGGGGTAAGAAGCTGCACTGTGATCCTGAAGACACACAGTTCGAATATACCAGTTGTTCTGAGGAAGAAAGTTGGGCAACCTCCACCTGTGCAACTAAGTACCTATAAAAACCCATAGGAGGGTCAGCTCTGGGTCAGTTCTAACTCAACAGTACCCAACAACAATAGCCACATGCCCAAAGTATGAGAGACAAAGCCACCTTATCTTTGCCTTCAAGAAGCACTCTGGCTGCACCTTTTTCCAAGACATATCTAGTTCTTCTTTTGGCAGTCCATGGATCTGCAGAACTCTTCTCCAAGACCACAGCTCAGAGGCACCAATTCTTCTGCTGCCATCCTTAGCCACTGTCTAGCTCTCACATGCATAGCTTTTATAGAAAAACTTTTCAATACTAGCTAGGGGCAAATGCTTTCATGTGTCCTTGGGTGAGCTAATGTGCTTTATAACAACCAAACAGATCACCAATTTTTTTAGAATCAGTATAAAACTCTACATGTAAGAGTCAAATATGAACTGTTAGCATTAGATCTGAGAGGCTATTGTTCCTGCTGAGAGTAAACAACTGTGCACGTAAGCCTGTATGTGTCTATTTTCCTTGATTTTAATTGTGATCTGAGCACTGAGCTCAGGTCGTTGAAATTTACTATACACCATTTTCTTTGAATAGCATTATCTTACTTACTTGCTCAGTTTGCCAAGGTCACATTCTCTGCCACTGGCTGTGTGGCCTTTTCCAATATACACAAATACAAAAGCTGTGTAAGTAAGGAGAAATCTAAACTGAAAGTCTATTTTATCAAGCTCACATTGACTTTATAACCTTTTTCCCAAAAAATATATATATATAGATCTTCACTTGCATCATGACAATTTTGTTCCATTTGGAAGCCATGGCTAAACACAGAGATGGAGCAACAGGTTCTTCATACTCACTGAATATGACCTACAGCAACACTTTGCACTCCATCCAACTGCTCGGTTAAGGCATGTGACCCACCATACATTTTTCCACCATTGTGAAATCAGTTCTCCTGTTTTAGTCCACAGTAGATAAACTCACAGGATTTTTTAAATTAATTAATACTTTTATCATTCAAATACATTGTGTTTCATGCATGTATATTGTGTTTTATGCAATATTTTATTTACATTATACTTCATTTTTATATATTGTGAGTCTTTCCCCCCTTTCAATCTTTTTATTAGTAAATCCATGACAGAGCCTAAGTTCCTCATCCAGAACCTTGAAATTTCTGCCTCAGAATAAAATCTGCTACCCAAAATAAATAATTATATGATATCAAATTGTCCTTCGCCTTCAGTTTCACATAAGCTATCAGTTTAGGTGGATCTCAATAAATGTTCCATGGGGAAAATAGGTATTCTCCATGAATATGCTTCTGAGTCCAATTGGACCCTCAGCATACCCTGAGTTTCTTTTTATGTTTGTCTTGGTTGTTGTTGTTAAGTGTCATCAAGCCACCTGCAACTCACAGTGACCCTGTGTACAATAGCTCTGAACCCTGCTCTACCATGAGCCAACCGTATCATCACCAATACCTTCACCACCATAACACTGAGTCAATCCATCTCATCCAAGGTCTTTTTCCCTTGCGCTGTCCCTCCATGCTCCAAAGGGTGATGTCTCTCACCAAGAACTGATGCCTTTGCTTTGGCTTGTTGGTGTTCTAGAGCAATATTCAGAGTCTCTTCTAGCATCTTTCTTGGTCTTTTCTTTCTCCTCTGTCTTTGTAACGAACTTTTGCATTTTTCGTGGATGATATTCTTGATACCCTCCCACAGCTCACCTGGTCTTCTCTTATTAGTGTTCAAGGCCTCAAATCTGTTCCTGAGATAGTTTTGAAATCTAGGTGAGAAAGACTCAAGGTCAAGTTTTGGTTCTTGTGGATTTAACTTAGCCTTCTTTAGCTTAATTTGAACTTGCATATGAGTAGTTGTTAGTCTGTTCCACAATCAGCACCTGGCCTAATTTTCACAGCTGATACTGAACTTCTCCAGAGATTCTTTCCACAAAAGTCATCAATCTGATTTCTGGGTATACTGCCAGGTTAAATCCATGTGAATAGTCTGCATTTATGTTGTTTTATAAAAGATATTTGCATTGAATAAATTATTAACTGTACAGAATTCTATCAGTCTAGCTCCAGTTACAAATAAATCATCTACTGTGCAGAATTCTATCATTCTATTTCCAACCTTATTTCTGTCACCAAGCCCATGTTTTATAACTACTGAGCCTTTTTCCTGGTTCCCAACTTTTGCTTTCCAGTCACCCATTATTTTTACTGCATCTTGGTTGCATGTTTGATTATTTCTGATGGCAAATGTTGGTAGAAATAATCTATTTCCTCCTCTTTGGTTCTGGTTGTTGGTGAATAAATTTGAATGATAGTGGTATTAACATCCTTCCTTGACATTCCTTAACAGGCGTGCATATGGCTATTATCCTGCCATTCACAACATTGTGTTTCAAGATGGATCTAGAAATGGCCTTTTTAAACTATGAAAGCAACTTCATTTTTCCCTTTACCTTTTCATCTCCAGCATAGTAGATCATATGGTTATCTGATTAAAAATGTCCCATGCTAATCCATATCATTTAGCCAATACCTAATATCTCAATATTTATGCTTCCCATTTCTTTCTTAACGATGTCTAGTTGTCCTACACCCATGCTTCTCACATTCCACGTTCTAATCTTTAGTTTCTGCTTACAACTGTTCTTTCCCCTTTGTGTTTCCAAATTTGAGGGCTCCGCCTTAGTCGCCATATTTGTTTTCTACTCTATGTGTGCTCTATCGTACATAAGGTTTTTAGAGGCCTGTTATATTTTGGAAGTGGATGGTAAATCCTTCGTCCTAACCTATCTTAATTTGAATGCTTAGCTTTGGAACAATATGTGACAAACAAACATTTTAGTAAAAGGATCAAATGAAAGACATTTTCCCTTTCAGAGATAACCATTCAGAGATCATCATACATACAGTGCCCTCTCCTGAATGTGTGTTTTATATCTACCTTTTCCCTGAATATCAGCATCGTTTGCACGCCCTCTTACCCCATCCAGCACCTCCTCACCCCCAACAACAAGCTTAGCACAAGTCACTTCTGTGATGTCTTGCACTTCATAATGTTGCTGGTCTCTCACACTGATTTCTATCTCACAGTTAGAAGAATTTAAGTCCAAATCCCATGTATCAGTTTCAGGGAGGGATTTTTGTCTCAGGCGGTACTAGGGAAAGGTTCTTGCCCATGAGCTTCTGCTCCAGGACTGTTGTGTTGTAGCAGAGTGCTTCTGCTCTTACGACTGGTCAGGGTTTACATATAACTTCTTGAAAGCAAATACTATTTAGGGAGTTCAAAGATCCTAGTAAAATATTTAGAGAGAGTTCCGGGGTGGTGCAAACAATTAACACACCTGGCTGCTATGTGAAAAGTTTAAGATGTAAGTCTGCTCAGAGGTGCCCTGGAAAAAGGCCTGGTGGTGCATTTCTAAATATGCAGCCTTTGTAAATCTAATAGAGCACCGCCTCATTCTGTCACTCATGAGAGCTCTTGGGTTAGAGCTGACACAATAGTATGGAAGAAAACCCTAAGCTCTTTTCATTCTTCTTTCCCTTCATGTATGAAAGAGAACATCACTTTTTTAGAAATAACTTTTTTCTATATTTTAGAAATTTTGCTTGAAATAATTTTAATAAATGTAACCATGTTTATACATGTGTTTGCATCTGAGCCTTACTGAAGGTCAGGGAAAAAAGTGATGTCTCTCTGGAGACTAAGGCGCGCCTGATACAGGCCATGGTCTTCGCAATCACTTGTTATGCATCAGAGAGTTGGACAATGACCAAGGAGGATAGAAGGAGAATTGATGCCTTTGAGCTGTGGTGCTGGAGAAGAGTATTGAGAATACCATGGACTGCTACGAAAACAAACAGATTTGTCCTGGAAAGGGTTAAACCGGGTGGCTCCTTGGAGGCAAGAATTCTGAGGCTCCATCTAACATACTTTGGACATGTTGTGAGGAGAGGCCGGTCCTTAGAGAGGGGCATCATGCTTGGGAGCGTGGAGGGACAGTGCAGGAGAGGAAGGCCCTCTATGAGGTGGATTGGTTCAGTGACTGGGATAATTGGGATGAGAGTGTCAGAGACAGTGCGATTGGCACAGGACAGAGCGGAGTTTAGGGCTGTTGTACATAGGGTCGCTATGAGTCGCAACAACAACAATGTGCAGTGAAATCAGCATCTTTCTTATGTGGTGTCAAGCTCAGAAGATAACACTAACCTGAAGGAAGGTTTCATAGATAATGTATGTATAATCCCATCACAGAGTTTAGATAATGGCCATAGAACTACTGTTGTTAGGTGCAATCCAATTGACTATGACTCATAGTGATACAGATCTTACAATGTCTAACCTTATACCATCTGAACAATCTCTGTCATGCTCAAATCTACCATGATAGTCATTATAACAATGCAGCTTACTGAAGGTATTCCTCTCTTTCGTCAACCTACCTTTCCCAGATTAAATATCAACATCAAGAAAACAAAAATTATCACCACTGGGCTGATAGACAAAATTATAATTAAGAAAAGATTGAAATTATTGACAAATTCATCTTATTTGCATCCACAATCAACATCCTTGATAACAGTAGTCAGGTGCTCAGGAGACCTGTTACAAAGGGAAAGTCTGCAGTCAGAGACCTTGTCAAATTACAAAGTGTTAATGATATCAGTTTGAGTACAAACATGTGCCTCTTTCAGGGTGTGGCTTTTTCAATCATTTGCTATGCATCTGAGAGCTTGACAGAAGAAGAATTGATGCCTTTGAGTTGTGGTGTTGGAGAAGAGTCCTGAGTAGCCCATGAACTGGCAAAAGAACTAACAATATATCTTGTAGAATGTACAGTCAGAGTGATCCTTGGAGGCAAAGATGATAAAACTTCATCTCATATACTTTGGTCATGTTGCTAGAAGAGGCTATTCCTTGAAGATGGACATCATGCTTGGAAATGTGGAAGGTCAACAAAAGAGAGGAAGACCTTCAATTAGATTAACACGGTGAAAGCAGCAATGTGCTTAAGAGTGCCAGAGATAGTGAGAATAGCACAGGTTTGGACAGGATTCAGATCTGTTGTTCATAGGGTTGCTGTGAGGCATACTCAACTTAGCAGCAGCTAACAACAACTACCTATCTCAGAATGATGTCTGTCTTTAAGGACTGGTTTGTCATGAAAATAGGCCCAAAATAAGTGAAATGAAATTTCACCATCCTTATCTCAAAAAGCACACTGGTTGCACATTTTGGAAGACACATTTGTTGGTACTTCTGGCAGTCCATGGTATTTTCAATACTCTTTGCCAACATCACAATTCAAAGACATCAGTTCTTGTTGAGTCTTCTTTATTCATTGTACAAGTTTCTGATGGATAGGAAACAATTGGAAATCCTAAGGGTTGGATCAAATATCCTTTAGTCTTTAAGCTGATATCCTTGCTCTTTAGAACTTTAGTAAGGTCATTGAGAACAGATCTTCCCAATGCAATATGCCTTTGGCTTCTAGACTGCTGCTACAAAGGTATTGTGAATCTAAGAAAAATTATATCATTCAGAACATCAATCTTTCTCAATCAATCATGATATTACCTATTGGTCCAGTGGTGAGGATTTTTGTTTACTTCTTGTCAAGATTTAGCCTACATTGAAAATGGCAGTTTTTGATCTTCTGAAGGAAGTAATTCAAGTGTTCTTCATTTTCTACAAGCAAATTCAAAACTCTTACTGTAACTTATTTTAATATTCTGAAATGATAATGTACTTTCCTAACTCATCTATCATTTGTTTCTGTTTTTATTGTCAACTAGTGATTCTGATATAATTCTATGCATAATAGAAGAAAAAACCAAAATATTGTCACATTTTGTATTACTATCACAATCTTTGCTGTTTAAGTTCATTGTTGCAACCAATTGATAGTCTTTTTCTTTGTCAATGAATCTCTGCTTTACCAACCCCCATATCATTCTCCATGGAATGGTCAATCCTGTTAACATGTCTAAAGTACGTGACACTAAATTTGTCCATCTTCTTTCTGAGGGACATTATGACTGTATTATTTCCAAGATAAATTTCTTTATTCATCTCACATGCCATTGTTGTTGTGTGCCATTTAAGTTGGAAGCAACTCACAGTTGACCCTCGAGCAGGTTTTCAGAGGTTATAAATCACACCAGAGGAAATTGCTCATCTTTCTCCCATTGAACAACTGGTGGATCCCACTGAACAACTAGTAGATTCGAATTGTATGCCTTTGGGTTGCCAGCACAACTCTTTGCCACTAAGCTTTCAGACTCTCTGTCTGACAGTTGATAATACTTTTTTTTAAACCAACACCATAATCCAAAAGTATCAATTCGTCTTTGATTTTTCCTTACTCCTTGTCAAACTTTCATACGTATATGAGTAATTGAAAATACCATAGTTTGAGTCAGGTACGCTTTAGTCTTCAAAGTGACGTCTTTGTTTTTGGACACTTTAGAAAGGCCTTTTGAATATTTGTCCAATTCTATATGTTGTTTGTATCTGCAAATGAAAATTCCTTCTCCTCTATGAGGAGGAGTGTGGCATCAGAATTGGAGGAAGATTCATCAATAACCTTTTCTATGAAGATGACACAACCTTGCTTGCTGAAAGTGAGGAGGATTTGAAGTACTTACTGTAGAAGATCAAAGACTACAGTCTTTAATATGGACTACATCTCAACATCAAGAAAACAAATATTGGGACCACTAGACTGATAGGGAATATCATGATACATGGAGAAAAGACTGACTTACTAGATTGATAGGCAATGTCATGATAGATGGAGAAAAGACTGACTTACTTGGATCCACAAACAATATCCTTGGTAACAACAGTCAGGAGATTAGAAGACCTATTACACTGGGGAAATCTGTATTCAGGGACTTCTCCAAATTATTGAGGAGCAATGATGTCAGTTTGAGGATTAAAGTGCACCTGATTCAGGCCACGGTCTTTTCAGTTACTTGTTATACATCTGAAAGCTGGACAAAGAAAAAAGATGACAGAAGAAGAATTAATACCTTTGAGCTCTAGTGTTGGAGATGAGTACTGAATATCTCATGGACTGCCAAAAGAACAAACAAAAATGTCTTAGAGAAGGTGCAGCCAGAGGAAAATATGATAAAGCTTCATCTCACACACCTTGGGCGTGTTGTTAGGAGAGACTATTCCTTACAGAGGAACATCATGCCTGCAAAGGTGAAGGATCAGTGAAAGAAGAGGAAGACCTTCAACTTATGGATGAACATAGTAACTACAGCAATGGGCTCTACAGAGATTGTGAGGATGGCACAGGATAGGACAGGGCATTGATCTATTGTCCATAGGGTCACTAGTGGTCATACTCAACTCAACAGCCTATAAAAACAACACCACCACTTTAGAGACTCATCTTCCTGCATTTAATTTGACAATGATCAGGTATGACTCATAAAAAATTTTAGTGGATATTTTTCTTTTTAATTTTTTTAGAAATAAATCACCTGGTCCTTTTTCATACTTTATCTTCATCTGGATACTCTAATGACTCTAGCCCTCCATAGTTGGCCCTTCTGATATTTGAAATACCAATAGCATTGTTTCTAGTATCTCAATAATCTATAAGAGAATGAAGGAATGAATGAATAAATGAATATAGAAAAATTAGCTGCAAAAGTTCTTCATGGTTCTCTCTAATGTTATTGTTGTTGTTGTTATGTGCCGTTGAGTCGTTTGCGACTCATAGCGACCCTATGTACGACAGCCCTAAACCCTGCTCTATCCTGTGCCAATAGCATTGCTTCTGACACACCCATCCCTATTACCCCAGTCACTGAATCAATCCACCTCATAGAGGGTCTTCCCCTCCTGTGCTGTCCCTCTACTCTACCCAGCATGATGTCCCACTCTAAAGACCTGTCTCTCCTTACAACATGTCCAAAGTATGTCAGATGAAGCCCCAGAATCCTTGCCTCCAAGGAGCAGCATGGTTTAACCCTTTCTAGGATGAATCTGTTTGTTTTCTTGGCGGTCCATGGTACATTCAATACTCTTCTCCAGCACCACCGCTCAAAGGCTTCAATTCTCCTTCTATCCTCCCTAGTCATTGTCTAACTCTCTGATGCATAACAAGTGATTGCAAAAACCATGGTCTGTATCAGGCAGACCTTAGTCTCAAGAGAGACACCGTTGCTCTCGAGTACTTTAGAGAGTTCCCTAACGGCAGACTTTCCCATCGCAATACATTTATTTGATTTCCTAGCTACTGGTACCAAGAGTGTTGACCGTGGAGCCGAGCAAACTGAAGCTGTGAACAATCTCAATCTCTTCACCATCCATCCTGGTGCTACCAATTATTCCAGTGGTGAGAATTTTTGTCTTCTTGACATTGAGCCTCAGTCCATACTGAAGGCTGCAGTCCTTGACCCTCTGCAGTAAGTGCATGAGGTCCTCCTCAGTTTCAGCGAGCAGGGTTGTGCCATCTCCATAACGCAGATTGTTGATAGATCGTCCACCAATCCTAATGCCACACTTCTCCTCATAGAGCCCAGCTTCTCGGATAATCTGCTCTGCATACAGGTTCTTTCTAGTAGATATGCTTTTTTCCCCTGCTCACTATGTGCCTTAACCCATTTTCTTTGAGTCAGAAGATAATTTTTTGAGTATTTGTTGATTTTTAATTTTTTCAAAGCTAATTATGTAAGATGTTCCCGTACCTATCACTTCTCAGTTGTTGAAAACCACTTTTGCACTTTTATTTCTCAGCTTGTCTACTTCTACTATAAATTATTATAATGCATTCTTAGAACAAGTATGCTTAGAAGTAGGTTTTTGACATTTTCAAAAGTTAGAATTTGGTGCATGTTTTCTGTATTAAATTCACAATGGCAGAGTATATCCTTCATTTCAAGAAGACTCATTAAAAACTTCCAATGTTGATGCATAATTATCATGAGTCAAAGTGGTCATGATTACCCAAGCCTCACAATTAAAATCCTCCTTTTGATGAACTTTCGAAATAAAATGCCATTATCATTTAAAACCTCAATCATCTATGATAATGAAGCTCTCAATTATTTCTTTTGTTCTTCACAAAAAGATTAATAATGCTAATTCGTAATTTTTTAAGTATCAACATCTGCAAGAGGCATACATATGAACCATATGTAACTAATCTGTTCCAAGGGAAGCAAGAAACAGATTTAAGCATATGTTTTATGGGCAGCTAATATTTTCCTACAATAATTGCTCATGCTAATTATCTTTCTTGAATTGATTATATTTGCAATAAATTATTATCTTTATGATTATTGCTAGTTTCAGGAAAGTGTTCCTGAAATAAATGGTGGTTAGTCTAAATGACCTTGCACAGAGTTAGTGTTTCAGATAAATGCCAGATTAAGTGGATAATTGCTATGATCTGATCCTTGTCCTTCTAATAACTTCTGGTCCAACTGCTGCTATAGAAATCTGGAATAGTAAAACTGAATCCTACAGGTGTTAATACTACATTATGATCCACTAGAAAAGGTTTCAATTTTGTGCAGAATATGGTCTTGGATATTATCGTGACTGATTTTAGTAGCTGACTGTGATCACGTCATTGTTGTTGGCTGCCCATAAATTGGCTGTAAATTCAATGCGCAATGAAACTGGACCACTGTGCACCATAGAGTTCTTACTGTGTCTTCATCTGAACACTGATGAAACTTGTTCAGGATCATAGCAACAAAGAAGCATCCACCGACAGATGTTGAAAGTTGGCTATAGTCGAGGTTCATTGGTTGTGTCTCTCATATGGAAGGTAAGAATTAAGAATTCTGCCATTGAACACCTTCCTCATTATGACCATAATTCTAGTTTTTACCCTAATACAAAGCAGTGATCCACCTTGAAAACTGTGGACTGACCAGTACTTCTTTTGCCCACAAGAGACTCCAATACTATGAAAGGCAATGTTGCTGTTAGGTGCTGTTGAGTCAACTATGACTCATGGCAACCACATAAACAATGGACCTGACCTTTGTTCTATCATGCAATAGCATCACAATCTGTGCTCAGCTTGAACCCATTGTTAAAGTCACTGTGTCAATTTATCTTGTTGAGGGTCTTCCTCTCTTTGTCTCTAAAAACATTAGACTGTGACATGATTATCTCATTACAGAAATTCATCTATTGTTTATAAATCTCATAATTGATTAACTCATCCTGTATATATAAATATCAAGAAGACAAAGATGGACTAATCAGTAGCATCAGGATGGATGGTAAAGAGATTGAGATTGTTCACAGCTTGTTTGCTTGGCTCCACAGTCAAAATTCTTGGCCTGAGCAGCCAGGAAATTAAAAGACGTATTGCGATGGGAAAGTCTGCTATTAGGAACTTCTCCAAAGTACTGAAGAGCAATGGTGTCTCTCTGGATACTAAGGTGTGTCTGCATAGGCCATGGTCTTTGCAATCACTTGTTATGCATCAGAGAGTTGGATAATGACTAGGGAGGGTAGAAGGAGAATTGATGTCTTTGAGCTGTGGTGCTGGAGAAGAGTATTGAATGTACCATGGACTGCCAAGAAAACAAACAGATTCATCCTAGAGAGGGTTAAACCAGGCTGCTCCTTGTCTGACATACTTTGGACATGTTGTAAGGAGGTCCTTGGAGAGAGACATCATGCTTGGGAGGGAGGAGGGACAGAGCAGGAGGGGAAGGCCCTCTATGAGGTGGATTGATTAAGTGACTGAGATAATTGGGATGGGAGTGTCAGAGATAGTGGGATTGGCACAGGACAGAGCAGAGTTTAGGGCTGTTGTACATAAGGTCCCTATGAGTCGCAAGTGACTCCACGGCACATAACAACAACAACAACAATATATAAATATATTTCTCATTGTATTTTGGTGTCAATTACAAAAATAACAAAGAACTGTTCAAAGACTTTAATAATCATTGGGAAAGAGTAATTACTTATAAAAATGGGTAATTACTTGTAACAATGGGAGGTTTATAGCCTGTCAAGCCATTTAAATCCACCAGCTACTCTATGGGAGATAGATGAGCAATCTCCTCCCATGGAATTTCAATCCTCCAAAAACACAGTGGTGACTAATAGTCTTCTAAGCCCCTACAGGATTCTTCTTAAAGCACTGTTTAACAACTCTTTATGTTCTAGTTGGAAAAGCAACTCATGAAGTAATCAAATACAAATGATGTACAAGCTTAATGTCTAGATCTTCCTTACAAAATTGAGCTTTGTAGTCTTAATTCCTCTTGTTCTTGTTTTATTCTGTCAAATCAATTCCAATGCATAATGACCTTATAGAGCAGAACAGAACTGTTTCACAGGATTCCTTAGGCTGTCATCTTTATGAGAAATAATTAATGGGTCTTCCTCAGAGAAGCTCGTGGGTTTGAACTGACAACTTTTCAGTTAGTAGGGAAGTGATTAACTATTGTGCTACCAGGGCTTTTGAATTGTCATAAGAGCTGCTTTTCATCACTAATGTATATCACCCAATAGCAACATTCCACAAGTGTATGAGCTATTTATTATGCAGGACCTGTGGAAGATACCTGTCATGAGACTTACCTCTTTACCATGAGCTACCTCTTTACAGACTGGTAAGAGACAGCAAATTGGTAATGACAGTATATTGTAATAAGATACAGTGGTGATGGTTGAGTACATGAAACTGTAGGGTCACAGACAAGGGCGTCCAGCCCAAGGGGAGTTTAGGAAGACTCCCTGGCAGAAATAATGTGTAAGTTGAGTGCTGACTGATGACAAAGATTTAAGAGAATGTGAGCTAAGCATGCCTACGAAGACATGTAGACCATATTTTCTAGTTTCCACTAAGTGACAACACACAGATAAACTTTGAAAAGCCAGAAAGAGCACAAAGCACTGTGAAAACTACAGTGAAAGTTAGTTTACTATGACTGAAGCATAAAATGAAGATAGTAGCTGAGCCCATAGAGGTAAAAAGTACATTGTATGGCAAAGGTAATGGGAAGCCATTACAGGGTGTTAACAGGAGAGAAATGTGATAAGATGTGCATTTTATAAAACACACTGTAGTAGCAATAATCCACGTGGGCTCCAGACTAAAGGAGGACAGGGAGACCTATAAGGATGCTGGAAAAACAATGTCAGACTAAAAATATGCCTCACTCCAATTATGCTCACCTCTCCATGTTCCCTGCAAGTAAGAGTCACTTTGGGAACCAAGCCAACAATTCAAAGGTGTTTCCACTTTTTCTGGTGCGGTAGCATAATCTATTTCATGTGAGAAAAAATGCTGTTTGCCATAGATGAAAAATGCTCAATTGGTAGTTCACTGGGAGAAACTACACAGTTTGCTAAAATTTAAATACCCACAGAGTAAAAACAAAGGCAGTTAATAAGAGATGTGTCATTGAAATTAAACAGAAGCTAGAAAAGTCCCGTTTCTTGTTCTTTTTATCTTTTTTAAGGGCATGGCTCCACAGCAATTTACCCGAGCTATCATTCATCCTTTGTATCATTAGCATTTGGGAAAATGCCTGAAACTGTCACCAAGAGATAAGCGGCATGAAGAAACTACAAATGTAGTTTGGGTAAATTAGAAAATAAAACTCTTAAGAGGGAGGTTTGAACATTTCATTAAACATCAAGATGATATTGGGAAAGAAAAATTCTTCCTAACTTCAAGAGTTATTGGCTACTGAAATGCCATCATCAATTAGGCCTTTTTTGCATGCTCCGTGGTGCAAAGCCAATTACCCTGACAATCCCCATCCTCTGAATACAGAGGCCACTGACATGGACAAACAGAGCAGCAAGGATCAAGACAGAGCTAAATTTTTGTTAAAGCAGGTAACTATTTTAAACAGAAAGTAACTGGTAATCAGTTATTCATTAATTAGTTCATGCCATTACACAACATGCAAAAGAGAACTGGATGTGAGTAATGCCTATAAGACATTTAGTCCGATTGTTGTTTGCTGTTGTTGTGTACTGTGGCGTCAGAATCAACCCATAGTTGACCCTTCAGTGGATTTTTGGAGGCAGTTAATCACACACGAGAAGATTGTCCATCCTTCTCTTGCACAGCAGCTGAGGTAGATTTGAACCACATACCTTTGAGACTGTAGTGAAGTTTCTTACCACTAGGCCACCAGAGTTCCCTATTGTCTGGTAGAAAGTTGTGTGTTTAAAAAGCAAAAAACAAGAATCCACAATTAAAGTTGCATAGTGGAATGTACTTGGGGCGGTGGGAGGGGTGCAGGGGGATTGTGTACCAGGGAGGGAGTCTTTCTTTTACTTTTGAAAGAGAGGAGCGAACTGGGGGGCGGGGAGAGAGGGCTGGGCGGGGAGAGAAGTGCAGCAATGAATGAATGGAAATCCAAACTCTCTGTAAATGTTCATTAAAATTATTTTAAAAAAATAAAGTAAAATAAATAAAAAAAGCAAAAAAACAAAGGTGAAAAGCATTAAATATACACAGAGTAGACCTCAGTGAAAGTCAGGGAAGAAGTTGGAGGGTGGGTTGTAGTGAGTAGAAGGAAGAGGAAAATAAGAACAATTAGTCCTTTACTGACCAAATACAAGGAAGAAATCTTATCCTAGTAATAGAAGCCACAAGGGAGAAATGATAATTAATCACACTTTACAATTATTAGCCTCAAATTTGTGATTGGTAGGTGTTATTTACTTGTGGCCCTTATAGGCCCCTATGAGGGTGTAACAGAAAAGAACCCTTCCAAGCCCTGTGCCATTCTTTCAGTAATATTTGGCGGCCCATTGTTACAACCACTGTGTCAACCTAACTCACGGAGGATCTTCTTTTTTCTGGCCCTCTACTTTACAAAGCATGAGGTTCTTCTCCAGGGACTGATTCCTGTTAATAACATGCCCCGAGTAAGTGAGATCAAGTCTCACCTTCTTGACTTTAGGATCACTCTGACTATAATTCTTGCATAATCTAGCTAACATTCTTCACCAACACCTTACTTCAAATATTATGAAGTATTTGTCAGTTTGTCTTAGAGAACTTCATAGCATGTCAGAACAGACTTTAAAACTTGCTCTTAAGTGCATAGAAACTACAGAGAAAAATAAAGTCAAGTAAGAGAAACTGACTAGAATATTTCAAAAAGCAATTTGAGAAGACAAAATAAAGTATTATAATGAAATTGGCAATGGCCTTGATTTAGAAAAGCAAAAGAGAAGAACTTGCTCCGCATTTCTCAAGCTTAAACAAGAAAGAAAAAAGTCAAGCTTTCAGCTGTAAGAGTGAAGCCTGCTATAAGCAAAGCACTGAATAGTGTAAGAAACACCACAAAAATATAGCAGGAATACACGGAGTCACGATAACGGAAAGAATTGGGTGAAATGAAACCATTTCAAGATATAGAGTATGATCAAGAACCAGTAGTCCTCAAGGTAGAAGTCCAAGCTGTATTGAAAGCATTAGGGAAAAGCAAGAGTGAAGATTCCAGGAACTGATGAATAACTAACTAAGATGATGCAATTTATGTAGTACTGGAGGCATTTACTTGCTTATACTAAGAAATCTGGAAGGCAGCTACCTGTCCAATTGCCTGTAAGGTATTCCTATTCATGCTCAATCCAAATAAAGATGATACAGAAAAATAAAGATAGGACAATTTTATTAATATTACACAAAGGTGAAATCTTGCTGAAGATCTTAAAAAATGGTTGGTGCACTACATTAACAAGGAAATTCCAGAAATTAAAGGTAGAGGCAGAAAACATCTTGAAGCAAAAGACATCATTGCTGATGTCAGATGAATCTTGGCAGAAAGAAGAAAGATGTTTGCCTGTGTTTTATGAACTATGCAGAGGCATTTGACTATGTGGATAATATTAAATTATGAGCAACAATGCAAGATGGAAATTCCATATGAAATTATCCTTATGCAGAGTGCGTATAAACCAAGAAGCAGCCACATGAACAGAACAATGGAAACCATATGGTTTTTTTAAAAAAGGAAAAGTGTGCCTCAGGGCTATACTCTTTCATCATACTTTTTCATCTGTTTACTGAGCAAATAATCTGAGAAAATAGACCATATAAAGAAGAACTCAGCATCAGACATCAGAATTAGAGGAAAACTCATTAACAATCTGCAATACACAGATGATACAATCTTGCTTTCAGAAAATGAAAGAGACTGGAATCACTTCTTTTTTAAATTTTATTTTAATATTTTTTAAAAATAATTTTAATGAACATTTACAGAGATTTTGGATTTCCATTCATTCATTGCTGCACTTCTCTCCCCACCCAGCCCTTCCCCCCTCCCCCAGTTCGCTCCTCTCTTTGAAAAGTAGAAGAAACCCTCCCTCCCGGGTACACAATCCCCCCATCCCTCCCACTGCCCCAAGTACATTCCACTATGCAACCTTAATTGTGGACTCTTGTGAAAACCGTAATACCCTATCATACGCTGCTTTTAAATTATTCTCTTCCTCATCTATTTCAGGGCAGTCTACACAATTTGTCCAGTTTTTTTTCTGAAATCACTTCTTGATAAAGAGCAAAGACTATCTTCTTCAGTATGAATTCCACCATAACCTAAAGAAAACAAGACAAAATAAGCATCCTTATGATATATAATGAAAAGATTGATGTTGCCAAGGATTTCAATTTATTTGAATCTACAAAGTTCACTGAAAGTGACAATTAACAAATTAAATGATGTCTTGTAGTAGGGAATCTGCAAAAGACCTCTTTAAAGTATTGAAGAGAGGAGGATATCACTTTGAGGCTTAGGTGCACCTGATCTAAACTTTGGTTTTCCAATTACTTCTTATGCATGTGGAAGATGGACAGTTACTAAGGAAGACTGAAGACATGATGTTTTTAAATTGTGATTTTGGTGAAGAACATGGACTACCAAAGAATAAATAAATCTGTCTTGAAAGAAGTACAATCAGAGTGTGTTTTGCAGAAGGTGACAAGATTTCATCTCACACAATTTGGGCATATTATTGCTGTTGTTGTGTACCATCAAGTTGGGACCTCCAGCAAACTTTCAGAGACAGTAAATCACATGAGAGATTTTCCATCTTTCTCCTACAAAGCAGCTGGTGAATTGTAACTACATGCCTTTGGGTATGTAGCTCAACTTCTATCAAGAGGGCGAATCCCTAGAGAAGGATTTCTCAGAATCCCTTTCTGACTTGGCAGAAAGTCAGTGAAGAAAAAAAAGAAGATCTTCAATAAGATAATTGGCCCAGTGGCTACAACAGTGACCTCAAAAGCAGAGATTGTGAAGAGCAATGCTTTGTTGTGTTATATTTAGGGTTGGTATGGGTACTAACCAACTGGATGGCACCTAACAAAACAACAAAGACAGGGAATCTCTAGTTGGTGCTAGAGCTCTCTGCTGGTAATCAAAAGATAGGAGGCTTAAGTCCACTCTGAAGCATCTCAGATGAAAGGTCTAGTGATCTACTTTCTAAAACCATTTAACACAGTTGTACTGTGGCACTCCAGGAGTACTCATGAATTAGAGTAGATTTGACTGTAACTTTTAATTCTCCCACATTCACAAAAAAATGGTAATCTTGATTTCAGCTAGGATAAGTAAGCATAGACCTCTCTGTCCGATTTGAGGTAAAGAAAACAAGAAAAAACACCACAAAGGTAATCTATCAGAAGGAAAAGACTTCCAGGGGTAAGAGTGCATTGCACCATTGATCCTCTAGCTCTCAATAGCTCCTTCTAAGATCTAGATTATCTGTCTGCTTTGCAGTTTCTTTCCAACACTGGTTGAAGTGGAGGCTGAAGAAGCAAGAGTTGAATTTTCTGAGTAACTCTCTACTTCTTCATGTGAAATGTGCCTCTATGGTGCAAAACTTGGAAATTATCACCAGATGATCTAAACATGCAATGAACACTAAAAAAATTTAAATCTCTCTGCAATAGCAATGTAGTTGAAGGGTGTTTACCATCAAGGGGGCGCATTACCGATGCACAAGACTCACTGACATCTAAGATTAAGAGAAACGAGAACATACACATAGCATCAACAACACTTTCTTTCAAAAGACCTTGAAACAGCAATAAATTATTTTAGATAATCACTTCAACTCCAGGATTGTATTATGTAGTATAAAAAGAGACAAGTTGATTGTACCAAAAGAAATTGATGAACACAAAATAAGTTTATGAAACAACATATGCGCAAAGTATGAGGTGATGAAGGAAGACATTCAAGCTACTCTGAAAGAATTGGCAAAAAATAAGGCCTCAGGAATTGATGGCATACCAACTGATATATTTCAACAAACAGACACTACCCTGGATGTGCTCACTAAGTTGTGCCAAGAAATCTGGAATACAACTGACTGGAAGAGATCTTTGTTCTCATTCCAAAGAAAGGTGATCCGACAGAGTGTGGGAATTGTTGAACAATATCATTAACATCATTTGAAAGCAAGATTCCACTGAGAATTATCCAAAAAAGACTAGAAAAGCACATGATTAAAGAACTACCTGATTTACATGATGGGTTTAGAAGAGGCTGTGGTGCTAGAGATATTATAGGAAAAGTTAGAGGATCTTAGCTGAAAACACGGAGTACAAGAGTAATGTGTATCTGTGTTTCATTAACGAAGCAAAGGCATTTGACTGTGTGGATCACAACAAACTGTGGTTAACTCTGAGAAGAATGGGAATCCCAAAACTTTGATCATGCTTATATGAAACCCATACTTGGATCAGGAGGCAATCATCAGAACAGAGCAAAGAAACACTGCATGGTTCAAAAATGGGAAAGGTGTATGCCAGGAATGTGTCCTGTCTCCATACCTTTTCAATCTATATAGAGAACAGATTGTCTGAGTCTGGGCTTCATTATGAGAAATGTGGCATTGGGATTGGAGGAAGACATCAATCTGCATTATACAGATGACACCAACCTACTTGCTGAAACTGAGGAGGACTTGTGGCAGAAGGTCAAGGACTTCAGCTTTAATTATGGATTAAAGCTTAACATCAAGAAAACAAAGATTCTCACCACTGGGCCAATTGGCAGCATCATGATAGACGGTGAAGTAATTGAGGTTGTTAACAGCTTTACTTTGCTTGACTCCACAATCAACACTCTTGGTACTAGCAGCCAGGAAATTAAAAGATGAATTTCATTGGGTAAGTCTGCTGTCAGAGACCTATCCAAAGGACTGAAGAGCAATGATGTCAGTCTGGAGACTAAGGTGCAACTGATCCAGGCCATGTTGTTGTTGTTGTTAAATGCTGTCAAGTTGGAGATGATTCATAGCGACCCTATAAACAAAAGACCTGAATGCTTGTATAGCTTTCATCGTTTCTCCACATTCATAAAGTTTCCAGAGGCAAGCTATTTCAAAGTGGATCCCTCTCTTGCTTCCAAGCTTGTTTTTATCTGGGAGCTCCACAAAACACTCTCCACCATGGGTAACCATTATTGCATTTGACACATCAGTGTCACAGTGTTTAGTATCACAACAACCACAAGGCAGCTCTGTACAGCAAATGGAAAGACCAGTGCTATTCCACTTAGAAGAATGTTTGACCAAAAACAATTAAAACCAGGTCTTTGCAATTACTTGCTATGCATCAAAGAGCTGGTCAATGAACAAAACTAGGGATGATAGAAGGAAAATTGATGCTTTGGAACTATTGTGCTGGAGACGAGTATTGAATATAACATGATCTGCTAAGGGAACAAACAGGCAGGTTTGTCCTTGAGAGGTTGAGAAAAGGCTGCTCATTGGAGACAAGGATTCTGGAGCTTCATCTAACATTCTCTGGGCATATTACAAGGAGGGACCGACCAGTCCTTGGAGAGGGACATCATGCTTGGGAGAGTGGAGAGACAGCTAGGAGAGGAAGACCCCAGTGAGATGGATTGCTGTAGTGACTGGGGTAATGGGGATAGCTGTGTCAGAGACAATGAGACTGGCAAAAGATAGACCAGGGTTTAGGGCTATTGTACACAGTATTGTTATGAGTTACAGATACATGACTCAATGGTACATAACAGCAACAGTAAGAACCAATACCTTGATAAGGTGGAAATTCATGTCTTCTCATTTCACCTTTTGTCATCTTACATTCCTTCTAAGGAGAAGTATAAATTCAGAGAAGATTTCAAAAGGCAGCACGGGATGACAAAGTAAAATATTACGATGGAAAGTGCAAGGAGTTGGAGTCAGAAAATCAAAAGGGCTGAACTCGCTCAGCATTTCTTAAGCTCAAGGAACTGAAGAACAAATTCAGAGCTCGAGTTGCTATAACCAAGGATGCTTTAGGCAGAATATTAAATGATCCAGGAAATATTAAAAGAAGATAGAAAGAATATATTGAGTCACTATCGAAAAGAATTGGCAGACATAAAAGAATTTAATGAAACAACATATGAGCAAGAGTCTATGGTGATGAAGGAAGAAGTTCAAGCTGCTTTGAAGGAAATGGCAAAAAATAAGG
>NW_006400009.1:1812221-1828363 GCF_000299155.1 Elephantulus edwardii
CAGAGTTTAGGGCTGTTGTACATAGGGTCGCTATGAGTCTCAAGTGACTCGACGGCATGACAACAACAACAAGCTCTAAGTTGCTAAGCAGAGATCTACAATTCAAAGTTGCTAATCACTCCATACCAGAGGAATGTCTATCTGTGCTTCATTGACTATGCAAAGGCATTTGACTGTGGGGACCACCACAAACTGTGGCTGACTCTGAGAAGAATGGGAATCCCAGAACACTTGATAGTGCTAATGAGAAACCTATACTTGAACCAGAATCAGTCATCAGAACAGAGCAAGGAAATACTGCATGATTCAAAATTGGGAAGGGTGTATGCCAGGGATGTGTCCTATCTCTATACTTTTTCAACTTGTATGCAGAACAGATTATCTGGGAGTCTGGGCTGTATGAGAAGTGTGGCATCAGGATTGGTGGAAGTTTCATCAACAATCTGCATTATTCAGATGACACAATCCTGCATGCTGAAACTGAGGAGGACCTGAAGTGCTTGTTGCAGAAGGCCAAAGACTGTAGACTTCAATATGAATTGAGGCCAAATAAGAAGACAAAAATTCTCACCACTGGGCCAATTGACAGCATCAGGACGGATAATAAAGAGATTTAGATTGTCAACAGCTTTAGTTTGCTTGGCTACACAGACAACACTCTTGGCACCAGTAGCCAGGAAATTAAAAGACATATTATGATGGGAAAGTCTGCTATTAGAGATATCTTCAAAGTACTGAAGAGCAATGGCGTCACTCTGGAGACTAAGGTGCACCTGATACAGGCCATGGTCTTTGCAATCACTTGCTACGCATCAGAGAACTGGACAATAAGTAGGGAGGATAGAAGTATAATCGATGCCTGTGAGCTGTGGTGTTGGAGAAGCGTATTGAATATATCATGGACTGCTAGGAAAACAAACAGATTCCTCCTGGAGAGGGTTAAACCAGGCTGCTCCTTGGACGCAAGGATTCTAAGGCTTTGTCTGACATACTTTGGACATGTTGCAAGGAGGGACCAGTTCTTGGAGAAGGATATCATGTTTGTGAGGGTGGAGGAACAGCACAGGAGAGAAAGCCCCTCTATGAGGGAGAATGATTCAATGACTGGGGTAATGGGGGTAAATGTGTCAGAGACAGTGAGTTGGCACAGGATAGAGCAGGGTTTAGGGCTGTTGTACACAGGGTCACCATGAGTCCCAGACAACTCGATGGCACATAACAACAACAATCACTCTAAGCTGTAGTCTTTGATCTTCTGCAGAAAGGACTTCAAGTCCTCCTCAGTTTCAACAAGCAAAGGTTGTGCTATCTGCATTATGCATAAGTCTTCCATGTTGTTCATGAATCTTCCTCTGATCGTGATGTCTCTATTCTTGTTCATAAAGTTCAGCTTTCTGAATTATTTGCTGGACACACAGAATAGATTTGGAGAAAGGATACAGTCCTGATGCATACCTATCTTGATTTTGAGTCATGCAGTGCCCACTTGTTCTATTTGGACAACAACTTCTTGGTCTAAGTATAGATTTCATATGAGCACAATTTAGTGTCCTGGAATTCCTGTTCTTCCCAATATTAACTGTAGTTTGTTATGATACACACAGTTAAATGCTGTTGCACAGTCAAAAAAGACAAATAACATTATTCCGGCATTCTCTGATTTCAGCAAAGATCCATTTGACATCAGCAATGATATCTCTGGTGTTAAAGCTTTTTCTAAAATTAACTTGTACATCTGGCAATTCTCTGTGTACTATTTTAACCATTTTGGGATGATCTTCAATATTTTGCTTGCATGTGATACTAATGGTATTGTTCTGTAATTTTCCTTCAGTGCTCCTTTATTTGGAATGGGAACAAATCTGGATCTCTTAGATTGAGTTGGCCAGTTCCAAATTTGTTGGGAGAGTCGAATGAGCCCTGGTTTTAACTGTTGGTTGAAATATATCAATTGATATGTCATTATTTCCTGGGGCCTTGGTTTCTTTTGTCAGTGCTTTCAATGTAGCTTGAATTTCTTGCTTTATTATCCTTGACTGTTGGCCATATGCTACCTCCTGAAATCGTACTGTCAGTAAATCTTTTTTTTTTTTTTTTGCATGGTGAATCTGAATATTCCCTTCATCTTCTCTTTTGAGGCTTCCTGTATTATTCAAGATTTTGCCCACAGAGTATCTCAGTATTGCAACACGAAGCTTAAATCTGTTTTTAAGTTATTTCAACCTGAGAAATTCCAGGCTAGTTTTTCCCTTTTTATTCTCAAACTCCAAATCTCTGCACATTTCATTACAATACTTTATCTTATCTTCTCAAGCTGCTCTTGGAAATTTCTGTCCATTTCTTTTACTTCAGCTTCTTGTCCTTTTGTTTGGCTTTTTAATACTCAAGTGCAATTGTCACAGTCTCTTCTCACCAAAGAGGTTTAGGGGCTCCTTTGAGTAACAACTAGAAAGTTCTGACTCAGGTGTGAGACTTTGATGGTATGCTGCCACAAAAAGACACCAAACGAGAGCAAGATAAAAATAAAACCCAAAACTGAGGTTAATAGACGTTCATAACAGACTATGAATGGATCAGAATACAACTGACCCTGTCTTTATCTTACAAAAAGATTTTTCTATCTTTTCCAGCAAAGAGTGGGGTTTACACAGTTAGCAGTGCACAGCTTCTACTGGATTTATGGTGTCTGCTCTCCAGCCATCTTGTTTATTTATTTTTTTTAATGAGTCTATTTTTCTTGTGTTGTATTGCCACAGTCACACATCATTGTCAAGAATAGTTTCTGATTGATTTACTTTGCTAGCATTTCCTTTGCCATTCCCTATCATTCTGACATTTGTTTTGATATTTTCTTTCTCTGTTATCTTTGTAATGACCTTTTTCTCTCTTCAAGGATAATACCATTGATACCATGCCCCAGCTCATCTGGTCTTCAATCATTACTGTGTCCAATGTCTGAAATCTTTACATGGTTTTTAAAATCAGATAAGATACACTCAAGGTCATATTTTGGTTCTTGTGGATTTATTTTCATTTTCTTCAGTTTTAATTTGAATTTTCTCATGAATAGGTTTCACCGTCAGCACCTGGCCTGGCTTTGACTGCTGATATTGAGCCTGTCCCGTGATTCTTTCCACAGATGCAGTCCACCTGATTCCTGGACAGTTCAGAGTTTAAAATCAAGAAAGATGGATGCTTGGACTACATCCTCTCTCCATACCCATTCAATCTGCATGCTGAGTGAACAATTCAGGAAGCTGGATTCTATGAACAAAAATGTGGTGTCAAGATCAGAGGAAGACTCATCAACAATCTGCATTATGCAGATTACACAACCTTGCATGCTAGAAATAAGAAGGATTTGAAATGCTTGCTACAGAAGATAAAGGCTTCAGACTTCAATATCCGTTGCATCTCAACATCAACAACAAAAAAGTTCTAAGTTCCTTAGAACTGGGCTGATAGGCAACAACATAATACATGGAAGAAAGATTGAAATTGCCAACATTTTCATCCTACTTGGATCTACAATCAACACCTTTGGTACAAGCAGTCAAGAAATCAAAAGATGAATTGGGAAAGTCTACTGTCCAGGGCCTTTCCAAAGTACTAAGGAACAATGATGCCAGCTTAAAGTCTAAGGTGTATGTGATTCAGGTCTTTTAAATTTTGTTAGGCATCTGAGATAATGAACAAAGTGACAGAAAAAGGATTGAAGACCTTTGAGTTTTGGTGCTGGAGAAAATTATTGAATAGCCATGGACTGTCAAAAGAATAAACAAGTAGTATGTCTTGGAAAAAACGTAACTAGGATGCTCCTTGGAGGTGAAGATGATGAAATTTTGTTTCACATACTTAGGCCATGTTTTTAGGAGGGGCTATTTCTTGGAAAGCACGGCTCTAGTGGCAAGAAGCTGTGCTGCAATTCCAAAGGCATGTGGTTCGAATCCACCAGCAGTTTCACAGGAGAAGGATGGGTAATTGACTGCCATGCAATTAACTGCCTCTGAAAACCCACTGAAGAGTCAGCTATGGGTTAACTCCACACTACTCAACACATATAACATTCCTTGAAAAAGGACTTCATGCTTGGAAAAGTAGAAAATCAGCAAAAGAGAAGATGATTCTCAACAAGTTAAACTGACACAGTGACTACAACAATGATTTGAGTACGTGAGAGATGATGAGGGTAGTACCGGACAGGACAGGCTTCAGATCTGTTGTTTGTAGAGTTGCAGTCTACTCGATGGAACCTAACAACAGCAACAAACTCCACAGGAAAAAGACATGCCAGAATGTTTCCATAAATATTTCAGCCTTTGAGACCCTATGAGATCGTTCCGGCCTCTCCTATAGAGTCACTATGAATCAGAAACAACGGAAAACAGGAATGTTTCTTCTTGGCCATTAAAATTACTTTTAAAACACATTTGGTCACTACCAGCAGCTTTCTTCCACTCTTACTAATTGTATGTATCAGTTTTGTAAGACAAATATTTATTTATCACTCAAGATTAATCTGACTCTCTTTGTCACAAGAGTAGCTATTCTCTGGACCAGTCTCCTTCAAGCTGTACCTAAGCTGAGTTGGTGCCTAAAACATGGCTGTCATTGTTATTTGTGGTGGAGTTGGAATGAATTCATTCCTTACTCACTAGGTCACCAGATCTGACTAGATTATCACTAATTCTGCATGAATTACATTTAAAAAATCTGCTTAGATGTCAAAGAAAAAATAGCAAAAAGGAAAATACCATGTTAATAGCTTGAGTAGCATCCTATATGGCTTTCTTTATCCTAAAATTCTTAAAAAGCCTTCCCTTATCCCATGGTTATAAACCATTTACAGAAGCCTAAAATAGACAAATACGACAATGACTCAATTTTTTCTTTAAGATTCAATCATATCTATAAAGTCAGTGTCTCTTCAAGGTTATATTTTGTTGTGTTGGTTATAAAGCAACATAATTAGCAAGAGCAGACAAGTTTATCTCACTCTTCTAGCTATGCATGTGTCTTCTACCATCCTCCTAAAGAAATCACCAGAGGTTTGCATTTAAGGGTTGGATGTTGTTGTTGTTATGTGCCGTCGAGTCGCTTGCAACTCATAGCGACCCTATGTACAACAGCCCTAAACTCTGCTCTGTCCTGTGCCAATCACACACCCATCCCGATTATCCCAGTCACTGAATCAATCCACCTCATAGAGGGTCTTCCCCTCCTGCACTGTCCCTCCACCCTCCCAGGCATGATGTCCTTCTCCAAGGACCAGTCTCTCCTCACAACATGTCCAAAGTATGTTAGACAGAGCCTCAGAATCCTTGCCTCCAAGGAGCCACCCGGTTTAACCCTTTCCAGGACAAATCTGTTTGTTTTCCCAGCAGTCCATGGTACTCTCAATACTCTTCTCCAGCACTACAGCTCAAAGGCATCAATTCTCCTTCTATCCTCCTTGATCATTGTCCAACTCTCTGATGCATAACAAGTGATTGCGAAGGCCATGGCCTGTATCAGACGCACCTTAGTCTCCAGTGGTAAGAATTAATTAATGTTATTCTATCTAACATAATCACTCCTCTCTACCACTGTGAACAAGGATTAATGCAGCCTTCATATCATTTTTACTTGATAATTACTTGGATATAACTTACAAACCATTAAAAACACCATTAAGTTAATTCTTGATGTAACTCTACACATCAAAATAGGTTCAGTTGAGCTTATATACTGTTGTTGTGATGGAGTGCTTTCAAGTGACTCCACCCCATTATAACAGAGTCGAACTGCCCCATTTCATCTTCTTGGCTATGTTCTGTATTGGAGCAAAAATGGGCAAGTTTGTCTCCTACAGAACTGTTGGATGGGTCAGAACTAACATCATTTTGGTTAATAGTAAAGTTTTTAATCATTGTTCTTCCAGGACTCCTTAAAGTTAGCTGATATCCCACCAAATTTTCTCTTAGATCTCTGAGTTCAAAGTCCAGGGTACTTTATTTGTTTGACATATAACCATTACACTATGAAACCTGCTGCTTATTTGCTACATATAAAATTTATACTATAAAAGTACTTAAAGAGCACATAATGAATATTTTATACATTTAGGACAAAGCTGGCCTTTCCAAATGTGACTCCAAGGAAATATACGCCAAGGAGATGTATGAAGGAGTAGCTAATATTGACTGCATCAATCATTTCTAAAACCTGTAAAGGATACTTTCAGTAAAAACAAAAGGGGGGAAAAATTAAAGCTAGAAAAAAAATTGCAACACATGGTAAAGGACATTTTAGGAAAAATAATTTTTAAAATGAGCTCAAATATCCAATAAGTATAAAAAACTATTCAGTCCCTTTAAAGAAACTGCCATAGAGAAGACAAAACAACAGACTCTGAAAATAATAATGTTAAAGGAAATGCACTCTTAATATTAGTAGTGCTGGAAAACAAACAGACTTTCACAATTCTACCCTACAGATCACATTTTGATATAGTATTTGAACCTAGCAATAATAAACACATTAATATATTTTATGAAATAACAAGAAAAATTAAGTTCTGTCTAACATTTATTGAGTTGTTTGAACAAATAGATGCATCCCTGAAAGTGCTGACCAGTCTATGTTAACAAATTTGGAGACATCAACGTGGCCAGCTTACAGGAAGAAATCCATATTTGTTCCCATTCCAAAAAAATGTTGAAACAACACAGTGCAGAAATTATTAAACAATACACCAATATCACATACAAGTAAAATCTTGCTGATGATTATCCAAAATCAGATGGAATAAATCAAGAAGAAACTTCCAGAAATTCAAGCTGGGTTCAGAAAAGATCCTAAAACATGGAATATCATTTCTGGTAGCAGAAGGATCGTAAATGAAAGCATAAAATGCAAAACACATGTTCATATGAGTTTTATTATTTGTATAGTGTAGTCTGTGTGGATCATAATAAATTAAGACTAACAGTGAGAAGAATGAGACTCCCAGAACATTTAATGTTCTCTTGAGAAATCTATACTTGGATAAGAAGCAGTTGTCTAAACAGAAAAAAGGAACACTGCATGGTTTAAAATCAACAGGTGAATATTAGGGTTGTATTCTTTCTAAATACCTGTTTACTAGGCAAATAATTCAAAAAGTTAAGCTATAAGAAAAAGAGTGTGACATCAGGTTTGAAGGAAGAATCATTGACAACATGCATTATTGTTGTTGTTATGCGCCGTCGAGTCGCTTGCGACTCATAGCGACCCTGTGCACAACAGCCCTAAATTCTGAGCTGTCCTGTGCCAATCACACTGTCTCTGATACACCCATCCCAATTACCCCAGTCACTGAATCAATCCACCTCATAGAGAGTCTTCCCCTCCTGCGCCATCCCTCCACCCTCAAGCATGATGTCCCTCCTTCAAGACTGGTCCCTAGCCTCAGGATCCTTGCCTCCAAGGAGCCACCTGGTTTAACCCTTTCCAGGATGAATCTACTTGTTCAAAGGCATCAATTCTCCTTCTATCCTCCCCAGTAATTGTCCAACTCTCTGATGCATAACAAGTGATTGCAAAGACCATGGCCTATATCAAATGCACCTTAGTCTCCAGAGTGACACCATTGCTCTTCAGTACTTTGGATAGGTCCCTAACAGCAAAGTTTCCCATCGCAATATGTCTCTTAATTTCCTGGCTGCTGGTGCCAAGAGTATTGACTGTGGAGCCAAACAAACTAAAGCTGTGGACAATCTCAGTCTCTTCACCATCCATCCTGATGCTGCCAATTGGTCCAGTGGTGAGAATCTTTGTTTTCTTGACATTGAGCCTCAATCCATATTGAAGGCTGCAGTCCCTGACCTTCTGCAGCAAGCACTTCAGGTCCTCCTCAGTTTCAGCCAGCAGGGTTGTGTCATCTGCATAAACAGATTGTTAATAGATCTTCCACCAATCCTGACCCCACATTTCTCCTCATAGAGCTCAGCCTCCCGGATAATATGTTCTGCATACAAGTTAAGAAGGTATGGAGACAGGACACATAATTGGCATACACCCGTCCCAATTTTGAACCATGCTGTGTTTCTGTGCTCGGTTGTGACGACTGACTCTTGGTTCAAGCATAGGTTTCACATTAACGCTATCAAATGTTCTGGGATTCCCATTCTTCTCAGAGTCAGCCACAGTTTGTTATGATCCACACAGTCAAACACCTTTGCATAATCAATGAAACACCGATAGACATACTTCTGGTATTCTCTGCTTTCAGCTAAGATCCATCTAACATCAGCTACAATATCCCTAGTACCACGGCCCCTTCTAAATCCAGTCTGGACTTCAGGCATTTCTCTGTTGATGTGCTGTTCCAGTCATTTTTGGGTAATCTTCAGTAGGATTTTACTTACTTGTATGTGAAATCAATGAGATTGTTCTATAGTTTCCACACGCTGTTGGGTGACCCTTCTTTGGGATGGGAACAAATATAGATCTCTTCCAGTCAGTTGGCCAAGTGGTTGTTCTCCAGATTTCTTGACACAACTTGGTGAGCATGTCTAGGGAAGCATCTGTTAGCTGAAATAAGGAGTGTAAAATGGGGCAACCACTATTGGAGGCAATATGGCTTTTTCTCAAAAAATTGGAAATAGAAATACTATCTGACCCAGTAGTTCCAATACTGTGAATAAACACTAATAAAATCCAGAACCGTCAGTCAGCCAGATATATTCACACCCATGTTTATTGCTGCTTTGTTCATAATAGCAAAGAGTGGAAAATAACCCAAGTGTCCATCACCAAATGAATAGATAAAGAAGCAGTGGTATATTCACACAATGGAATATTATGCAGTACTGACAAACAAAGAACTAATGAAATATTACGGAGGATATTATGCTGAATGAAATATCTCAGTTACAAAAAGACAAATACTACATAAATCCACTGTTTTAAAACAGGACTGACATAGAGGTTGGGAGAGACTATAAAAAGAGGGGATAAATAAAGTATACGACATTGAGAGAGACAAGGGAGAGAATTGTATAAAAGGAATATATGAGTAGGTATTATTGGCATGACAAGGGTCCAGAATAAGAGATGTATAGTAAAGTGGACAGGTGTATGTGTCTGTATAACAATGAAAGAATTCCCCTCCCCCCTCAAAAAAAAAGCAAACTGAGAATGGGGAAGCTAGGAGAAAAACGTGCAACAATGAATAAATGGAAATCTCAATAAATATTTAAAATGTTGATAGTAATCTTCAATTTCTTTGTCTTTGATCTTTGCTCATATATTTGAATAATAGTTGTATTAACAAGACTTCTTTGTACGTATATGTACAGTATCCTATCACTCACAGTATTGTACTCCAGGATTTCAAAATCAGTCTTAAAGTGTACACACCAAAATTACAATAAGATTTTTCTTGAATATGGTATCATGTGTGGCATTTACAAAAACTGTATCTTAGTTCTTATTTTATAACTGGCATATAGGCAGAAGTAGCTGTTGAGTGAGATAGCCTCATTTCCTGACCTTGAAGGATGGATCATAACAGTTCTATCTTTTACAAACATATTTCTAAAACACTTATAAAGATTTTCTTGACTTCCAGTGCAATAATTTGTACTGAATAGTGATTGTGTTGTTATGTGCTATTAAGAAGAATAAAACATAGGCATAATGAGGTGGAATTACTTAGTCATATATTCAAAGGATGCTTCCAGCTAGAATAATGAATTATTTTAAATTTGGGATCCAAGGGTTCAGAAATAGAATACAGATGATTCATAAACTTGAGTGGGCATTACAATACATCTTTATTTTTATTTGTTAAAATTTCATTCATTTATGAATGGGAGGGTAAAAATTACCATGAGCAATACCTATGACTATGTCCAAAGTCCTGTACAAAAAAGAACCCTACAGAACACTTCTGTGAGAACAATAAAAGACCCACATATATGGACTCCCTGTTCATGGATGGTAAGACTCAATATAGTGAAAATGGCAATCTTACCAAAAACAATCTACATGTTCATTGCAATTTCAATGCAGATACCAAATTTCTTTTCCAAGCTGATTGTAAGGGAAATTGTCAAGTTTATTGGAAAGCAAAGAGATCCCAGATAAGCAAAGCACTTCTGAAGAACAAAAATGAAGTGGGAGGCATAGCACCGCCTGACCTCAAAATCTACTACACAGCAGTAGTAACCAAAACAGCATGGTACTGGTAAAATGACAGGCACACAATCCAATGGAACAGAATTGAGAATCCAGAAATGGACCCATTTATCTATGGTCAACTGATACTCAACAGGAAATAAAATCTATCAAATGGGTAAACGGCAATCTCTTCAACAAATGGTGCTGACAAAACTAGACTGCTACCTGCAGAAAGCTAAAGCAAGAACCTCAGCTCACATCATGCACAAAAATCAACTCAAGATGAATCAGAGACCTGGGAGCAAAGCCCCAAACTATAAAGCTCATCAGAAACAAATTGGGAACAAACTTAGAAGGGCTTGCCTATAGTGTAAAGAGGCTGACAAATACAATAAAAAATGCACAATATGTAAAGGATAAAACTGATGAATGGGACCTTCCAAAGATTACATCACTGTGTGCATAAAAACTTTTCCCAATAGGGTGAAAAGAAAACCTCCTGACTGGGGTGGGGCAAGAGAAATGGCAATATCATCATGGACATGAGTCTTATATTGAAAGTTTACAGAATACTCCAGGGCCTTCACAAGGAAAAGACTTATAATACAATTACAAAATGGGCAGAACACATGGAAAGACTTTTCACAGAGGAAGACATTCAGATAGCCAAGAGCCACATGAAGAAATGATCAAAATCAATGGCAATATGAGAGATGAAGATCAAAATCACAATGAGATACCATCTAACCCCAATAGAAGTGTCAAAGTTTAGCAGAGCAGTAAGCAATAAATGTTGGAGAGGATGTGGAGAAGTAAGAACTTTCATACATTGTTGACGGAATGGTAAAATTATACAACCAGTTGGGAAGGTAGTTTGCTGTTTCCTTAAAAAACTGAACATAGAAACTCCATATGGCCTGTCTATGTGACTACTAGGAATATGTTGTTGTTGTTATGTGCTGTCTAGTCACTTACTACTCACAGCGACCCTATGTACGACAGCCCTAAGCCCTGCTCTATCCTGTGCCAATCGCATTGCCTCTGACACACCTATCCCGATTACCCCAGTCACTGAATCAGTCTACCTCCTAGAGGATCTTCACCTCCTGCCTGGTTTAACCCTCTCCAGGATGAATCTGTTTGTTTTCTTGGCAGTCGATGGTACATTTAATACTCTTCTCCAGCACCACAGCTCAAAGGCATCAATTCTCCTTCTGTCCTCCCTAGTCATTGTCCAACTCTGTGATGCGTAACAGTGATTGCAAAGACCATGGCCTGTATCAGACTCACCTTAGTCTTTAGAGACACACCACTGCTCTTGAGTACTTTAGAGAGGTCCCTAACAGCAGACTATCTCATTGCCATACGGTTTTTGATTTTCTGACTGCTTGTGCCAATGGAAATTAGAAATAAGACACAAAGAGAGATTTGAATACCATTGTTCATGGTAGCATTATTAACCATTGCAAGAACATGAAAACAACCCAAAATGGAATACTAGGCAGCACACAGGAGCAAAAGTCTTACATAATTTGTAAGGAGCACTATGCTGAGTAAACCAACTCAGTCTCATAAGGACAAATATTGCATAAGACCAATATTTTGAAAATAGAAGGATAACTAGTAAAGTATGTGTGGAGATCCAAGGGAAGAAAGGAGAGGAGCAGAGGGGTGAGGATGGGTAGGGGTGAAATCACAGAGTTGTGCAATTTGGTGGGTGGAAAGAAAGGGTGAAGGAAATAGAAATTATTCTGTGGAGACCTAAAAACACAGGGTAATGGTGTGCATAATTAAATGGTGATCCATTTTATAAAACATAATAAATGGGATTGATTGTATGAAACACAATGTAAATGAAGAATAGTGTGAAACACAATGTTTGCAAAGTTTGTAAGCAAACCAATATAAAATAAAAATTTAAGGAAACAAACAATACCTATGGTTTTGTCACTGATCACTCATCCTTGCCGTTAAATTGCAATTGACTCTTGATGGACTCTCCAATAGGTCTTTTGAGGCTGTAAATTGCATGAGAAATGGCTTATATTTCTCTTAAGAAGAAGCCAATGGATTTGAACTGGCTGCCTTTGAGTTGGAAGTGCAACCGTCTACCCAGTAGGCCACAAAAAGATCCCTTCAAATACAGGAAAGTATATTTATAATAACAACAAAGTTTGTTTGATAATTGATCTTATTCAAAGGTGATGAAATCTCTGGCAAAAGCCAATACAAAGTAACTTGTTTTGAAGAGAGCATATAAAAGTCCATCTGTTCTTCCTAAAGATCTGCCTATTATTAATTAAAAAATATGACCTTAAATCTGTGTAGAATGAAAAGCAATCTGCAAATGCCCTAACTTCTTCAATTAAATGTGACTTTACTGTCATTCATATTTCTTAGCCAGATATAACAAGAGTAGGAGGCATGAGCAAAAATATTAGAGGAAAAAGATAAAAAAAACCAATCCTCTAATAAATGAGATTGTTGTTAGGTGCCATCAATTTGAACATGACTCATAGTGACCTATGAATAATAAATCTGAATTCTATCCCATCCTGTGCCAACCTCACAAGCTCTGACACACCTGAGCTCATTGTTGCAATCACTGTGTCAATACACCTGGCAGCACATACTAAACAGGAAGCAAAATCAATATAGTAAATAAATAGCAGTAGTTATATTGTTTTGCCTATATTTTATTTTCTAATTCTTCCTTTTACACATTTGCATTGACACTATATGATATTTTCTAGAAGAGATATTATCAAATCAACCAACACTTATGGTATATCTTATACTTTCTGTCGTAAGTCACTTCAGGCTCATGGCTGACCCTCTTGGGTTTCCAAGGCTGTAAATCACACAGGAGGAAATCACACCTGAGAAGTGGCTAATAGATTTGAACAACCAGAGAAGGGTAGTCTTTAGGTTAATATCAAAACTCTCTATAGACAATACTGCCAGAGTTCTCTTACTGTGTATGAGAATAGAATTTTTTTCCACTTACCTTTACTTAATAAAGGAATCACTAATCAATTTGATTTTGTGATTATAATACCTTTAGACCAATTTAAAATAAGTTAAAAAGCAGACTACAACGTTTATAGTATTTAGATGTAGTTCTGTTGTTATTGTGTACCAAGGAGTTGGAATCATCTAACAGTTGATCCTCATAATGGATTTTCAGAGGTAGTAAATAGCAAAGGAAGAGATTACCCATCCTTCTCCCTCAGAAAAACTAGTAGATTCAAACATTGTATCTTGGGGATTGCATCATAGTTTCTTACCAATAGGCCACCAGAGCTCACTCGATGTAGTTCTTGTATGTTTTTAAAGGTATTTCGTATCTAATTGTGAGGTCCTACAATTTTTTCAGGTGTTCAGATTTATCTTTCAAAAGACATTTTTTTATTCATTGTTAAAAATAAAAATGAAAATATTTTATTTAACAAATATTAAAAATTAAAGGGGATCTGACTGATTCAATGAGATTTATTTACTTGGAGACTTACTTAGTTTAAGCCAGTATTGGCCTAGTGGAAAGGAAGCTGTGCTACCAAGCCAAAAGTGGGTGATTTTCATCTGTGGCCCTCGGCCAGGTTCAAATTGTCTTCCTGTCAAACATTCTTCTAGGTGGTATAGCACTGGTCTGTGCGTTGTTGTACAGAGATAACTCGTGGTTGCTGTGATGCTGAAGCCTGTGACAGTGATGTGCCAATCGTGGTAATGGGCACCCATGGTGGACAGTGTTGGCTGGAGCTTCCCAACTAAATCAATCCTGGAAGCAGGAGCGGCATCCACTTCTGAAATGGCTTGCCTCTGGAAACTCTATGTACGAACAATGCTCAGGCTGTTCGTTCATAGGGTCGCTATGAGTTGTCTACGACTCGACGGCACCTAACAACAAAAACAATCTCAGTTAGGATATGAGTTTGTTTCTCTAAATCATGCCATAATTTGAAATATAATTATTTTGTGTTTATTGAGTATAGAAATAGAAGCACCTTTATTTTCATACCACAATGTTTAATGTTAAGTGTCAATGTTTATGTTTATTGTTATTTTGAAATTTTGGTAGTCATTAGATCTGCTCTTTGGTCTTACTATTTTAAAGTATTAATAAAGAGATCATATGTTGCCATATTATACATTTGTTTTCTATACATTACACACATTTTATTAACCATATTTCACTGTCATTCGGTTTCCTTTGTAATATTATGTATTTAAACCTTCTATATTTCAAAGTATGATTCTGAGAAGGGGTCCATAAACCTCACCATAAGTGTCATAGCATAGAATAGGTTGAGAACCTCTCATCCCACCTCTGTGGATGAGACGGGCCTTTCCCAATGGAAGATATCTTCAGTCCTCTGTGTTGCTCCTTAAGGACCCCATGCCCTGATGCTGAAGGATGGACCATAAAATTTCTGATTTTAAGAGCTTGCAAAGAGGTTGGCATTTATCCACGTTCAGTCTATTCTCCTTTCTCCTCTCCTTACTTTTCCTTTCCTGCCTCTTTGAGCAGTCAACAGCTACCTCTGTCTACAAGCCAGTTACAAAATAAGAAACTCACAAGTGGTTGTTTTTATAAGGGCCATCTGTTTAAGTACATTCAATGGGGCTATTTTCCAACTGACATATGTGTAAACAAATTATCCATTCAAACATCTGCTAAGCACGTACCAGGTATAAGGCTGTTACAGATTGAATTGTGTTCCCCAAATTATGTGTTGAAATCCCGTTCTGTACCTCGAAATATGACCCTGTGTGGAAAAAAGTTTCTTTTTCTGTGTTATTGGTGCCATACTGAGCAGGGTGGATTCTAAATCTAATGACTTCTTAATTATGAAAAAAACAGACTATTGTTATTATGTACCATCAGGTCAGAGCCAATTTACAGCTGATCCCTCACTGGGTTTTGGGGGGCACTAAATCACATGGGCTGATAGTTATAGAACAAGGTTCAGGTCTTTTGTTCATAGGGTCACTATGAGTCATACTCAACCCAACGGCACCTAAGAACAACGGCAACAACAACAACAAATCACGTGGGAGGAAACTGCCCATCTTTGTCCAAAAGAACTGCTAGTGGATTCAAACCACATGCCATTTATTCAGGGGCTCAACTTCTTACTGAGGGAATCCTAGATCTAATCACTTCTGAGTTATGAAAATAACAGTGTAGACAAAAACACAGGGGAAAGACAGATGCTTAAGGAACCCCAGGGAATGCCAAGAATCACCAAGTATAGATACCCTAAACACCAGAAACAAGGAGCGAGGACCACAGAAGTAATCAACATGACTGTGTTCCTGACTTTGATTTTCATCAACCAAAAGATCTAGAGTTCAAACTTTCCAGCCGCTCTGTGAGCGAAAAATGTGGCAGTCTATTTCTGCAAAGATTTACAACAGTGGAAATCCTTTGAGAAGCTCTATTTTGTCAAATAAAGTTGTTTTCAGTCAGAATCAACTGGAAAATAATGAGTTTGGTTGGTGTTTTGAGATTTTAAAGACATTCATCTATGGTATTTCTGCTAAGACATCATTAGATAATTAAGGAAAAAGCCCCTGATGAGGTCTGTTGTATACTGTAGACTTAGGACCGACCCATAACTGACCCTCTGGTGGGTTTTCAGGGGCAGTGATCACACAGGGGGAGATTGCCCATCCTTCCCCTGTGGAGTAGCTGGTGACCTTGAACCATGTGCCTATCAGATTATAGTGCAGCTTTTTGTCACTAGGCTACCAGAACTCCCTGAAGATGTCTGTTGTTGTTGTTATGTGCCATTGAGTAACTTGCGACTCATAGCGACCTACAGCCCTAAACTCTGCTCTGTCCTGTGCCAATCGCAATGTCTCTGACACTCCCATTCCAATTACCCCAGTCACTGAATCAATCCACCTCATAGAGGGCCTTCCCCTCCTGCGCCGTGCCTCCATCCTCCCAAGCATGATGTCCTTCTCCAAGGACCGGTCTCTCCTCACAACATGTC
>NW_006400009.1:1829463-1831276 GCF_000299155.1 Elephantulus edwardii
ATTCGGATTGCTGGGAAGAAGAACAAACTGGGGAGGAGGGTAGAGAGAATGGTGCAGCAATGAAGGAATGAAAACCCAAAATCCCTGTAAATGTTCATTAAAACTAATAAATTTTAATAACAATTAAAAAACATACTGTTCTCCAGCACCACAGTCTATAAAGACACAAAACCAAATATTGGGCCACCATCTTCAAACAGGGATGAAATTCTAGTCTATTCTATCATCAGGTAAAGAATGGAAGAAGTATTTATTTAAGTTGGGGGGGGTTTCAAAATGTTTACCCATTTATTTTATAATTTCTAGATTTGTCCTTTTTCCTTCTTTATAGTTCTTTAATGTTCATTTCAGTGTTTGCATGGAAAAAAAAAATCAACGTAAGTGCGCTAACCATTTTTTCTCTCTCTCCAGTTGAACTGTGTTTTTACCCTTTTCATTTTATGTCTCCTCACATACACTGAACAACAAATAGTGGGTGCTCAAGTGCTCTTTTGTGATGGATGAAGGCTGCACACATTCTAGTTTACAAAAGGCCTTCCCATCCATTAATTGAGTGTTAGGGGTTTTGGGGTTTTCTAAAATATTTTTTATTATTAATTTTAATGAAAATTTACAGAGATTTTGGATTTCTATTCATTAATTGTTGCACTTTTCTCCCTGGTCACCCCTCCCTTCCAGTTTGTTCTCTTTGAAAACTAAAAGAAAAATCCTTTCATTGCTATACAATCCCTCCCCCCAAATCCACTCCATTATCATTGTTTTTTAATGTGTAATCCAAGAAATACTTAAAGAATTTGTTAAAAGAGACTGCTGGGACTGACCTTGACTCAAGTAGTTAGAACTTCTTAAATTAGGCCCCAGTAGCATGAATTTTAAACAAGTTTCCTTCACTTTCCCATTCATTTCATTTATCTGAAAAAATTTTAGAATTACTGTCTAACATGTTTCTCACCATCATCCAATCAATTAAGTAGAACAAACACCACTAGTTCATACTAGAAGGTGGGAAAATGAACACATGAAGGACTAAATGATGTTGTTTAAGGTGCACCTATAGTGAGGTTACTGGCAGATACAATCCAAGAGGTAAAAATAAAAAAATTTCTATTAGCCAAATGCTGTGGATTTGGGCACAAACAAGCTTGGAAGCAGGAGTGGCATCCACTTCCAAAATAGCTTGCCTCTATGAACTTGGAGAAACTATGACAGTTATATATAAATGTTCAGGTCTTTCATTCAGAAGGTCACTATGAGTCGTCTACAACTCCACAGCACTTAACAACAGAACAATGATGATAAATAAAGAAACTATAAGAATAGGAGCAGAAGACTGAATAGGAGAGATGTTACTATAAATTAGGGAAGGGGAAGCAAGTGATTCCACAAAGCTAAGGGCATTAGATATGGGAAGGAAAAATTTATACAAATAGTAGTAAGCTTTATTGACAGGATTATAAAAGCTTAAGACTCTCCCCAGGGTGTTTGTCATGATGTATGGTGATGAAGGAGGAAGTTCAAGCTGCTTTGAAAGAATTGGAAAAAATAAAGCCCCAGGAATTGATGGTATACCAATTGACATATTTCAACTAACAGATGCTGCCCTAGATTTGCTCACCAAGTTGTGCTAAGAAATCTGGAAGACAACTACTTGGCCAACTGACTGGAAGAGATCTATATTTGTTCCCATTCCAAAAAAAGGTGATCCAACAGAGTGTAGAAATTATCAAACAAAATCGTAAATATCGCATGCAAGTGAGATTCTGTTGAAGATGATCCAAAAAATGATTTGGACAGCACATCAACAGAGAGCTAC
>NW_006400009.1:1832673-1834137 GCF_000299155.1 Elephantulus edwardii
ATACAGTGATTCAGTATATTCTTTTCATCTTCTTTTAATACTTCCTGGATCATTTAATATTCTGCCTAAAGCGTCCTTGATTGCAGCACCTCAAGGTTTGAATTTTTTCTTCAGTTCCTTGAGCTTAAGAAATGCTGAATGAGTTTGGCCCTTTTGATTTTCTGACTCCAACTCCTTGCACATTTCATTGTAATATTTTACTCTGTCATCCCGTGCTGCCTTTTGAAATCTTCTATTCAGCTCTTCAGTATCTAGAATTCTTCTTTCTGCTTTGGCTTCTCTGCGCTCCAGTGCAATGTTCAGAGTCTCTTCTGACATCCATTTTGGTCTTTTCTTCCTTTTCTGTCTTTGCAATAACCGTTTGCACTCTTCCTGGATGATACCCTTGATATCTCCCACAGCTCATCTAGTCTTCATTCATGGTATATTCAACACTCTTCTCCAGCACCACAGCTCAAAGGCATCAATTCTCCTTTTATTGTCCCTAGTCATTGTACAGCTCTCTGATGCATAGCAAGCGATTGCAAAGACCATGGTTTGTATCAGGCACACCTTAGTCTCCAGACTAGCATCATTGTTCTTCAGTACTTTGGGGAGGTCTCTGACAGCAGACTTTCCCAACACAATATGTCTTTTAATCTCCTGGCTGCTGGTGCCAATAGTGTTGATTGTGGAGCCAAGCAAACTAAAGCTGTGAATAATCTCAATTTCTTCACCATCTATTATGATGTTGACAATTGGCCCAGTGGTGAGAATATTTGTTTTCTTGATATTTCAATCCATATTGAAGACTGCAGTCCTTGACTTTCTACAGCAAGTGCTTCAGATCCTCCTCAGTTTCATCAAGCAAGGTTGTGTCTTCTGCATAACACAGATTGCTAATGAGACTTCCTCCAGCCCTGATGCCACATTTCTCCTCATAGAGCTCAGCGTCCTGGATGATCTGTTCTGCATATAGATTGAAAACATATGGAGATAGGACACACCCGAGGACACCCTTCCCAATTTTGAACCATGCAATGTTCCCTTGCTCAGTTCTGAAGACTGCCTCGTGGTCCAAGTATAGATTTCACATTATCATGATCAAGTGTTCTTGGATTGCCATTATTCTCACAGTTAGCCACAGTTGTATTTGATCCACACAGCCTTTTCATAGTCAATGAAACACAGATACATTCCTCTGGTACTCCCTGCTTTCAGTCAAGATCCATCTGACATTAGCTTTGTGGCAAATGTGATAACAGTTATCCATGGTGAACAGTGTTTGGTGGAGATTCCTGATTAAAACAAGCTTGGAAGCAAGAGTGGCATCAACTTATGAAATGGCTTGCCTCTGGAAACTCTATGAACAGTGCTCTGGCCTTCTGTTCATAGGGTCGCTATGAGTCGTCTATGGCTCCATGGCACCTAAGAACAACAATATCCCTAGTACCATGACCCCTTCTAAAACCAGCCTGCATGTCT
>NW_006400009.1:1834237-1839933 GCF_000299155.1 Elephantulus edwardii
AACAGTTTATCCAGGATGCTGGGCTCTATAAGGAGAAATGTGGCATCAGGATTGGAGGAAGACTCATCAACAACCTGTGTTATGCATATGACAAAACCCTGCTTGCTGAAACTGAGGAGGACCTGAAGTGCTTGCTGCAGAAGGTCAAGGATTGCAGCCTTCAATATGGATTGAAGCTCAATATCAAGAAAACAAAGATTCTCACCACTGGACCAATTGGCAGCATCATTATAGATAGTGAAAAGATTGAGATTGTTGACAGCTTTAGTTTGCTTAGCTCTTGGCACTAGCAGCCAGGAAATTAAAATATGTATTGTAATGGGACAGTCGGCTATTAGAGACCTCTCCAAAGTACTGAAGAACAATGATATCGGTCTGAAGACTAAGGAGTGCCTGAAACAGACCATGGTCTTTGCAATTACTTACTATGCATCAGAGAGCTGGACAATGACCAAGGATGACAGAAGGAGAGTTGCTGACTTCGAACTGTGGTTTTGGAGGAGAGAACTGAATATACCACGGACTGCTAAGAGAACAAACAACTTCAACCTAGAGAGGGTTAAACCAGGCTGCTCCTTGGAGGCAAGGATTCTGAAGCTTCATCTGACATACTTTGGCCATGCTGGAAGGAGGGACCAATCCTTGGAGAGGGTCATCGTGCTTGGGAGTGTGGAGGGACCATGCAGGAGAGGAAGACCCTTGATGAGATGGATTGATTCAGTGACTGGAATAATTGGGCTTGGTGTGTCAGAGACAATATGATTGGCACAGGATAGATAAGGCTTTAGGGCTGTTGTGCATAGGGTTGCTATGAGTCGCAGGTGACTCGATGGCACATAACAACAACAACACATGTTAAGAATTAAGAAACTGAAGCTAGAATTGTTGGGCTGATCTGTGATTCTCATAGAGCTAGTTTGTGATAGATATTTTGGATTCAACAGGACTCAATAGAAAAAATGTTTTTTAAGGATCATCTTAAAATGTCAAGTTCCATTGACAGAGAAGATAGTGATGCTGGGGGTAAAAAAAGACTAAAGAGTAAATACATACTTAATGTGTTGGATTTTGTGTAGAAGGAGAGGACAATTTTACCTATAGTCACTCACAAAAACGCATTTATTGTCACAGGAAAAAATAAAACACAGTACAAACTTGCCTTCTTCTCTCATGGACTGTCAAGAAAGGAAACAGGTCTGTCCTGGAGATGGTGAAATGAAGCTGCTCCTTGCAGGCAAGGATTTTGAGGCTCCATCCTACACATTTTGGGCATGTTACCAGGACAGACTAGTTCTTGGAGAAGGTCATCATACTTGGAAGGCTGGAGGGACAGTGCAGGAGAGGATGCTCCTTGATGAGGTGGATTGACACAGTAATTGGGTTAATGAGTGAGAGATAGTGAGATTGGCTCAGGATAGAGCAGGATTCAGAGCAATCATGCGGAGAGTTGCTATGAGTCGCAAACAACTCAACTATACAAAACAGTAACAATCTTCTCCCAGGGAAGAAAGAGAGCACAAAGCATACTTATGAGAGTCTGAAGAGGGAAGGGAAAGCAAAGAAAGGATATAAAAATCACAACCAGCAGTAAGGAAGGATAATGAGACTAGAGGAAAATGGAAACAAAAATAGATTTCCTACAGAGAGCAAAGATGTGATCCATGTTGTGAGACACTTTAAAAGGTCAAACAGGATGAAGACTGAGAAAAGGTCACCACATTTGCTGATTACATTGTCACTGATGACCTTTGGGAAAGCTGGTTCTATGGATGGTGGCAACAGAAGGCAGAGTCAGAGCAGTGATAGATTAATGGAAATAGTCACTTCTGATGTGGACTGTCTTCTCCCATGTGTGTATTTCCAGAGGGATGAGCTGGGAGGCTAACTTTGAAGAAAAGTCTTGAACAACATTGGCGACAAGGAAGTGAAGTTCATTCAAAAGTGGGAAGATTAGAGAAAATACGGTTTCAATACATGGATGAAATTAAGAAGTTCAAACAGATTTGATCTCTGGAAGGAACATGGAGATGGAGGTGGAGATGGAGATGGAGATATTTCTTCTTCTTAATAAAGTGTCTAGTTATTCAGGCCTTTGTTGATTCTGACTCATGGAAATCACAAGTGTTAAGAGTTGTTGTTGTTGTTGGTAGATGCCATCAAGTTGAGTACCACTCATAGTACCACTATGAACAACAACTCTGAATCTGTCCTTTCTTGTGCCATCCTCATGATCTCTGATACACTTGAGTTCACTGCAGAGCCCATCCTATTGAGGGTCTTTCTGCCTTTCGCTTAACCTCGACTTTTCTAAGTGTGTTATCTCTTTCTAAGAAATAGCCTCTCCTACCAACATGCCCGAAGTATGTGAGGTGGAGTTTTGCTATATTTGCCTCCAAGAACTACTCTGCCTGTACTTATTCCAAGATGTACCCTTTTGCTCTTTTGATAGTCCATAGGATACCCAGTACTCTAACACCACAACTCAAAGACATCAATTCTTTTTTCTGTCAAACTACACATTGCTCAGCTCTCAGCATCATAACAAGTGACTTAAAAGACCATAGCCTGAATCAGGTGCTCTTTAGTCTTCAAACTGACATCATTGTTCCTCTGTGATTTGAAAAGTTCCATGACAGTGAACTAGCCCAGTGCAATACGTCTACTGATCTCCTGACTGTTGGCACCAAGGATGTTGAATGTGGATCCAGGTAAGATGAAATCGATGACAAGTTCAGTCTTTTCTCCATCTATCATGATGTTGTTTATTGTTCCAGTGATGAGAGTTTTGTGTTAATGGTAGAACTATTCAATATCCTGTAATCTTTTTTAAGGCTGTAATCTTTTGAGAAGCAAACCACCAGTTCTTTCTAGCTTGGAGTCCCTGGATGGATTCCAATTACAAATCTTCCTTTCATTTAACTTAAAAGCACTTAAACATTGCCTCTACATGGCTTCTTGTTGGTCTATAAAAATCGAGATGTCTGAAACTCTAAAGCAAAGGTCCAAACTAGTAAACATCTTCCTCTAAAAAGATGTAAATTAGTAAACTGTGAGAATGATTAGGACACCTACAACATGTAGGCTACCAGTCTCAGAGATGTTATAAAACTGACGGGAAAAGGTCTAGCCAGTTAGGGAAATGATATTGTTGAAGAAACAGGTTGTTAAGTTAAAGTAGATAGTTACTTGGTCAGTTCTAAAAAAAAGAATTGTGGCCTAGAAATCTTGCTGAATCTGCTTTTGCCATTAATAATATCTATTTAGGGGTTGGCATTTTCAAGCAGGCAACATGTTTAAGTTCTTCACGATATGAACCCAGAAACCACTTAAATCTCCCAAGTAGGTTAAATGTTTTCCATTCTCACCTGTCTGTTTTCCTTATTCATCAAGAATCCTGGTAAACCTTTTATCTAAAGATGTTGCACAGGAAACTTCAGCTAGGCTTATATTGAATTGTCATCAAATCCCAAATTAATAAGACCCGACTGCCGCATGGGCCATGCTGCCTGGACCTGAATGCCCTTAATTATCCTGCCCATGGGCATAGAAAAGTGGACTAGGAGGTTTCAGTGTGTCTCGGTTAAGCCTTCTCAATGATAAAATGCTTCTAGACATAAAATGTTCCAAACAGTCTGTTCTCTGGGAAATGCTGTGTAGAAGCTGATGGGTAATAGCAGCTTGCTCAGCTAAGCTCAGCAATGAGAATTAAGATATTAAAGTTTGATATGCTAGTGAAGCTATTCTAACCCTCAGTCTGGCTCGCAGCTATTACTGTCCCGACCCTATATTTGGACACTGCTCCTCACCACCTAAGGTGGCTGTTGTTGTGTACTATCGAGTCAGAACTGACCCCTAGCTGACCCTCAGGCTGGTTTTCAGAGGCAGTTAACGGCACAGGAGGAGATTGTCCACACTTCAGAGCATCGGGTGGATTCAAACTGCATGCCTTCAGGATTGCAGCGCAGCTTCTTGCCACTAGGCCGCCAGAGTTCACTTCTCTTTTAATCTCTTGGTTCCTGGCTGCACCTCCCCCACAGGCTGGGTTCAAAGTTCACTTTACATATGCTTCAATTCCAAGCAACTTAACTAAGCATTTTTAAACCTGTAAATAAATATAGCATCATGATGAGATGTTAGCTGGTATGTTTGTGAAATAATTAGCAGGGTGCTTGCTGCATAATATTCTGCAAGGAAAGCACTTTCTATTGTAATTTAGGATTATTATCTTATATACTAGACAATTTTATATTTATAACTTTTAATATCACTGATAATTTAAAAATAATATTTATAATTTCATACTTTAAGACTTTTTATTAATTAACTTATTCCTTATCAGAAATTTCTACATGCTTACTTTACAAGTCAAATAATATTAGGAAAGGTAAAGAAAACCTCATTGTCCTTTTGTACAATTCTAACACTATTATTATTGTTACCCCAAGAATTAGCAATTATAAATTTCACACACTGCCTTCACACCTATCTCTCTACTCACACTACTACATAGATACATATCAAGACTTTTTTTTCTAAGTACTTATAATGTTATTTTTATGCTGTTTAAAAAAAATGGAATGATACTGTCCTCAAACTCTTTGCTTTCACAAACATCAGTTTAGGTCAGTATCACAAATGAACTTACTATTGAAGAGCCACATACTATCCTAAAAACTGTGTTAATAATAATGATAATGGTAACATAATAAGTGTAAAATATTGTGGATGTTCTTATGTGCACTCAAATCACCTGTAACTTAGAGTGACCCTGTTTACAATAGCTCTGAACTCTACCTTATCCTGAGCCAATCACGCTATCTTCAATACCTACCCCCATTACCCCAATTAGTCTGTCAATCCATTTCATCCAGGGTCTTCCTCTCATGTGCTATCCCTCCACCCTTCCAAGCATGGTGTCTTTTCCCAAGAACCAATATCTTCTGGTAATATGCTCTAAATATGAGAGATAGTTCTTCAAAATCCTTGCCATCAAGGAACAAGTTGTTTTCAACTTTTCCAGGACACATCTGTTTTTTTGTTGGTAGTCTAGGGTATGTTCAATACTCTTCTCCAGCACCACAACTCAAAGGTAACGATTCTTCTTCTGTCATCCTTAGTCATTTTCCAGCTCTCTGATGTATAGCAAGTAATTACAAAGACCATTATCTGGATCAGGTGTACTTTACTCTGACATCTTTTCTCTTAACCATTCTGGAGTAGTCCCTAACAACAGATTTTCCTAATGCACTTTGTCTTTTGATTTCCTGACTCCTGGAGTCAAGAGTGTTGGTTGTGAAACCATTATTGTTATGTGCCATCGGGTTACATGCAAATCCTGCACAATAGTTCTGAACTCTAACCTATCATGAGTCAGTTTCATTGTTTCCAACACTCCAATTCCTAGTTGTTGTTGTTATTGATTTTTGTCATTGTTGTTATGTGCCATTGAGTCACCTGCGACTCATAGCAATCATATTATACAAAACCTAAACTCTGCTTTATCCTGTGCCAATCTTATTGTCTCTGACACACCTACCCCCAATTACCCCAGTCACTGATTGATTAATCCATCTCATGGACTGTCCTCCGCTCCTGCGCTGTCCCTCCACCCTCCCAAGCATGACTTCCCTGTCCAAGGACTGGTCCCTTCTCTCAACATGTCTGCAGTAGGTCAGATGAAGCTTCAGAATCCTAAC
>NW_006400009.1:1842483-1856129 GCF_000299155.1 Elephantulus edwardii
CTTCAGCAGCATCTTGCTTGCATGTGATAATAATGATATTGTTTGATAATTTCCACACTCTTGGATCACCTTTCTTTGGAATGGGAACAAATAGATCTCTTCCAGTCAGTTCACCAGGTGATTGTCTTCCAGATTTCTTGGCACTACTTAGTGAGTCTTGAGTCTATCCTACCTGAATTTCAAAAGATCTCAGGAACAGGTTTGAGGCCTGAACACTAATGAACCTAGACCAGATGAATTATGGGAGGATATCAAGAATATTATCCAGGAAGAGTGCAAAAGGTAATGACAAAGTAAAGTATTATAATGAAATGTGCAAAGAGCTGGAGTCAGAAAAGCAAAAGGGCCAAACTTGCTCAGCATTTCTTAATCTCAAGAACTGAAGAATATATTCAAGCCTCAAGTTGCAATACATAAGGATGCTTTGGGAAAAACATTATATGATCCAGGAAGTATTACAAGGTGACATAAAGAGTATATGGAGTCCTTTTAACGAAAGGAATTGGTAGATACAGAAGAATTTCATGAAACAACGTCTGAGCAAGAGCCTATGGTGATGAAAGAAGTTTAAGGTGCTCTAAAGGAATTGGCAAAAAACAAGGTCCAAGTGACGGTATACCAATTCCAGTTACTGTGTCAGTTTATCTCATCCAAAGTTTTTCTCTTTTGTTCTGGCCCTTCACATTTCTGACATGATAACCTTCTCCAAGGACTGGTTCTTACCGGCAACGTACTCAAAATATGTAAGAAGGAACTTCAAAATCCTTGCCTCCATGATTCCTCAAGAAATTGAACATAGAAATTCCATATGACCCAGCTAGTCCATTGCTTGGACTATACTCTAAGGAAATGAGAACTGAGGCTCAAAGGGAGACTCATACATCAGTGTTCATAGCAGCATTATTAATCATTGCAAGAACATGAAAACAGCCCAGATGTCCAACCACAAATGAATGGATTGAGATGTTGTAGTACATTCATACAATGGAATACTACACAGCACCCAGGAGCAATGATTTTGCAAATTACTACCTAACTTGGGAGGAACTGGAGATCATTATGCTGAGTGAACTAACCCAGTTCCACAAGGACAAATACTACAGGTCCTCAACATCAGATTTTCACAATACAATTCACCATTTGATTTCCTGGCTTCTAGTGTCATGTGTTGATTGTGGAGCCAAGTATGCAGAAATTATTAACAATCTCAATTTCTTCTTTATCTATCATAGTGCTGTCAAATAGCCTAGTGGTGAGAATCTTTGTTTTCTTGATGTTTACCTTCAATTCATATTGAAGACTGCAGTCTTTGACTTTCTTCAACAAATGTTTCAGATCCTCCTCCATTTCAGCAAAGAAGGTTGTGTTATCTGCATAATGCAGGTTGTTGATGAGTGTTCCTCCAATTCTGACGCCACATTTCTTCTCATAAAGCCTAGCCTCCTGAATGATCTGTTTCAGATGGCTTGGCAAACTGTGCCAAGCAATATGGAGGACAGCTACCTGACCAACTAACTGGAAGAGATCCATATTTATTCTCATTTTAAAAATAAAAGAAAGAAAGAAAAAAGATGGTGCAACAGAATGTGGAAATTATCAAACAATATCACTAATACCACACACAAACAAAATTCTACTGAATATTATTCAGAAATGAGTGAAACAGTACATTGACAGAGAACTACCAGAAATACAGTTGGTTTTAGAAGAGGCTATGACACTAAGGACAACATAACCAATGTCAGATGAGTCTTAGCTGAGAGCAGAGAATATCAGAACAATATCTGTGTTTAAGTGACTATGAAAAGGCTTATGTATGCATTACAACAAATTGTAGTTAATTGAGAAGAATGGGAATTGTGCTCATGAGAAACCTATACTTGGTCCAGGAAGCAGTAGTCAGAACAGAGTGAGGAAACACTACATGGTTCAAAATTGGGAAAGGGATGTGTCATCAGGGATGTGTCTTCAAGGATGTGTCATCAGGGATGTGTCGTATCTTTTCAAAATGTGGACCCACATAAGCTGAAATTGTTAACAACTTCAAACACTTCTTCATTTATCATGTTGCTGTCAATTGGCCCAATGTTGAGAATCTTTGTTCTCTTGATATCAAGCTTCAGTCCATATTGAAAACTACAGTCCTTGACTGTCTGCAGCATATGCTTCAGATTCTCTGGTTGTGTTATCTGCATAATGCAGATTGTTGATAAGTCTTCCACCAATCCTGACGCCACATGATTCCTCATAAAGCCCAGCCTCCCAAATGATCTGTCCCACAAATACATTGGAAAAAGTATGGATAAAGAATGCCTCCCTGTCACATTCCTTTTTTGATTGTGAACCATGAAATGTTTTCTTTGTTTGAAAATTGCTTCCAGATCCAAGTATAGGTTTTACAGGAGCGAAACCAAGTGTTCTGGGATCCCCATTCTTCTCAGTGTTTGCCACAATTTTTTTGTAATACACACAGTCAAATACTTCTGCATAGTTACTGAAACAGACATTCCTCTGGTATTCTATGCTTTCAGTCAAGATCTATCTGACATTAGCAATAATGTCCCTAGTGCCACAGCCTCTCAGCCTCTTCTAGATCCAGCTTGTATTTCTGGTAGTTCTCTGTTGATTGCTCTAGTCATTTGGGGATACTATTCAGCAGAATTTTGTTTGTGTGTGATATTAATGATATTGTTTGACAATTTCCATACTATTGGATTTCTTTTAATTTTTTTTGGTTTATGGAATGGGAATAAATACAGATCTTTTCCAGTCAGTTGGCCAGGTGGTTGTCCTCCAAATTTCTTGGCACAACCTGGTGAGCAAGTCCAGGGCAACATCTGTTTGTTTAAATATATCAATTGGTATTCCATCAATTCCTCGGACTTTGTTTTCCTCAGCTGTCCTTAGAAATTTTCTGTTCAGCTCCTTGTCGTCCTAATTTCTTCCTTTTGCTTTGGCTTCTAGGTCTTCTAGTGTAATATTCAAAGTCTCTTCCGACATCCATCTTGACATTAGTTTGAACTTGCATATGAGCACAGTTGATGGCCTGTTCCACACTCAGCACCTGGTCTAGTTTTCACAGCTCAGGTTGAGCATCTCCAACAACTCTTTCCACAAATGTAATCAATATGATTTCTGTACAGACCATCAGGTAAGGTCCAATTCCACAGTCACCATTTGTGCTTCTTCTAAAAAGTATTTGCAATGAATAAATCATTGATTGTACAGAATTCTATCATTTTATCTCTAGCTTCATTCTGTCACCAAGTCCATGATTCCCAACTACTGATCCTTGTTCTAAACTTTCCAGTCATTCACTCTTATTAATGCATCTCGGTTGCATGTTCAATCAATTTCCAACAGCAAAAATTAGTAGAAATAATCTATTTCTTCCTCTTTAGCTTTGGTTGATGGTGCATAGATTTGAGTGACAGTGGTATTAACAGGTCTCCCTTGTATGTGTATAGCTATTATCCTGTCACTCACAGCATCATATTTCAAGATAGCTCTAGAAATGGTCTTTTTAACTATTTATGTAACCTCGTTTTCCCTCAGCATTTTTTCTGGCGTAGTAGATCATATGATTGTCTGATTTAAAATGTCCCATGCCAATCAACCTTAGCTCGACAATGCCTACTATCTTCTTTAACAATGCCTAATTTTCCTACATACATACTTTCCACATTCCACCTTCTAATCACTAGTGTCTACTTACAACTGTTCCTCCTCCCTTTTGTTTCCCAATGTGAGGGCTTAGACTTTGGTGCCGTACCTGAATCTAAATGTGCTCTATTAGAAATAGGGTTTCTGAAGGCCCATTATTTCGGGGAAAAAAATCGCCAATCCTTCTTCTTAGTCTGTCTTAATTTAGATGCTCAGCTTTAGAGCAGTATCTGACAGACAAGCATCTTACCCAAAAGAACAGATGAAAGACATTTCCTGTTACAAAAGTAATCATTAGATCCAGTGTTGGTCTGCCCTCTTTGGCAAGTGTGTCTTGGTCCTGTCCACATTCTCCATTCTGCCAGCAACTCTTTCCAATCTCTGCCTGGTCTGGTCAGCACCTCCTTCTCTTTCCCTCCAGCCAACCCTTGATATGATGACTCAGACTTCAATTCATTTCTGTGATGCATCACAATGTTGCTGGTCTCTCATGCTGCTTCTGGTATCTCCCAAGTTTAGGAAGCCAAGTACCAGCTTTAGGGGAGGTTTTCTGTCTGAGGCGGTTCTGGAAAAAGGTACTTGTCTCTGAGCTTCTGCTCTTAGACTGTCTTCTGTGACTTGGTGTCTCTGCTCTTTCATTTGAGACACACAGCTGTAGCAGTAGGCTAATTTTCTAAGAGAGGGTGAGGTCTCCTCTAGATCTGGTGTGCTGGTGTTGTTTATTTGGCTGAGGGCCCAGAAGAAATTTAAGGGAATGAAACTTCTATCTGAATTGAGATGGCCAAGATGAGTTGGAGATCTTTGCCCTCTTGTAAATCCCTGGGGTGGCCAGGATAGCCTGGTGGCGGTGGGGCTTCTACCTAAATTGAAATTGCCACAATATACTAAATCAGTTTTCTATTGTTGAGGAGTAAAGCTATAAACGGTTTGGTTTCAGTAGCATTTATATTGTCATCATATTACATTCGTATTATTGTTGTCCCGTTACTGACATTTTGGAGATCTCTGGTGGCCTAATATGTAAGGAGCTCACTTCCAATCCAAAGGCACTAGCCTCTCTTAAGGGAAAGATGGACATTCTTCTCCTGCACAATTTATAGCCACTGAAAAATCCACTGTAGGATGAGGTATGAATCATTTCTGACTTGATGGTAATGAGTTTTTCAAGACAGTCAGGAAAGAGTCTTGGTTTTGTTATTTTTATTTTCTACTGATTTATTTCCTTACATGACCCTATAAACATAAAGAAATTATGTTAATTATAGAACAGAATTCAGGTCTTTTGTTCATAGGGTTTCTATGAGTCATATTTGACTTGATGACACTTAACCACTACTAAATGAGACTAATGTTGTTATATTTTGGAAGAACATTCTTCTACTTTGTACATCACTCTTTGTCAATTTGCTGTACTGAGGTAATCTGGATTTGCTGTGACACTGAACCTTGTGCCATTGTGGTGTCAATTGCTATAATGGTTTCCCAATGTGGACCGTGTTTGGTGGAGATCTCAGTTATAAAACAGGTTTGGGAGCAGGAGTGACATCCACTTCCTAAACCACATACTTATGGAAACTCTATAAACTTGGAGAAAAGACAATAGTTACAGAAAGGCATTAGGTCTTTTGTTTACAGAGTCTCTATGAGTCATGGGTGACTCAAAGGCAATCAATAACAACAACTGATATAATTACGAAGTTTGAATACATTGTTTTTCACAAAAGATCCTTTCCATTGCCTTTATATCCACCCACCCTTTAGAGGCAAAATGGTTTAACTACTAACAGAAAAGTTGTAGGTTCAAAAGCACCCAGAGATGCCTTTGGAAAAGAAAGAACTGGTAATTTACTTCTGCAAAACTACCATGGAAAGTTCTATCACTAATAGCTATTCTCTGACATACATGGGCTTGTCATATAGTCGGTGCAATAGCATGTGTTTTGTAAAAACACAAACCTGAGTCTTTCCTATTTTCAGAGTTTTGATGGGAGAACCAACCCCCACAGTATTCCGTAGTATTCTTTCTCCCATTGTATACATTTTATCCACAATACTTTCTTCCTCCTTCTTGCTTGTGCTCTCCTTTTCTCTCCACCCATTTGCCCCTTGTGGCCCTGATAAACCTGGAAACAAGGCGATACTGAAGGTTTGTTTTCATTTCTATGTTTTATTGGGCTTGGCCTCTAGGGGAGGCTTTTGCCATTTTGTATGACAAAATATTATTTGTAAAAGGACTTTGAAATCCCTAAGCAAAAGGTCTTATAGAAATAAATTACTAGGTGCTGATCAGCCTGCTCAGTGAACACACAACTCTGTCCCTGATAGGGTCGTTCTAGTCCAATAGCCTCTTCAGAAAAACCAGAAATACGAGCATTTCCTGAAGCAGAGGAAGGCTCATATTTCACTCTGAGAAGCAATGTTGGGAATTTTTAATAACTGAATTTTGGGTTCTATAGGTTCCAATATGTCAGCTTTGTCCCAGAGCTAAGTTCGCCTAGTCAGAGCCCACCCTCTGCCTCTGCACCTGCAGAGGTTGAGTTGATTTTAAGACTAGAGAACCAAACCTGTGAGTCTTACTCTCCAGTAATGATGTTTCCTGGTGGCTAACATTGTATCTATAGTAACCACAGCTAGAGGTAGCCAGAGAAGAAAGGGGCTGGTCTCTGATGAGAATAAATGTAGATTTCTAGAGATAGGAGAAATGGTTCCGACATACAGTCTTGTCTGTCTTTGGAAAATGGAAAGGTGTTTCTCATCAAGTATATTTGAGTCAATGTATAAAATATTAGTTGCTTTCCATTTAAAATTCTCTCCAGGCAATGAGTCAAAGGTATTGTTATTGTTTGTCACCATTGGATTGACTCATAGAGACCCCGCATACAATAAAATAAAACAGATCCTATGCCATCCTTAAAATCTCTGCTGTGTTTAAGTTCATTGTTGCTGTCATTGAGTCAAATCTCAGAACTGCATAAAGTTGGAAGATACCTGAATAATGTAAATGGTTTACACTTAACTACCTACATTGACAGGAAACGGCCAGAAACGCAAGCTGGATTCAGAAAAGACCATAAAGCAAGGAATATCATTGCTTATGTCTGGAAGATCTTGGCTGAAAGCAGAGAACACCAGTAAATTTATTTTATAGACTATGAAAAGGCACTAAACTGCATAGATCATAATAAGTTATGGTTAACATTGAGAAGACTGGGGATTCCAGGACATTTCATTGTGTTTGTGTGAAACTTATACGTAGACCAAGAAACAGTTGTTTTAACAGAACAAGGGAATATGGCATGGTTTAAAACAAGCAAACAAAAAGTGGATGTTTGGGTTGTACCCTTTCTTCATATGTATGCAATCTGTATGTTGAGCAAATTATTTGAGAAGCTGGACTACATGAAGAATATGTTGTCAGAATTGGAGGAAAACTCATCAACAACCTGTTTTATACAAATGACACAAACTTGCTGAGAGAAAGTGAAGGAAACTTGAAGAGATTTTTTTTTGCAGAAGATTAAAGGCTATGACTTTTAAGATGAGTTATATCTCAACATCAAGAAAACAAAAATGCTCACCTCTGGACCAAGAGGCAGCATCATTATAGACATAAAAGATTGATTTCACTTTAGTTGAATACAAAATCAAAACCCATCATAGCAGCAGTCAAGAAATCACAATAAGTGCTGCAATTGGAAAATCTGCCATCAATACCTCTTTAAAGTACTGAAGACAAGATGTCAGTTTAAAGGCCATGGTGTGCCGGACTCAGTTCACGGTATTTTCAGTTGCTTCATACGTATGTGAAAGTTGCAAAATGAATAAGGAAGACCAAAGAAGAATTTATACCTTTGAAATACAATGTTGGTGAATAGGATTAGTTATTCCATGGACTGCCAAAAGAACATATCTGTCCTAGAAGAAGGGCAACCGTGGTGCTCTTTAGAGGCAAGGCAGGTAATATTTTCTCTCACGTGTTTTGAGCATGTTGTCAGGAAACATCAGTCTTGGGAGAAAGACTTCATGCTGGGAAAAGTACAGTCAATAAAATAGAGGAAGATTTTCAGTGAAATTAGTTTACACAGTGACTTCAACAATGGACTCAAATAGGGCAAAGATTGTGAGGATGGCAGAAGACAGTACAAAGTTTCAATCTCTCATTTATTGGATCACTATGAGTTGTACTTGACTATACACAACAACAACCAACCTCAAAGCTGTCAATTTAAATCCACCCATTGGCTTCACATAAAAATCCTTGGTGATCTGCTTTCCATAAACTCAAAATCTCAAACTCATTTCTGTTGAATCAGTTTCAACTCCTAGTGACCCTCTATTGGCTTTCCAAGACTACACATTGTAAAGGAAGGAAATAGCCCATCTTTTTCTTTCTGAGTAGAATCTGTTTTATTGACTATGCAAAGGCATTCCACTTTGCAGATCATAACAAACTGTAACTAATTTTGAGAAAAATGGGTATTCCAGGACATCTGATTGTGCTCATGTGTAATCTATATTTGGACAGGGAGCAGTCATCAGAACAGAGCAATGAAACCCTGCCATGGTTCAAAATCAGGAAAGGAGTATGTCAGGGATGAGTCTTGTCTCCATACCTTTTTTAATCCATGTGCAGAATTTATCATGCAGGAGACCAGATTTTATGAGGCGAAATGTGGAAGAATTGAGGGAAGACTCATTAACAACCTATGTTATGCAGATGGCACAACCTTGCTTGCTGAAAATGAGGAGTTCCTGAAGCATTTGCTGCAGAAGGTCAAGGACTGCAGTCTTCAATATGGCTCAACATCAAGAAGACAAAGATTCTCACCCCTGTCCCATTGGCAGCACTATTATTAGATGGTAAAGAGAATGAGATTGTTAACAATTTCAGCTTGTTTGGCTCCACAATCAATATTATTGACACCAGAAGTCGGGAAATCAATAGATGAATTGCACTGAGGAAATCTGCTATCAGGGACCTCTTCAGAGTGCTAAACAACAATGACATCAGTCTGGAGACTAAGGTGCATCTGTTCTAGACCATGGTATTCACAATTACATGCTATGCATCATAGAGCCAGACAATAAGTAAGGATGACAGAAGAAAGATCAATGCCTTTGAATTGTGGTACTGGAGAACAGTATTGAGCATATCATGGACTGCAAAGAGAACAAACAGGCTTGCCCTGGGGAGGGTGAAATCAAGTTGCTTCTCAGAGGGGAGGATTTTAAAATTCAGTTTCACATATTTTCGGCCTGCTGCCAGGAGGAACCAGTCCTTAAGGACATCATGCTTGGAAGGGTGAAGAGATAGTGCAAGAGGGCAAGGAAGACCTTGGATGAGATGGGTTGACACAGTAACAGGGTTACAGTAATGGGGTTAGGTGTGATGGAGACAGTGAGACTAGCACAGGATAGGGTAGAGGTCAGAGCTATTGTCCATATGAGTTTTGGGTAACTTGACAGTACATAACAATAACATAACAACAACAGATTCTATTTGAACTTTGGGTTGGTAGAGCAAATCTTTCCACACTATGTCAACAGAATTCCCTGCTTTCCATAAAGATTTCCCCAAACCAAAACCAAATCCATTGCTGTTGAGTCAGTTTCCACTCTTAACAAATTCACGTGTTACAGAGGAGAATGCTGCAATGAGTTTTATTGGTTGTAGTCATAACAGAATATATTTCCATGCCTTTTCTTCTGCAATGTTGCTGAACAGGCTTGAACACATAGGCTCATCATGGGTTTGAATGGACTTAATGACAGTGGGTTTGGGTTTTTTGGTTTAGTCATAGATCAGTGCTCTTCCTCCAGGCTTCCTGTCTCCCTGCCTTCACCTCAATGATTACAAGTTACTTAAGACCTCCCACCAGGTAGAACAAATGTTAGTGGCCGGGAAGGCAGAATGAGCAGCCGAGGAAAAAGGGGTAAGGATTTGGGGAACCAAGGCAGGTCTCACAAGATGCCAACTCATTGTTATTGTGTCAGATCTGAGTCATAGCTGACCCTCTACTGGGCTTCAAAACCTATAAATGACAAGGGACTGCCCATCTTGCTGGAAAACCAACTTTCTTTCTGTTTCCTTGCCTCAGGTGCCAAAAATTTTTATGGTGGAGAATTAAGAACCAGATTCATTGTTGACCAAAGTCCCAGCTGTCATCAATGGCCATTTTCTATACCTTAATTTGAGTTAAATTCACCAAGTAAAGAAGAAAAGGGAATCTAAATCCCAGCCACTTTGCGCTTTCACTTTAAAGGGCTTTGTCTGTATGCCTGAGTGCACGTGATTAAAATCCAAAAGCATGGAGCACTGTGTTCATTTTTATACCAGCATTGGTTATATTTTATGTGGGGAGCAGTACAATATAGTGTTTAAAAGAGTTTGAAATCCTAATTCTGCTGCTTGTTAACTGTGTGACCTGTTATTAAACTCTCTGGGCCTTAGTTTCTTTACTGACAAGACTAGGACTATATATGTAATAAATGTTCACTACAATATAGATTGACACAATTCTTTGAGCACTGTGTTCTAGTGTGTCAGAGGTGATAAGGATGGCACAGGATAGAGCAGGTTTCGGGTAGGATGTTCCTAGAGTTGCTATAACTCATACATGACTTCACGGCACCTAACAATAGCAACTTATGGTAACATGTATTTCAGGCAGAGAAGGAGGAAAAATGTCCATTCAGTCAAATCCAAATCATGATGCCTTTATGTATACAGAGTAAACCTGCCCCATGGATTTTGCAAAGCTATGACCTTTCAGAAGGAGATCACCTGGGATAGCCTTTCAAGGGAACTCTAGGTGGATTTATTTAATAGTCGAGGGTGCACCACTCAGGAACTTCCCATATTTGCTTTGTTCAATAAATTAGCTTCACAAATATTATGTCAGTTCAGTTTCATTTCTTCTTTCTACATGCATTCATTTTATGAGGTTTTTCTTGATCCTCTGCAGTGTGCTTGTTAAGACTACAAACTTTGGAGCATCACTTTCGGTTTCAAATTCTTAATCAGTTATTTACCAATGAGGCCACCCTGGCCTCCGGTATTCCCAGCTACAAAATGAGGATAATAATGGTACATATTTCATAGATTGGTGTAAGGATTAACTAAAGTAATGCATAAAGAAGGAGGAGAGAACCTAACAAATATTAGTGACTATTCTCTGGTGTCCTAATATGTAGGGAGCTGTGCTCCAATCCCAAAGGCAGCACCTTCCACAGTTCAAATCTACCAGCAGTTCCACAGGGGGAAAGTGGACAGTCTCTCCTTGTGCAACTTATGTTGTTGTTGTTAAGTGCCATCGAGTCGCAGGCAACTCATAGCAACCCTATGAAGGAAAGTCCTCGACGCTTGGGTGCCTTTCATCCTCTCTCCAGGTTCATAGGGTTTCCAGAGGCAAGCTATTATGGAAGAGGATGCTACTGCTCCTTCCAAGCTTGTTTTAATCAGGCAGCTCCACCCCACTCTCTGTCCCCATTGGGTAACCAGCCATTAATGCATTTGACACATCAGTGTCACAGTGTTCAGCCTCACAGCAACCACAAGTGACCGTGGTAACGGCAACTTGTACACCAGGGCTATAAGACCTAGAGGAATGTCTGAACAAAAACAATGAAAGACAGGCCCGAGGGCCGTGGATTAAGTCACCCACCTTTGGCTTGGTAGCGTTGTTTTCTGTCCACTGGGCCAGCTGATCTCCCTCTCTGTGTTGATATTATTATGTGTAATTTATAGCTTCCCCAAAACGCACTGTAGGGTTAGTTATGAGTACATTCTGATTCAATGGCATTGATATTATGATCTTTTGAATCAGGTATTGTGCTAAAGGTTGTTGTTTATGTGTCATCAACTTGAGTATGACTCATAGTGACCCTATGAACAAAAGATCTGAAACCTGTTTTGTCCTATGCAGTCCTCACACTTCCTGACACACTTGAGCCCATTGCAGCAGTCACTGGGTCAATCCATCTGGTTGAGGATCTTTCTCTCTTCACCAACCCTCCACCCTTCCCAACATCATGTCCCTCTCCAAGGAATAGCCCCTCCTAGCAACATGTCCAAAGAATGTGAGGTGAAGCCTCATCATTCTTGCCTTCAAAGAGCACTGTGGCTGCACCTTCTCCAAAATATATCTAGATTGAACACATAAAATATATATAGATTGAACAAAATATATATAGATTGAACACATAGAAATAGAATACAACCCTGACTCACTCCCTTCCCAATTCCAAACCAAGTAGCTCTGTTAGCACAATAGTCTCCTGGTCCAGGTATAGATTCCTCATGGTCATAATCAAGTGCTCTGGGACTCCCATTCTTCTCAATGTCAGCCACAGCTTGTCATGATCCACCCAGTCAAACACCTTTGCATTGTCAATAAAACACAAATAGACATTCTTCGGCTATTCCTTATTTTAAGCCAGGATTCATCTGACATCGACAATGATATCCTTGGTGCCATGGCCTCTTCTAAAGTCTGCTTGAACTTCTGGCAGTTCCCTGTCTATGGAACAGTAGTTTCAGCCATTTTGGAATGATCTCAGCAGTATTTTGCTTACCTGTGACATCAATAATATTATTTGATAATTTCCACATTCAGTTGGATCACCCTTCTTGAGAATAGGAACAAATATGGACCTCTTCTATTCGCTGACCAGACAGCTGTCCTCCAAGTTTCCTGGCATAGACTGGTGGGTGTATTCAAGGCTGAAACAAGTCAATTGGTATCCCATCAATTCCTGGGGCCTTATTTTTTGTCAATGCCTTCAATGAAGCTTCTACTTCCTCCTTCAGGGATCATGAGGACGGCACGGGATAGGGGAAAGTTTAGCCCGTTTGTCCCTAGTGTTGCCATGAGTGGTATCTAACAACAAGTTTTGCTGACTCCTTAACATGAAACCTCTGACCTAACCTAACCTTTTTATAATCTAGTAAGGAAAGATGGTTAGCAAATCATTACATAATAGTCTTATAATTGCAATAATAGTGACTGCTAAGAAAGCACAGGGAGGTGACAGATAGATAAACCTGACACATTAGAGCTCATTGTGGCAGTCATTGTGACAATCTACCTGGTTGAGAGTCTTCCGCCTCTTTGTCAACCCTGCACCCTTTCAAGCATCATGTCCCTTTCCAAGGAATAGCCCCTCCTAGCAACATGTCCAAAGTATGTGAGGCAAAGCCTCACATCTCTCTGCCTCCAAAGAGCACTCTGGCTGCACCCTAATACATATTTGGTTTTTTTCTTTTGGCAGTCCATGGGATGTCCAGTGCTCCTCTCCAATCCCACAGTTCAAAGACAAGAAATTGTTCTTTTGTCATCTCTATTCATTGTCCTGTTCTCAGGCACATAGCAAGTAATTAGAAAAACCATTGCCAACCTAAAGGCACACAGGTCAAATCTACCTGCTGCTCTGCAGGAGAAAGATAGAGAATCTCCTCCCACACAATTTACTACTTCTGAAAACCCACTGCATTTTCAGTCAATTCCAATAATATACAACAACAACATCCTGGAAAACAACGTTTCATGTATTTTAGGCTGCCTTATCACTTGTTCAACGAAGTATCTGTTCATGTCCTTTGCCAATTGTTCAATTGAATTGTCTTCTTGGGGTTGAGTTATTGAAGTATTCTATATATTTTAGAGATTAAACCCCTAGCACATCTATCATTCCTGAAGATTTTGTTCCAAGCTGTCAGGGTTTGTTTTGATTTTATCATGCACTTGATAGATTTTTTATGAACATTATTTAATTTTTATCTGAGTCCAGTTATCTAATTAGTCTTCTGCTGTTCATACATTTATAGTTGTGTTTGCTAATACATTATTTTAAAAACTAAAAAAAAAGAAAAACCATTGCCTGAATCAGACACACTTTAGTCCTCAAACTGACATCATTCTTGTTGTTATGTGCCTTTGAGTCACCTGCAACCCATAGCAATCCTCTGTACCTATGTACAGCTG
>NW_006400009.1:1856654-1866047 GCF_000299155.1 Elephantulus edwardii
CTCCATCCATCATGGTGCTGCCAAGAAGCCCAGTGGTGAGAATCTTTATGCTTGAGGTCCTCTTCATTTTCAGCAAACAAGGTTGTATCACCTGCATAGCATAGATTGTTGATGAGCCTTCCTTCAATCTTGACACCACATTCCTCCTCATAAAGCCCTGCTTCCCGAATGATCTGTTCAGCATATAGATTGAAAAGGTATGAAGAGAGGATGCATCCCTGACACACTCCTTTCCTGATTTTGATCCATGCAGTGTTTTCCTACTCTGCTCTGAGGACTGCTTCATGATCCAAGTATAGGTTTTACATAAGCACAATCAAGTATCATGAGATTCCCATTCTTCTCAAGGTTAGCCACAATTTGTTACGATCCACACAATCAAATGCCTTTACATAGTCAAATGCCTTACCAATGAAACACAGATAGATAATCTTCTGGTACTCTTTGCTTTTGTCAAGATCCGTCCAACATTGACAGTAATGGCTCTCGTGTCATGACCTATTCTAAACCCAACTTGTATTTCTGGTAGTTTTCTGTCAATAATTCACTTAAGTAGCATATTAATATTAAATGAAAATAAAGTTAGGTTCTTACATTAGGAAAATTAAAGTACTGTTCCAGTCTTTTCTGGATGATCTTAAGCAGGATTTTGCTAGTGTGTGATATTTGTGATATTATTCAGTAATTTTCACATTCTGTGAGGTCACTTTTTTTTGGAATGGAAATAAATATAGACCCCTTCCAGTCAGTTAGCCAGGTAGTCATCCCTCAGTAATTTGGAGGGGTCCCTAACTGCAGACTTTCTCAGTGCAATGTATCTCCTTATTTCTTGACTATTAGTACCAAGGGTGTTAATTGTGGATCCAAGTAAGATGAAGTTGTTGATAGTTTCAATCTCTTCTTCATTCATCATGATGTTCCCTATTGGTCCAGTTGTTTGGTGACATACTTAAGGCTGCATTCCTTGATCTTCTCCAACAAGTGTTTCAAGTTTTCTCACTTCTATCAAGCAAGCAAGATAACATATCTGCATAATGCAGGTTATTAATGAGTCTCCCTCCAACCCTAATGCTACAATAGAATGTGGAAACTATTGAGCAATATCATTAATATCACGTACAAGCAAAATATTGCTGAAGACCATTTAAAAATGACCAGAACAGCACATAGGTGGGAGACTGCCAGGAGTTCAAGCAGGATTTAGAAGAGGCCATGGCACCAGGGATATCATTGCTGATTTCTGATGGATCTTTGACTGAAAGTAGAGAAAACCAGAAGAATATCTATTTGTGCTTTATTGACTATGCAAAGGCTTTTGACTGTGTGGATCATAGCAAGTGGTGGTTGATATTGAGACAAACGGGAGTCCCAGAGCACTTAATTTCGTCCATGCAAAACCTATGCCTGGACCAGGAGGCTGTTGTGTGAACAAAGCAGCTTGTGTTCTTTCTCCATACCTATTCAATCTGCATACTGAGCTAAAGTAGACAGTAGCATGTCATATTAGAAAATTAGAGATAAGACAGATGGTTTTCGAGGGATGGAAGAAGGTGACTAAAGGAAGGCAGTGTCAGATGACATAGGCTTTTGAAGTCAAGGTAAAAATTTTTTATTGTGTCCAAAGATCATCAAGAATTCTTCCAAGAGTTTTAGCCAAGGGAATGATGTGGCAACTTTTCCACTGACTTGTCCCATCCTTAGAGCCACAAAGTGAGATTAGAAAGTCAGCCCTTGGACTCTGAACCATCCTATGCTCTCTCTCTATACCCTTTTGATCTCAAAGCTAGAGGGCAATCTGGAAAAATTCTAGGCACTGAGTAATTTTCATGCTCAAACATTTCTCCTTTGTATCCCCTACAAAAGGATATATATTTCTTGAGGAAAATTTTTTTTTACTAAGAAAATATATTTTTTTATTAATTTTTTTATATTTAGGTTGTTTATTTTTCCTTTCAATGAGCATCTACAGAGATTTTGGAATTCCATTCATTCATTGTTGCACCCTTCTCCCCGCACAACCCCCCCCCTCCCCCCCTTTTGCTCCTCTCCTTGAAAAGCAAAAGAAAAACTGCCTCATTGGTACACAATCCCCCCCGCACCTCCCCAAACCCCAGCCCCTACTCCCAAATATTAACACTTATTTTCTTTCTTCTCTTAGCACACTCGTTGTGCCTAACAGAAATGTTGTTGTTATTTGTTGGTTGTTGTTGTTATTGCTGTGTGCCATCAAGTTGGAACCTTATAGCTGACCCTCCAGTGGGTTTTCAGTGGTAGTAAGACACACAAGATGAAACTGTCCATCTTTCTCCCATGGAGAAGCTAGTGGATTTGAACTGCATGCTTTGGAGATTACAATCCAGCTTCTTGCTACTAGGCCACTAATATAAATTGATCTGTCCAGAACTGTGAATTATCAGAAATGTTGTTGTTGTTGTTGTTGTTATGTACCAGCAAGCCACCTGCTACTCCTAGCAACCTTATACACAACAACTCTGAACTACACTCTATCTTTAGCCATTTTATTGTCTCTGACACACCTATCCTCATTACTCCAGTCACTGAGTGAGTCCATCTCATCCAGGGTCTTCCTCTCTTGCACTTTCCCTCCACCCTTCTAGACATAATGTCCCATTCCAAAGACTGGTCCCTCCTGCCAGGTTCAAAGTATGTCAAAGGAACTGCTACCCTCCAAGGAGCAGTCTGGTTTCACCCTCTTCAGGACAGGCCTGTTCATTTTCTTGATGGTCCATGGTATATTCAATACTCTTTCCCAGCATCATAAATCAAAGGTGTCGGTTCTTCTATCATTCTTAGTCATTGCCCAGCTCTCTGAAAGATAGCTAGTAATTGTGAAGACCATGGCCTAGATCAGGCACACTTTAGTTTCCAGACTGATACTGTTGTACTTCACTACTCTGGAGAGGTCCCTGACAGCAGATTTTCTGAATGCAATCCATCTATTAATTTCCTGGCTACTGGTGCCAAGAGTGTTGATGATGGAGCTAAGCAAACTGAAGCTATTAACAACTCCATTTCTTCTCTGTCTATCATAATGCTCTGCCAGTTGGTCTAGGGTGAGTATCTTTATTTTCTTGATGTTGCACTTCAACCCATATTGAAGGCTGCAGCCCTTGACTCTCTGCAGCAAATGTTTCAGGTCCTCCTCAGTTTCGGCAATCTAGGTTGTGTAATCTGCATAAAGCATGTTGTTTATGAGTCTTCTCCAATCCTGAGGTCACATTCCTCCTCATAGAGCCCAGACCCTTGGATGATGTGTTCCCCATATAGATTGAAAATGAATGGCAATAGGATGCATTCCTGATGTACCCCTTTCCTAATATTGAACCATGCAGTGTTTCCTTGGACTGCATCCTTGTCAAAATATAGATTCTGCGTAAGCACAATCAAGTGTTCTGGGATTCCCATTCTTTTCAAAGTCAGCCACAATTTGTTGTGATCAACACAGTCAAAAGCCCTAGTATAGTCAATGAAACACAAATAGATCTTCCTCTGGTACTCTCTGCTTCCAGCTAAGATCTATCTAACTTTGCCTATAATGTCTCTAGTACCACAGCCTCTCTAAACCCATTCTGCACATCTGGTAGTTTTCTGTTCATATGTTGTTCCAATCGTTTTGGATAATTTGTAGCAGAATCTTACTTGCATGTGATACTAATTATATTTTTCGATAATTTCCACACTCTATAAGATCACCTTTTTTTGAAATTGGAATAAATATAGATCTCTTTCAGTCAGTTGACCAGCAGCTGGTTGTCCTCCAGATTTCTTGGCACAACCTGGTGAGCACATTCAGGACAGCAACTGTTTGTTGAAATATGTCAATTGGCAGGCCATAAATTCCTGAGGCCTTGTTTTTTTGCCAATTCCTTCAGAGCAACTTGAACTTTCTCCTTTATCACCATATACTACTCTTGATTATGTGTTGTTTCATGAAATTTATAAGTGGTATAATGACTCTGAGTACTCCTTTCATCTTCTTTTGATAACTCCTGGGTCATTCAACATTCTGTCCATAGAATCCTGAAATATTGCAACTCTAGGCTTAAATTTATTCTTAAATTCCTTCATCTTGAGAAATACTGAGTGAGTTGGTCCCTTTTGATTTTTCCTTTTCAGCTCTTTGTACTTTTCATTATAATATTTTGCTTTGTCTTCCTGTGTTGCCCTTTGAAACTTTCTGGTCAGTTCCTTGAACCCTTGATTTCTTCCCTTTGTCTTGGTTTCTTGGTACTCTAGTGCAATCTTAGGGATCTCTTCTGACATCTGTTTTGGTCTTTTCTTCTTCTTCCATCTTTGTAATGACCTTTTGCATTCTTCGTTCATGATATTGTTGATATCCTCCCACAGCTCAGTCTTTGCTCCTGAGGATTCAAAGTCTCAACCCTGTTCCTCAGGATTAAATTCAAGAGGGATAGACTCAAGATCAAACTTTGGTTCTTGTGGATTTGATTGGGGAGTTTTTTAGCCTCATTATAAAGACGCATATGAGTAGTTGATGGTCTTACCCACAATCAGCACCTGGTCTAGTTTTCACAGCTGATATTGAGTTTCTCCAACAATGTTTCCCATAGGCAGAATCAATCTGATTCCTATGTAGGCCAGTATAAACATTATCCATGTTCAAATCAATAGGGACTCAGGGCTTGACACAATGCCTGCACAATAAACTTAAGCATGGCAGGGGTTATAAAGATGACAGAAGACAGAGTATGGTTTTGCTCTTTTGTACACAGGGTTGTTCTAAGTGACAACCAGTTGGGGGGAACTCGACAATAACAACAGAAGTCCACTCATCAAACCCAGATCATTTTCAATCTAGTCAGAACTGTTTTAAGAGGTTGAAGATCAGGCCAGTGGCCTCTTTCAGGAAACGCAGGTACAACACTTTGTTGTCTTGTCCTGTCAAGTTGACTATGACTCATAGGGACCCTATGAACAATAACTCTGAACCATGCTGTGTCCTGAGCAAACCTGACCGTCTCTGGTACAACATGAGTCAATGAGTTATTTCTGACTTTTGGTAACTGTGAGGATTACAGAGGCAAGAGGCTGTGACACCGCTTAGTTTTATTTCTGTATTTTGCTTTTAACAGACGTTTGTTCCCTCCTCTTGTACCACATTGAAAAGCTCTTGATTCTCAAGAAGAATTGGAGACATTTGCATTACAATACTCTGTGTTCCCAGCCTAGGTGTCAAAGCTGGTGAAACCTTTCCTTGATCAAATAGCATGCTGTAGAGCATTTGCAACAGCACAAGGCTTTTTTTGCTCTGCCTGAAGAGTGTATTTGTAGAAGAAAACATTGTATTCTCTGCGTAACAAATCATACCTGTCAGGCACTCAACCCATCTGTGGGAGAGGGAGGACCAACACCATGCAATCTGCCGTGGACCACAGCTGATGGCTTGAGAACTAATGAAAAAGCAAAGGCAAAGTCTGTAGAGACAAATATAGGTCATCTCCTCTGGAGTCTGCACGCCTATCAAGCAGCTAGAATTCCTGCACATCAGGCTCCTACCAAAGCTTTATTTTACTTTGTGAGCACAAGCATGGACCCTCCTGCCACCCACAGAGGCCCCTGTCTATAAACTCTACCTCCCACCTCCATCCTACTACTTCCATAATCTAGGGACTCCAGCGAAATGAAATAACAGTGCAATTCAATTCAGATTCAGGTTAGGGAATATTTTGATTTTCTGGTTGAATAATTCTGGAAAAGATATAGGTTGAGTCCAAAGTCCAACTGACTTATTGGATTTATGTATTTTAAAACAACTTTGATTTGCTTCATAGCACACTTTCAAAATAACCTGGGCTTGAATCTGATTCTGGAAATGAGTGTGACCTATTCCCTCTTTTTGCTCAGTGCTGAGGTCAAATTCCTGTGCCTCACACAAAAAGCTAAATGAGGCTCAGTCCTGAAAAATAAATCTTTCTGAGCCCTTACCTAGCTATGGTTGGACTCCAAGGACAGTGGAAAAGGTCCAGAAAGTCCCTTTTAGCAAACAGGTGATCTACAGACAATTTTAGCAAAAGCCCTTCTACTTTTCATCATTGACCATAAGCCAGACCTCTGTAACAAGAACGGTCAATTGCTGCTCAGCCAATTCAGATTCAGAACAAACCTGTAGGTCAGAGTCGCTCTACTTCATCAGTTTTTGAAGGTGTAAATCTTTACAGAAGCAGATTGCCTTATCTTTCTTCTGAGGAGCAACTTGGCTTAGAACAGAACCACTGACCTTATTTTAAGGGTTAAACACCTTAATCACTACAGTTCTGCAAAGAGAGAATTTACTTAGTCCAAACAAATTATGGTTGGCTGAATACTTCTCTGTTTCCTTGCTTGTATCTCATCTTTACTGAATTCTCTATCATCTATAAATTTTCTTCTATCTCCAGAACCAAGTTTTGGACCTCGACTGCAGTATGCATTTTTTTATACATGAGTCGTGCTCGACTTGAAGGCAATCAACAAAAACATACACGAGTTAGGAGTCCCTAGAAGGTGCAAATGGTTAATATTTTCAGTTATTCACCATCTGCTCACTCACCAAATATTGTTTGGTGGTTCAAGCCTCCCCAGAGGTGTGTTGGAAGAAAGCTCTGGAAACTGCTGAAGATTCAACCCTTGAAAACTCTGAGGAGCAGAGTTCTGCTGATACATGGAATCAACCTGATAACAGCTGAGTTAGACCGAGGTCTTAGCATAGGTATATTAAGATTAACTTTGGTTATTAAGAACAGAAATGCTCAAAATAGGGAATTAATAAGATTGGCACTTGCTTCCTCTGTTGCATGAAAGAAGCTCAGAGGTTTACCTGGCATCTCCTAGAGGATCTGGGAACTTGACTTTACTGAGTTCTCCTGGTGAGAAGCCCTCATCCTTCATCAAGGAAGTGAATACTAAGCAATGCCAAGCACTCTCTTTTTAAAAAAAATAAACAAAACTAACAACTTATTCATAGTACAATAAAACACACATACTGAAAATATGTAACTCAATGAGTTATCACAATGCAAGCAAACATATAGTCAATGTTGTTGTTATGTGCCATCAAATCACCTGTGACTCATAGTGACCCTGTATACAACAGCTTTGAACCCTGCTCTCTCCTGAGCCAGTCTCACTGACTCCAACACACCTCCTCCCATTGCCCCAGTTACTGTGTTAATCCGTGTCATCTGAGGTCGTCTTCTCCTGCACTGTCCCTCCACCCTTCTGAGCATGATGTCCTTCTCTTTGGATTGGTTCCTCTTGGCTACACCCCAAAGTATGTGAGACAGAGCTTCCAAATCCTAGCCTCCAAAGAGAAACTTGGTTTCACCCTCTCTAAGACAATGCTCAGGAATACTAAGATTTTACAAAAAAAAAAAAAATAAAATAAAAAAAATTAGACTATTACCAGCACTTTAAAAGGTTCTTTTTAGGTAGTAACTAAATCGATCTCCTCACTTCCACCTCTCAAAATAGAAACCCTTATCTTAGCTTTTATGATTGTCAATTGCTCACTTTTCTTTATAGCTTTGTTTTTGGTTGTTTTTTCTCTTTTTTTTTTAAATGCAGCTTCGCGGTTATTATAAAACCTTTTGTTGAAAAGATTATCTTTTCTCTATAAATTAAATTGATGCCTTTACTTAAAATTACTTGGACAGTTAAGTGTGAACCTAATTCAGTTCTCTGTTTTGTTCCATTCACCACTTCATCCTTACACACCAGCTCCTATTGTCTTTAAGATTTCAAATCACATAATCAAATTCCTCCAACTGTTTCTTTCCTTTCAAGATTGATTTGGGACTACTATCCTTTGACTTTCTACACAATTTTTTAAAATCAGCTGCTCAATTTCTTAAAAACAAACTCATTACGTTTTTGATCGAAATCACAATGAAATCTATAGATCAATTTAAGTATTGCCAGCTTGAAAAAAATTAAGCCTTTCAATCTAGGAAATGGTATATGTCTCAATATATTTAAACATCTTTTTATAATATTTTTTACCTTTCAGGGTACAAATATCACATACCTTCATTAAATTTATTACTAGATATCTATATGCTTTTGTAAACTGAGTTGTAGTTTTAGATTTTCTCATCACTTATTGTTAGCACAAAAATGCAACAGGAAATCCATTGATTTTATCCAGTGAAAGTTGCTCTCTTTATTTTAGTTCATTTTCTCAGTTGCACTTGAACTGGGAATTCTAATTCTTAGATAGCGACTCTCATCTTATTTGATATCTTTTAAAATTAGCTGAGTTTCCAGAGTCTACTCCATGTATATGTATAGTTCAAGGTCATCCTGAGAAATGAGTTGCAGAGTTCCGGGTTTCATTCCACCTCAACCCCCTTTTTCATTTTTTGAGATCTTGATTGCCTTCAACATTCATGATTTCCCAGGTTCCTTTATCTGATTCTCTAAGGCAGCAGAGCTGTAGCTTTTTTCACGCATTTCTGAGTGCGAGCGTGCATATAAACTCTTTAGAGTCAAACGATAGACCTCGGACCTGGGGACTGGTGCACAGTTGTCTGACTCTTCCAAGCTAGCATGCACCCAGAGTCAATCTGTCTGGTACTCTTCATTTTTAAGTGACTTCAACTTGTTGCTTCTTATACTGTATACATGTTTAATTTTTCTCCCCCCCCCCCCTGCAGGGAGGGCAGTGTTATTTAAGTCTACAATAATCAGTACTGGAAGTTGCAGTGGTAGTTTAAGAATTCCATCAGGAAAGTGGGAGTAAGTTCGTGGTATGTGTATTTATAACATAATTATCCCAAATTGTGTGTTCAACATGAAGAAAACAAAAATCCTCACCACTGGGCCAACTAACAACATTAAAATAGATAGAGAAAATATTGAAGTTGTCAAATATTAATTACATCTTTCTTGAATCCACAATCATCAAGAAATCAAAAGATTTGCTGCACTGGTGCCTGGCAGGTGAAATGTGGGCAGTGACTAAGGATGACAGAAGAAGAATCTTTGCCTTTGAGTTGTGGTGTTGGAGAAGAGTACTGAAAATCCCATGGACTGCCAAGTGAACAAACAGTTCTGTCTTAGAGAACATGAAACCAAGGTACTCCTTGGAGACAAGGATCTTGAAAGTCCATCTCACAGATTTGGGGCATGCCATTAGGAGTGGCCAGTCTTTAGTGAAGGACATCATGCTTGGAAAGGTGGAGGGTCAGGGTAAGAGAGGGAGACCCACAACAAGATGGATTCACATAGTGATTGTAACAATGGACTCAAGTGTGTCAGAGATGGTGAGAATGGCAAGAGAGACGGCATAGTTCAGAGCTACTGTTCATAGAGTTGATAATGAATCACAGTTGATGTGACGTAACGTGTGACTTAGGCATTTAGGTTAAGTTTTAA
>NW_006400009.1:1866302-1872209 GCF_000299155.1 Elephantulus edwardii
GAGTGTCAGAGACAGTGCGATTGGCACAGGACAGAGCAGAGTTTAGGGCTGTTGTACATAGGGTCGCTATGAGTCGCAAGAGACTCAACGGCACATAACAACAACAACAACATTCCTTCCGGTTCTTACACTCTCAAACCAAATCTTTACTATGGCACCAAAATCTAACACCTTGCCTAAGTTACTTTTTCTGTATCTTAATGTCATCCCCCTACCATGGTTGAACTTACTTCATCCCTCCACCTAGTCCCCAAATCTTTTATTCTGTCTTAACCTATTTACACTCATCTTGCCACAAGTCTTCTACTCTCTGCACACAAGGTAGGTGCACTTTCTGGATGGCACAACTAGTAACTTCTAGCACCTACAGCTCCAGCTCTTGTCATGGATGCCCAGGACAATGCAAGTGTAGGAACTACTATACTCATCATGCAAAGGAGGAGTCCAAGACAAAACTGGACAAAAAAATGCAAGATCTCGTAGTAAAATCCATAATAATCCAGGCCCAAGTTACCCTACAACCTCATAAAGGCATGAATCTCTCAAGACTAAAGAAATTCATTCAGCCAGTTGACTCAGAAACCCCAATAAGACATTTTTTAAATGTCACTTTTCAAATTCTAAGTCATAACCAGCCCAGTCCTTACTGAAGGCTGTTGGTTTTGTCTCAAACAGAAGACATGTGTAGCCACCCCTGCTCCACATAATTGGGCTGCAGAAAATAACACTTGAACCCTAATGAGGATTAACTCTTACAGTCAGCTAACAGATAATATAATCCTTTTCCCTACTCAAATGTCGCCTGCCTACATTCAACTAATGGCACAGAAGTAGTAGACAATGTTTCATCCTCTTATTATAATCACACCCTTTCCTTGTCAAATAATGCCATTCAATGCGCTCAGGGGTATTCTGCATTTGTGGCAACTCAGCTTATAGCTGTTTGCAGACCAATTGCACTGGAGTCAGCGTATGTGCCTTTTAAACCCCTGAAATTTCTATACTTACAGAAGACCAAGTTCAAAATGCTCTGTCCCTCTGTCAGAGGAAAATGGGCCATTGTTGCCCGAATACTCCTGGGAGTGGGTCTTACTGCAGCCATAGGAATAGGAGTAGGGGAAATTGGGACAGCAACCCACTTTTATTACAAACTTTCCCAAGTTAGATGGTGATATGGAATGAGTAGCAGATTCACTCATTTCACTACAAAATCAGGTAGAATCCCTACCAGCAGTTACCCTCCAAAACTGATTAGAGCTAAACTTACTAACTGCTGCAAAAGGAGGAATCTTCCTCTTCCTGGGAGAAGAATGTTGTTATTATGTAAACCAAATGGGAGTAGTCACAGGCAAGGTGAAAGAACTTTGAGAATGAATCCATTGAAAACAGTGGGAAATAGGAAGCCAACAAAAATTTTTCTCTCTTGAAAAATTTTGTACTCTGATTTTTCCCCTTCCTTGGCACCCTTACAATAATTTTAGTAATCTTAATATTTGGCCCTTACCTCATGTGATTTCTCTCTAGTTTTCTACAGAAACAGATGAGAACTTTTGACAACCACACAGTCCATGAACTCCTCATATTCTCAACTGAATAGCAACCATTACCCTCCACCATAAAACCTACCAACTCTGCTGCCTAAAATCCCATTACCCTCCACCACAAAACCTACCAACTCTGCTGCCTAAAATCAGCAGTATTTTCCCTTCCTTTAGACCGCCGCCCCCATCCAGTAGGAAGTAGTTAAAGAAGAGAATCTCAATGCTCCCAAACAGTATTAACAAAAGGCTGGAATATTAGGAGTGCAGAGCCCTTTCCTTCCTCTCCTAGGATGGCTACTGAAATATTCTAATCACAGGAAGCCGTAGCTGTTTCTCTCTATCAAGGATGTGAAACTGCTCTACCTTCTTTCCCAGAAATAGTTATCTGAGACCCCAGCCCATTTCCCTATCTTATGTAAAAAAATAAAAAAAAAATCTGTGAATATGTCCTTCCTCAATTTCCTTGTAAAAGAATATAAAGCCTCTCTCTAGCTTTTAGTGGGAACCGGTTTTCTGCTTAAGAGTCAGCCTGGCAGTTCCTCCTCAATAAACTGTCTTTCTTGGCCTAAACTGATTTCCATCCTTTCTTGGCGACCTTAAAACAAGTATATCAAGTGATTGAAAATACCTGAATATTTGGCCTGAATCAGGTGCACCTTAGTATTCAAACTGATATCATTATGTCCCAGTAATTTGGAGAGGTCCCTGATAGCTGATCTTCCCATTTTTTGCTCTCCTGATGACTAGTACCAGATTTCCTTATTTGTTGTTGTTATGTGCCGTCGAATCACTTGAGACTCATAGTGACCCTATGTACAACAGCCCGAAACTCTGCTCTGTCCTGTGCCAATCGCACCGTCTCAGATTACCATCCCGATTACCCCAGTCACTGAATCAATCCACCTCATAGGGGGCCTTCCCCTTCTGTGCTGTCCCTCCACCCTACCAAGCATGATGTCCACTTCCAAGGACCAGTCCCCCCTTACAACATGTCCAAAATATGTTAGATGGAGCCTTAGAATCCTTGCCTCCAAGGAGCAGCCAGGTTTGACCCTTTCCAGGATGAATCTGTTTGTTTTCCTAGCAGTCCATTGTACCCTCAATACTCTTCTCCAGCACCACAGCTCAAAGGCATTAGTCAGTTCTTCTATCCTCCTTAGTCATTGTCCAACTCTCTGACACATAACAAATGATAGCAAAGACCATGGCCTGTATCAGATCCACCTTAGTCTCCAAAGAGACACCATTGCTCTTCAGTACTTTGTAGAGGTCCCTAACAGCAGACTTTCCCATGGCAATACGTTTTCTAATTTCCTGGCTACTGGTGCCAAGAGTGTTGACTGTGGAGCCAAGCAAGCTGAAGCTGTGAACAATCTCAATCTCTTCACCATCCATCCTGATGCTGCCAATTGGTCCAATGGTGAGAATCTTTGTCTTCTTGACATTGAGCCTCAATCCATATTGGAGGCTGCACTCCTTGACCCTCTGCAGCAAGCACTTCAGGTCCTCCTCAGTTTCAGCAAGCAGGGTTGTGTCACCTGCATATCGCAGATTGTTGATAAATCTTTCACCAATCTTGACCCCAAATTTCTCCTCATAGAGCCCAGTCTCCCAGATAATCTGTTCTGCATACAAGTAGAAAAGGTATGGAGACAGGACACATCCCTGGCATACGCCTTTCCCAATTTTGAACCATGCAGTGTTTCCTTGCTCTGTTCTGATGACTGCCTCTTGGTCCCAGTAGAGGTTTCTCATTAGCATGATCTAAAATTATAAGATGAATTTGAGACTTTCTCCCTTGTATGAGAACAAGCCAGAATCACTAATTTCCAAGTCTGTTTCATGAGTACTGCAAGCACCAGGTGCTGTCAAAGGTTCTGCCTAAGACAGCCTCACCTCACTACCTCTTCCCTCCACCCCTAGTACTGAGAGGCCTCTGCCAAGGAAATGTCACTGGTTAAGCTTGTCTCTCAAGACATGTTGTTAAAGATAAAAGCCTGAAGTCTATATATTTAGGCTCTAACCTGTGTGTACCATAGAGTCAGATCTGACCTTTATAACAGATTTTCAGAGGCAGCTAATCATACAGAAGGAGATTGCCCATCCTTCTGTGGAGCAGTTGGTGGCCTTGAACTACATGCCTTCAAGATTGCAGCACAGTTTCTTGCCACTAGGCCACCAGAACTCCCTAACATTAGATAGACATTGTAATTATTAATCCTAATTCACTCATCCTAACTGAAGGCCTTTTGTTCTTACTTGTGTGCTTTTCTATGATACTTAGCTGTAAAGTGAACAAGTTTATGTGTAATAAACGTGAGTATATCTTTATATATTTTAAAAGTAAATGCCAAAAATTTTTTTAAAAAAGTAAATGCCATAAGAAAATGAAATGGACCTACTGTTCCACTTCATAGAAATATTGCATTGATATTTTTTTTTCCATAGCTCTAGAATATGAACTAGAGGATCAGGACATCTGTCCTTCTATACAGAGTGTCCAGGTACACTGGTTTTCTGAGTAGGTGCCCTCAAAGCATTCAGGCACACGTCTACAGAGCAGCATTCAGACGGTTTCAACATGTTTACTGGGGAATGAGTTGTCTAGCAACTGGAACTTCCTTATCTTTGAGGTGGAGCCAGCCCTGAGTCTCATCACAATGTTCTTCCAAAAGGACAATCTATATGGTCTTAGAGAAACCAAAATTAACTGAGAGGTGCTAGAAGTTGGAGGAAGGTAAGAAGAACCCATCATAAAATTCACACCGGGCAATAGAAACTTAAAGTAAAAGCACTAGAGATTACTAAGTATTGACTTACTGAGTCAGCGGCTGTCAGGAGGGGGTGGCAGTGTAGCTATAACAAATATATTGAAAGTTACTAACTAGTTGCTGTAGAGAAAGAACCAACTCATGGTTGAACCTCAAGATAGTTCAGATAGTTCCCCCAAAGGTGGATGATTTAAATCTGTGCCCCTCAGGGCTGGTTTTAATTGTTTTGGGTCAAATTGTCTGCTAAGTGGTATGGCACTGGTCTGTTCATTTGCTGTACAGAGGTAACTCATGGTTGCTGGGATGTTAAACACTGTAACACTGATGCACCAAATGCATGTCCACCCATGGTGGACAGTGTTAGGTGGAGCTCCCCAATTAAAACAAGCGTGGAAGCAGGAGTGGCATCCACTTCCAAAAGAGCTTGCCTCCAGAAACTCTATGAACCTGAAGAAATGACAAAAGTTATACAAGTGTCCAGGTCTTTCATTCATAGGGTTGCTATGACTCTATGGCACTTAACAACAACAACAACAATAACTATCGTAGGAGGAGATTGTCTATAGTTCTCCTGTAGAGTCACAGGTGGATTTGATTTGCCAGAGAAGCACTGCCTTTGGATTAACAGCAACCAGAAATGCATTTCTTACTGTTTAGGATGCTGTTGTTATGTTCTGTTAAGTAGAAGTAGGCCCATAGCTGACCCTCTTTTGGATTTCCAGAGACTTTAAGCGGCACAGGAGGAGACTGAATATCATTCTTCCATAGAGCAGCTGGTGGATAGGTATGGCCTGCCTTTGGATTAGCAGTGCGACTCTTGACTATTGGTCCACCAAAGCTCTAACAGTGAAGCAGTTTGAGTTACAGTGAATGGAAATTTATTTTCTCCTAGATTAGGAGGCTGGAAGTCTGAATTTAGGGCACTAATGCACTCTCTCTGATATCTCTGGGAGAAGATTTTTATGTTTCTGTAGAGCTAGTATTCTCTACATCTTTGGGGATTCCCATGTGCCATATATTGTCCCCTCTGTGTTTACTTTTTTCATACATCCAACAGTGACAGTGCTTATTAACATAACGAAGAAAATTCTATCCAAATATGCTTACATCCAACACACAAAGTGATCCATAACAACTGAATTAAATTCACAAGGGAAGAGAAGAAAAGGGTAACTCAGTGCGGATCAATTTGGGGTGTGGTATTTTACAGTATCTTAGTTATCCCGTGCCACTCTAACAGAAATTCCACAAATGTATGGATTTAACAAGCAGGATTTTATTATCTCACAGTTTAAGAGGCTAGAATTCCGAATTCAGGATACTATCTCTAGAGGAAGGCTGTCTGTTTCTCTTTTTAACATTTGTAGATTTATTGTCCTTGGAGATACCATGTTTCTGGACAGTAATATTATCCTGGGTCTATGAAGTACACTGCACAGGCCCTTGGTAAAAAGACGTGCTCAGCTGCTAGGTCTTCTTTTTGTTGTTGGTAGTTAACTTCCTTTCTGAATGATTCTCTCTTTTATCTAAGATGTTAGTTTTCCCAGGAGAATTCTCCTTCTATCAAATCAGGGCTCTCTAACAACAACAATCCC
>NW_006400009.1:1874256-1876909 GCF_000299155.1 Elephantulus edwardii
TCCTTGCACATTTCATTGTAATATTTTGCTTTGTCATCCTGTGCTACCTTTTGAAATCTTCTATTCAACTTTTTAGTATAGTCTTCTCAATCACTTGCTAAGTATCTGAGAGCTGGACAATAAATAAGGATGACAGAAGAATTTATGTCTTGAAGTTGTGGTGCTGGAGAAGAATACTGAGTATCCCATGAGCTGCCAAAAGAACAAATAGATATGAGTACTCCTTAAGGGCAAACATGGTAAATCTTTGTCTCTCATACTTTGAATATGTTGCTAGGAGAGGCTAGTCCTTGGAAAGGGACATCGTGCTTATTAAGATGGAGTGTCAGTGAAAGAAAGGAAGACTCCCAACGAGATGGATTGACACAATAACTATAGTAACAGGGTCAAGTGTGTCAGAGATGATTAGAATGACATAGGGTAGGACAAATTTCAAATCTATTGTTCACGGTGTTGCTATAAGTCATACTTGACTTGATAGCCCCTAACAACAACAACAACAACAACAACAACAACGTCTTGCATGTAGGACTATGAATCATATTGTGCATGGCCTAAGAATAGGTTAGAATCCCAGTAAGGGAGAGAATTTTTAGCCAGTTTCTGGAGCAGGAGTTCTCAGTTATTTTGAAACCTCAAGGTAGTATTGCTCAAGACAGCAACTAGAAAGCCAAATGAATAAGTTTGATGCTTAAGAAATTAACTATGAATCTCAATTTATTTAAGAAAAAAATGGAACAAATGATTTCCACATTGCAACGGATTTATCATTGTTGTTGTTATGTGCCATCGAGTCGCTTGTGACTCATAGCAGACCTATGTACAAGAGCCCTAAACACTGTTCTATCCTGTGCCAACATCGCCGTCTCAAACACACTCATTCCCACCACCTCAATCACAGAATCAATCCATCTCGTCGAAGGTCTTCCTCTCCTGCACCGCCCTCCACTCTCCCAAACATGATGTTCCTCTCCAAGGACCAGTCCCTCCTTGAAACATGCCCAAAATATGTCAGACGAAGCTTCAGAATCCTTGACTCCAAGGAGCATTCCGACTTCACCCTCTCCACGACAAATCTGTTTGTTTTCCTAGCAGTCCATGGTATATTCAACACTCTTCTCCGGTACCACAGCTCAAAGGCATCAATTCTCTTTCTATCATCCCTAGTCACTGTCCAACTTTCTGATGCATAGCACATAATTGCGAAGACTATAGCCTGGATCACTCCAGCACCACAGCTCAAAGGCATCAATTCTCTTTCTATCATCCCTAGTCACTGTCCAACTTTCTGATGCATAGCACATAATTGCGAAGACTATAGCCTGGATCACTTCAGTACTCTTGAGAGGTCCCTCACAGCTGACTTTCCCAATGCAATTACTTGAGGATAGAGGATGAGCGGGAAGAAATCATAGAATCACACAATTTGGTCAGTGGAGGGAGGAAATGGGAAAGATCCTGTGGGGATTTGGAAAGAGAATAATAATGGACATGGTGACTGACTTTATAAAACACAATGAATAAGAATGATGGTATGAAACACAATGTGAATGAAGGAGAATGCAAAACAAGATGTATACAAACCTCATATGCAAACCAATGTAAAATTTAAAAAAAAAGTAAAGAAAAAAAAGAGCCACCCTCTTATAACTTATCCTGATACTTCAGGTTAAAAGTACAGAGGCTGCGGAATGTTGACCCAGAGAAAAAGAGAAATGGCCCATAATCAGGGGGAAGACTCAGCAGGAAAGAGCTGAATCAGATTGTTTCCTCCTGGGCCCTTTCAGCAGAGCAGCAAGAGGCAGCCAACCAGAAGCCTGATTTCGCCTCAGCTCCCAGCAATGCTACCTCCTGGCTCACGCCTTGCCTGCAATCAATCTGGCCTCTTAGAGCTATTGACCAGGCTGCCTGAAAGTCATTGCCCAAATTCCATCTCCTCTCAAATCCATTTTCCCCAGCTCAGAGAGAGCCAATTGGATTTCTCAATTATCAAATTGTACAGTAGTGAGCTTATATACTTCTAAGAGGTAATATGGTATAAGTTTCTTTTCCCTGAAAACGTCTTATTGGTTCCTTTGGGGAGTGAGTGGAATATTTAAAATACTCTTTTCAGCTCTATAGCCCATTAAGACGGATGCTAAGCTGAAATGTGGCTTTGTTGAGGCTGGAAAGAAATGTGTGTTCTCTGAGAGGCGGTGAGATAGCATGCTTTACAGATAGTATCTCTGCCTAATCTTATATTATTTGCTTTTCTTTCCATTTTTCTGTCTGGATTTGAAGAGCTCTCAAGTGATCAAATGAAATTCTCTCCTAGTACATGTCATTGATGTGCATAGCTAATGTTTGCACTGCATTCAGCACCCTTGAAGTCTAATTAAACCAAAATTGCTTGTTTATTTTTAAAGATAATAAAAACAACTCTATTTTTTTATGTGCACAACTATGTAGGCAACATTTACATATTTTATAAATGCTATAGATTTTTAAATAAAATTTTAAAAGTTTAAGTTGCAAAAATAATATGTGAATATATCCCTTATTTTTTAAAAAGCAATTTACATGATGCCACTGTTGTAGAATGGGACTGTCCTTGGGGTTAGGGAGACACTGAGTAAGATGGGTTCAATAATGTATACTGCACTGAAGCAGAGGA
>NW_006400009.1:1877744-1884461 GCF_000299155.1 Elephantulus edwardii
GCAGGACAGCTTCTTGCCACTAGGTGGTTGTTGTTAAGTGCCATCGAGTCGCAGATGACTCATAGTGACCCTATGAAGGAGAGTCCTCGAAACTTGGGTGCCTTTCATTCTCTCTCCAGGTTCATAGAGTTTCCGGAGGCAAGCTATTATGGAAGTGGATGCCACTCCTCCTTCCAAACTTGTTTTAATCCGGGAGCTCCACCCCACTCTCTGCACTGGATAGCCAACCATTAACGCATCTGACACATCAGTCAAATCAGATCTGACTGGCACAGGAGGAGATTGCCCCTTGTTCTCCATTAGAGCATCTGGTGGCTTAGAACCGTGTGCCTTTGGGATTGCAGAAAAGCTTCTTGCCACTAGGTTACCAATGTAAAAACTTTTATAGTTTGAAATAGCCTTCTAGACGTTTATGCATTTAATACATCTGTTCCTATAGAAAAGATACCATATTGGTTTGTGTGTGTGCTTTAGAAATAGAATCATCTATATGTTTCCTTTTCCAATTTGGTTTTTACACCCAGCAATATGTCTTGGAGATTTTCCCATGTTGTTAAGTGTGGTCTACCTCATCCATCTAAACTCCTATTTTGTTTTCCATAACAGGACAGGACTAAATTTCATTTTGCTATTCCCTTTTAAAGCACATTTATGCTTATTTTTTCCTCTCACCTTTTCCCCTTCACCTTCAGCTATTCCATACAAGTGTAAAATTCTATATTCTTTATTTTAAGGGTTTCCTTAGCTCCTTTATTAACACTGAGCGGAATAAATCCTAAAGTCAGGCAAGCTATATTATGTGGCAGTTACACTGACACAAATTTCAAAACCTCAATTCTACTACCAGTTTATTGCATTGAGTGTGGTGGACAGAAGGGATGACTAAGAGCATCTAAAATTAATAATTGAAGCACTTGATTATTAGTAAAGACATATGTTTTTGTCCAAAGTCAGATTCTCTTTTGATTTTTAATGTAAGATGTCAGCCTGTCATGGTTGCAAGTTTCTGATTTATTCTGAGGTAAATACCATTTAGAGCAGAATGGGGATACTTTACTAAGCAATGGAAGTTTAACCCTTCTCAACAAACAATGAAGGAAGAAAAACATAGTTTGTGAAAAAATATTTTCTAGAGAATGTTCATCTACAGGGTCTTGAGAAACTGCACAGCATATAAAGAATGTGTATTTAGCAAGGATTTCTTGTTAGATTGGCTCCAGGAAATCTAGCAACTAGCCTTGCAGAATTTTAATTGCTACCATCTTATAAAGACAAGCCCTTGAGCGCTTTCTGACATAAGGTGACCTTCCATCAGGTTCCCACCAAGGCTATAAATCTTTGCAGAAGGAGACTGCCCATCTTTTTTCCAGCAGAGCAGGTAGTGGGTTTGAACTGCTGACCTTTTCAGCTAGCAGCCTAACGTTTAACCATATGCAATTCCAAACCACTGTGATTGTAGCCATGCAACATTTATTATCTTTGCTAGAATAAAAAGCTTTTCATTCTTCACTCTGTGGAACAACATGTTGAAAATCTCTTGACCCTGTTTCCCAATTTGTGGATTGTTTTTACTCTTAATAAACTCTTTGTTTTTACTTTAACCAGACTTCATGATTAAGCACTCCAAGAGGAAATAAAGAATTGGAAACCCAAGCAGTAGCTGTTGAGATATTACCTCTGAGGTCCTTTACAAAGTTTTCAGACATTAAAAAGGGCAAGCAAACTGTAGGAAACAAAGAAATGTTGCTTCCCTTTGGTATCTTTGTGTTTTCAATTAGAAACCAAAGGAAGTCTCCTGCAGAGATGAGGAAAACAAACTCCTAATTAAAAGAGTATATTAAGTATGGCTAGAAACTGCTTCTTTCCAGTAACTTTCTGTAAACTCAGAGGCCCCCATATCATACTATATGGATCAAGCCTCTTTTGTCTTAGAGACTTTGGGTTCAAGAAAGTGTACTTTGCATCCTGCAGATTTCAGAAGGAAATTCAAAACTGAAACATTTGCATTAGTTTGTAGTTTAAAATTAGTAGCTTTTTCATTTAGAGGCTTAATTATAAATGCTGTTTATACTTAATGCTCAAATGAAATATTCAAGTATTTATGTAAATGTATAAGGACAAAAGTAAAAAACTCTATCCTAAATTCCATCCCAACATTAATTAACATTTTGGTCAAGATCTTCCAGTTAGTGTGTTACTTAATCTCTCTATTTCTCTGTCTCACACATACATATATACACAGAAAGATATTTTCACATGTAAATGGGATTATAACTCATCTTTCTTGTGATTAGCTTTCTTAATATATTCTGTTTATCTCTCTTTGACAATACTAATTGATATGATTTGTTCTTAATATTTATTAAATCACAATCAATATAATGGCATATTTCATTGTTAACTTATTCATCTGTTCATCTCCAAAACTTTCATTTTATAGTCGCTACTTGTCAGGCATGGTGATTATTGGAACTTGGGTCTAGGACAGAACAAGAAGTTATTGCACACTTTAAAACCAGGAAAAATGTATGTCAGGATTGTATCCATTCCTCATACTTAATCCATTCTGTATGTTGAGCAAACAAACTGAGAAGTTGAACGATACGAGGAAGAATACATCATCCATATTAAAAGAAGAATCATTAACACATTCATGCAGATGACACTACCTTTCTTGCTGAGAGCAAAGAGGACTTGAGGTCCTTACTGATCAGACCAAAGGCTTTAACTTTCAGTGTCGCTTGTACATCAACATAAAGAAAACAAAAAATCCTCACACCTGCATTGTTGTTATGTCAACATAACTGCAGAGTCCAAACAGACTCATATTGTTGTTATGTACTCTGAAGTTGCCTGTGACTCATAGCGACCCTATGCACAACAGCTCTGAATTCTGTCCTGTCCTGAGTCAATCTCTGTCTTTGAAACACATGCCTCCATTATCTCAATCACTGTGTCAATCCATCTCACCCAGAGTTTTCCCCTCTTGTGCTATCCCGCCACCATTTCAAGCATGATTTCCTTCTCCACGGACTGGTCCCTCCTTGCAACATGACCAAAGTAGAGGAGATGGAGCTTCAAAATCCTTGTCTGCAAGGAGCAACTTAGTTTCATACTCTCTAGGACAGACCTATTTGTTCTCTTAGCAATCCATGGTATGTTTAATATTCTTCTCCAGCACCACAACTCAAAGGCATCAATTGTTCTGTCATCATTAATCATTATCCAGCTCTCTGATGTATAGCAACTAATTGCATAAACCATGGCCTGGATCAGGGTTATCTTAGTCTTCAGACTAACACCATTGCTCTTTAGCACTCTGGAGAGGTCTCTGACAGCAGACTCTCCTAATCCAATTTATCTTCTAATTTCCTGGATGCTGGTGTCAAGAGTGTTGACTGTGGACATGAGCAAGCTGAAATTTTCAACAATCTCAATCTCTTCACTATCTGTCAGGTGTTGCCAACTGGTCCAGTGATGAGAATCTTTGTTTTCTTAGTGTTGAGCTTCAGCTAATATTTTTTTTTAAGAAACTTCACATTATATTCAAATTGAAAGAAATTGTACAAAACTTATTTTCTTCAACAACAATAATAATAAATAATAATAATTTCTGTATTCTTTCTAGATAAACCACAAAACACTTGTTGTTAGATTTCCCAGGTTTTGTTTATGAATCAAGATGAAGCAGTAAATATAAACATGAAAAACCCCAGAAGTTATCAGTTGTTAGTGTCCATGGCCTTACACTCTATTTAGACCTTGAAACAGCAATGTTCCCTATATACTTGCCAAAAGGTTTATGAAGGTATAGGCTCAACAAAGGAATATAAACAGCAGCAACCAGCTGTATAACAAGTATGGTAAAGTTCTTCCATTCGCACTTTAACTGTTATTTGTTGCTTTAGGTTCATATGATGAAGACATCTGCACTGAAATCCATATTTGCGCTGAAACCCACATTGAGGACTGCAGACCTTATCATTCTGCCGTAGGTGCTTCAGGTCCTTCTCACTTTCAGCAAGCAAGGTTGAGTCATCTACATCACACAATTTTTGATGAGTTTTCCTCTACTTCTGATGCCAAATTCTTTCTTTTAAAGACTAACCTCCGTATAATCTCTTTCACATATAGATTGAAAAGGTATGGAGATAGAATGCATCCCTAACACACTCCCTTCCTGATTTTGAAACATGCAGTATTTCCTTGCTCTCTTTTGACAACTGTTTCTTGGTCCAAATACAGATTTCCCCATGAGCACAATCAGATATTCTGGGATTCCCAGTCTTCTCAAGGTTACCCACAATTTTTTGTGATCCACAGTCAAATATCTTTGCATAGTCAATGAAACACAGATAGACATTCCTCTGGAATTCTCTACTTTCAGTCAAGATCCATCTAACATAGGCAATAATGTCCCTAGTACCACAGTGACTTCTAAACCTAGCTTGTATTTCTGATAGTTCTCTGTTGATGTACCATTTCTGTCATTTTTTTATGATCTTCAGCAAGATTTTGCTTGCATGAAATATTATTGATATTGTTTGATAATTTCCACACTCAACTTGAATTTCTAGTAGTTTCTTGTTTATTTACAGAATCAAATCTTTTTTAAAAACAATCTGCATTATGCAGATGACATAACCCTGCTTGCTGAAACTGAGGAGGACCTCAAGTGCTTGTTGCAGAAGATCAAGAACCTCAGCCTTCAGTATGGATTGAGGCTCAATATCAAGAAGACAAAGATTCTCATCACTGGACCAATTGGCAACATCAGGATAGATGGTGAAGAGATTGAGATTGTTCACAACTTTAGTTTGCTTGGCTCCACAGTCAATACTCTTGGCAACTAGTAGCCAGGAAATTGAAAGATGTATTGAGATGGGAAAGTCTGCTGTTAGGGACCTCTCCAGAGTTCTGAAGAGCAGTGGTGTCTTTCTGGAGACTAAGGTGTGTCAGATTACTGAGGAGGATAGAAGGAGAATTGATGCCTTTGAGCTGTGGTGCTGGAGAAGAGTATTTAGGGTACCATGGACTGCTAGGAAAACAAACAGATTCATCCTGAAGAGGGTTAAACCAGGCAAGGATTGGAGGCAAGGATTCTGAGGCTTCGTCTGACATACTTTGGGCATGTTGCAAGGAGGAACCAGTCCTTGGAGAGGGACATCATGCTTGGTAGGGTAGAGGGACAGCGCAGAAGGGGAAGACCCTCTATGAGGTGGATTGATTCAGTGACTGGGGTAATCAAGATGGGTGTGTCAGAGGCAGTGTGACTGGCACAGGATAGAGCAGGGTTTAGGGCTGTTGTACATAGGGTCACTATGAGTCACAAGGGACTTGACGGCACATAACAACAACAATAATAAATTTTACAGGTGTGTGATATTATTGATATTATGTTGTAATTTCTTTATTACCTTGCCTGACCTATCTATGAAACATGCACATACAGGAATCTCTTCTTTTTGATTGTTGTTGTTGTTGTTAAGTGTCATTTAGTCAAGTATGACTCATAAAGACCCTATGAACAAAAAATCTGAACCTAATCCTGTCCTGTGCCTTCTTCACACTTCCTGACACACAAGAACTCATCGCAAAAGTCACCTTGTCAATCCACCTGGGTGAGGATCTTCCTCTCCTTTGCCAACTCTCCATCCTTCCCAACATCATGTCTTTCTCCAAGTAATAGCACCTCCTAGTAGTATGTCCAAAGTATGTGGGGCAAAGCTTCATTATTCTTGCCTCCAAAAAGCACTCCAGCTGTACCAACTCCAAGACATATCTGTTTATTCTCTTGACCACCCATCGGATGTTCAGTGTTCTCCAACACCACTGCTCAAAGGCGTCAATTCTTTTTCTGTCATCCTTATTCATTGTCTAGATCTAGGATGCCTAGCTAGTAATCAGAAAGACTACGTCCTGAATCAGATGCACCTTAGTCCTCAAAGTGACATCACTACTCCTCAATCATTTGGAAAGGTCCCTAACTGCAGATTTTCGCAGTACATTTCATCTCCTTATTTCCTGGATGCTCATACCAAGGGTGTTAATTTTTGGATTAAAGCAAGATGAGCTGTTGGCAGTTTCAATCTCCTCTCCATCATGATGTTGCCTATTGGTTCAGTAGTAAGAATCTTTGTTTTCTTGATATTGAGATGCAGTCCATACTGAAGACTGCATTCCTTGATCTTCTGCAATAAGTGCTCTCACTTTCAGCAAGCAAGGTTGTATGTATCATCTGCGTAACACAGGTTATTGATAAGTCTCCCTCCAATTCTGATGCCACATTCCTCTTCATAGAGTCCAGCTTCTTGGATAATTTGCTCAGCATACAGATTGAACAGATATGGAGACAGAATACATCGCTGATGCACTCCCTTTCCAAGTCCAAGCCATGCAGTGCTCCCCTGCTTTGTTCACATAACAGCCTCCTGGTCTAGGTCTAGGTTCCCCATGAGCACAATCAAGTGCTCTGGGATTCCCATTCTTCTCAATGTCAGACACAATTTGTCATGATCCACACAGTCAAACACCTTTTCATGATCAAAAAAAGCACAAATAGACATTTTTCTGGCATTTCTTACTTTCAGCCAGGATCTATCTGACATCACCAATGCTTTTCCTGGTGCCACAGCCTCTTCTTTTTTTATTATTATTAAATTTTATTAGTTTTAATGAACATTTACAGGGATTTTGGGTTTTCATTCCTTCATTGCT
>NW_006400009.1:1885036-1901418 GCF_000299155.1 Elephantulus edwardii
CCTCCTCTGTTTCAGTGCAGTATACATTATTGAACCCATCTTACTCAGTCTCTCCCCAACCCCAAGGACAGTCCCATTCTACAATAGCCACAGCCTCTTCTAAAACCAGCTTGAACTTCTGGCAGTTCCCTATCTATATACTGTTCCAACTGTTTTTGAATGATCTTCAACAGTATTTTGCTTGCATGTGATACCAGTGATATTGTTCAATTATTTCCACATTCATTTGGATCACTCTTTTGGGGAACAGGAACAAATGTAGACCTCTCCTAATCCTTTGACCAGACAGCTGCCCTACTACAAATTTCCTGGCATAGACTGGTGAATGCATCCAAGGCTGCATCTGTTAATTGAAACATGTCAATTGGTATCCCATAGATTCCTGGGGCCTTATTTTTTGCCAATGCCTTCAATGCGGCAAAGGAATGGTCCCTGGAGGAAGATGTATTTTCACAGCTTTGGTGTCCTCATTAGCTAGAAAGCAGTTGGGAGCATGAGGCACACATTTCTCTGCAAAAGACAGGGCGGCTCTTCCACTGAACTGCCTTTAGGAAAGAGAGGAAAAGACTTCACAGAGAAAGAGATTTTCTCTGTATAGGCCTTGGGGAAAGCTCTGTCTGGACAAAACCCTAATCAGCTCCAGCCAGGGGTCTCATGAGTTTGGGGTGAACCTACCCAAGAAACACTCACTTTACAGTGCCAGAATTACCGCCTTGAGGGGCTACCAAGAAAGATTCTCACTTGAAACAGAATGAAAGTTAACACAGTAAATAACCAACTAAAAAGTATTTCTAATTTTGACATTATAAGTAGCTCCAGTATCGCAATAGTGGCTGTTCATTGATTGATTGATTGATTGATTGATTGATTGATTTTTTTATCTCATGGTTATAGGGAGCTCTGGTGGTCTAGTAGTAAGGAGCTATCCTGACAACCCAAAGGTGTGGTTAGAACCCACCATCTGTTCCTCGGAGAAAGACAACCAATCGCCTCCTGTGTGATTGATAGCCTCTGAAAACCTGCTGGAAAGTCAGCTAAGAATTGGTTCTGACTAGATGGTCCTAGCAAAAATAATCACCAAGAAGAATTTCATAAATGAAGGTACACTTGTGACTCTGGTTGATTTTTTTTTTCTGCTAGTTTCCAAGCTTTTTACTTAAAATAGTCATTCCCCCCAACACACACACACACACACACGCATGCGTACACACACACACACACACACACACACTCCTTGTTGAACAAGTACATTAATTGAGTTCCAGGACACTGAGGTAGGATGGGCACAACCCAAAGTACCATTGGGCGGAGGTGGGGGAAATCTGTAGTTACACTTGGATCCTGACACACTGAAAGCAAATCATTCTAAGACAATGGGAAAGAATTCATGTATTCATTAAATTCTAATAAGAGATGCTACAGGTAACTGGCACACTAGAGGGGCATGCTTATTGACTATATATTATACTGAGGATGGAAAAGATAAATATTTGCACCTCCATTGAGACTTATTTAAAATTCTCAAACACCCATTATATAATCTGCTAAGCAATTTGCTCAACTGTTTTGCATTTTTCTCTGAACAGGTAATTACAATGATATTTATTCGAGTCTGGATTTATTATTAGTATTATTTGTAGTTACTATTTATGTATTTGTTTCTTTTACGCTTTGTCTTATGAGGAGTAGCAACAAATTCATAGAAATTATATATAAAGTATTATAATAAATCTCTGGATATTGATTTATTCATTGGCAAAATATTCAAATCAACAATCACAAAACTTGTTTGTATAAAAACTTGTTTGTAATCCATACCTATTGATTAAGTATTGGAAACTGACTGTAAAGGAGCTGCATTTCTGGTTAATCAAATGTGTTGATTGATGAAGAGTTAATACACATAGAATAAAACTAGGATATAATGAAATTCTCATTGCTGAGGGATCAGACATCTTTGAAGTTACGGAGTCATCTTGGGATCAGAGGATGTCTCGGGGCCTCATAATTCATTATTTCTGACTGCGTGGAAGACAGGGAGTGCTGAATAGCACAGCTTGCCTTGCGTTTGGCTCATTTACCATTTTCTTGTTCAAAGATTGATTGTTTAGAAGACTAAATGGAATGAACTGTTTTAGGAATATTTGCCTAAGCAAATGTATGAATAATAGACTGCATTAAGGGCCTGGGTGAGGAAGACAACAGCAGAAGTGAGAAAGAAAGGATAAAAAATGTTCAAGGTGGAAGCAGAGAGTAGAGATAAGGAGTCTTTGTATTCAAGTTTAAAGCAGCAAGAAGGTTTGCATTATGGGGGAAAGAAGATACTTGGCTGATTACTTGTAGAAACTAAAGGTATCAGAGATGAGGCTTCAGGTTGCCAGCACACGGCACAGCATCTTCTCAGTATAGATCTCACCAGGCACCCAATGATCTTCCGAGTCCTCCTGGCATTCTGTGTTTGAGAACCCAGTGGCTAGGAGTCAGCAGCTCACAGAAATCTTCCTTTTGTATTATAATTCCCATTCTCTTCTTTCTTCCCATACCTCAAGTTCTTTGATGGCAGGGCTTTGTCTTTCATCTTTGTAGTCTTAAAATGCCTAGCACCTTACTAAGTTCATTGTTGTTAGGTGTCATGGAGTCATTTCTAACTCAAAGCAATCCAATATACAAAAGAACAGAACTGCCCAGTTATTATCACAAGAGCTGTTGCATTTGAACCCATTGTTGTAGCCACTATATAAATCCATCTCACAAGGGGGGTTTCCTACTTTTCTTCTGACCTTCTAATTTACCAAGCATGTTATCTTTCTCCAGGGACCAACCTCTCTTGATAATATACACACATTTTATCTTGCCGTTATTGCTGATCGCATTTCTTCCGAGACAGATCTGTTTTTTCTTTCATCATTCCATGTTGTTGTTCTTACGTACCATTGAATTGGAGCTAACTCACAGCTGATCCTCCAGTGGGTTTTCAGAGGCAATAAATTGCACGGGAAGAGATTGCCCAGCTTTCTCCTGCAGAGCAGCTGGAGGAATAGAACCAGTCCCTTTGAGATGCCAATGCAATTCCTCACAACTAGCCACCAGTTTGTTGTAGTAGTAGTAGTAGTAGTTGTTGTTGTTGTTGTTGTTGATTGCCTTTGAGTCGAGCACGACTCATACCAATGCTATGAACAAAAGGTCTGAAGCCCCTCTACAACTATCGACATTTATCAAAGATCATAGAGTTTTCAGAGGGATGTTGCTTATATCTGATATTTGTTACCAACACAGCAATTCTCAAGCAGCAATTTTTCTTTAGTTTTTACAGTTCCTCGTCTAGCTTTCAAATACGTATGTTGTTTTTGTTGTTAAGTATCAGTGAGTGAAATAGAACTCATAGTGACCCTATGCACAACAGATCTGTCCTGTGCCATTCTTATCATCTCTGATACACTTGCTCCCATTGCTGCAGCCACTGTGTCAATGCATCTTGTTGAGGGATGCATATGAAACAATTGAAATAGGTCAGGGCACCTAAGTTCTCAAAAGTGACATCTTTGTACTTTTAAAAGATTTCTTGCCCCAGATTTGTCTTTGATTTCTTGGTTACTACTTCCATAGGTGTTAACAATAGATTCAAACAAAATTAAGTCCTTGACAACTCCAACATTTTCTTAGCAATAATTATGATGCTGTTTATTGGTTCCATTGTGAAGAACTTTATTTTCTTTATGTTCAATAATAATTCATGTGAAAGCTATAGTCTTTGATCTTAGTTAAGTGCTTCAAATCCTCTTTGCTTTCAGCAGGAAAATTTGTGTCATCCATACATCTCAGGTGTTATTGAGTCTTCCTTTAGACTTGATGCCATGTTCTTCTTCATATAGACAATTTCTGGGATTACTTGCTCAGCCTACAAATTGAATAGGTAGAAAAGTTTTTAAAAAGTCATTGATGAGTAGTCAGCCCAAACTCATAACTAACCCCTCAGTGGTTTTTTCAATGTCTGTAAATGGAACAGGAGGGAATTGTCTAACTTTCTCTGGCAAAGCAGTTGATGTCTTTGAATTGTATGCATTTTGACTGGCAGCACAATGCTTTACCCACTAGGTCACCAGAGCACGCCTGAATGGGTACAATGAAAGGATAAAACACTGATACACTCTTATCCTGATTTTAAACCAGAGTATCACCCTCTTCTACTCTGGTGACTGTTTATTTGTCTATGTAAAAGTCTTGAACTAGAACCATTATGTATCTGGAATTCTCATTTTTCACAATGTTATTCATAATTTGTTAAGATCCATACAGCATTTTAATAGGCAATAAAACATAGCCAAACAACTTGCTGGCATTCTCTGCGATATCAGATGTCTATCAGTTTTGAAAAATAAATGGAGAATGTAGAGAAGAAAAAAAAAAGAAAATGAGAGGTTAAATGGAAAAGGAAGTTGTCATTTGATATTGGTCTTACAATTTGATAACCTAGAAACATATTCTAGAACAGGGGCATTAATTTCAAAATAGTAAACTTCCCCTATAGAGGGGAAATAATATAAGAGCAGAGGTAATTTAGGGGCATAATTGTTGTTGTTATGTGCCATCGAGTCGTTTGTGACTCATAGCGACCCTATGTACAAGAGCTCTAAATGCTGTTCTATCCTGTGCCAACCTAGCCATCTCAAACACACTTATTCCCACCATTCCAGACACAGAATCGATCCATCTCATCAAAGGTCTTCTTCTCCTTCGCCGCCCTTCCACTCTGCCAAACATGATGTGTTCCTCTCCAAGGACCAGTCCCTCCTTGCAACATGCCCAAAGTATGTCAGATGAAGCTTCACAATCCTTGTCTCCAAGGAGCATTTTGGCATCACCTTCTCCAGAACAAACCTGTTTGTTCTCCTAGCAGTCCATGGTATATTCAACACTCTTCTCCAGCACCACAGCTAAAAGGCATTAAATCTCTTTGTTATCAACCCTATTCACTGTCCAACTTTCTAATGCATAGCACGTAATTGCAACGACTATGGCCCAGATCTTAGTCTCCAGCCTGACACCATTGCTCTTCAGTACTCTTGAGAAGTCCCTCACAGCCAACTTTTCCAATGCAATTTGTCTCCTGATTTCCTGGCTGCTGTTACCAAGAGTGTTGATTGTGGAGCCAAGCAAACTAAAACTGTTAACTATCTCAATCTCTTCACCATCCATACTGATGCTGCCAATTGGCCCAGTGGTGAGAATCTTTGTTTTCTTGATGTTGAGTGTCAACCCATATAGGAGGCTGTAGTCTTTGACCTTCTGCAGCAAACACTTCAGGTCCTCCTCAGTTTCAGCAAGAAGGGTTGTGTCATCTGCATAACGCAGGTTGGTGATCACTCTTCCACCAATCCTGATGCCACATTCCTCTTCGTACAGCCCAGCGTCTCAGATGATCTGTTCTGCGTACAGATTGAAAAGGTATGGAGACAGAATACATTCTTGATAGACCCTCTTCTTGATTTTGAACCATGTAGTGTCTCTTTGCTCTGTTCTAACGACTGCCTCTTGGTCCAAGTATAGGTTTCGCATTAGCACAATCAAATGTTCTGGGATTCCCATTCTTCTCAGAGTCAGTCACAGCATTTTGTGATCCACACAGTCAAAAGCCTTTGTATAGTCAGTGAAGCACAGGTAGACATTCTTCTGGTATTCTTTGCTTTTAATTATACCAAAAAAATAGCTTCTAATAAACAGGAAATGGGTGATGATGACATGAGTAGATTCTAACACAAGAGATGTGGGGATTTCTATAAATCCTATAAAAGTGAGTGTAAGCGAGCTCTGGTGGCCTATTGGCAAGAAGCTGTACTGCAATCTCAGAGGTACATGGTTCAAATCCACCAGATGCTCTGCTGGAGAAGGAGGAACAATCCCCTCCTGTATCAGTCAGATATGATTTGACGGTACACACAAAAAATAATGACATAAAATAAAATAAATTTTAAAAAGTGAGTGTAAAATTATTCATTTTCTGATGTGCTTCTGGGGATGCGCTTATGGCATATCACAGGTTTGAAAAGAGAGTGGATCTATGCAACACACAGGAGTCATTGTGAGCAGATGCTTACTCGACAGCAGCATACTGATTTGATATTTGATATTTTTCCAGTTTAATCTAATCATTTGACTGTGTGGATCATAACAAACTGTGGTTGACTCTGAGAAGAATGGGAATCCCAGAACATTTGATCATGCTAATGTGAATCCTGTACTTGGACCAGGAGGCAGTCATCAGAACAGAGCAAGGGAACACTGCATGGTTCAAAATTGGGAAGGGCGTATGCCAGGGATGCAGCCTATCTCCATACCTTTTCAACCTCTATGCAGAACAGATTATCCGGGAGGCTGGGCTCTATGAGGAGAAATGTGGGGTCAAGATTGGTGGACGATTTATCAACAATCTGCATTATGCGGATGACACAACCCTGCTTGCTGAAACTGAGGAGGACCTGAAGCGCCTGCTGCAGAGGGTCAAGGACTGCAGCCTCCAATATGAATTGGGGCTCAATGTCAAGAAGACAAAGATTCTCACCACTGGACCAATTGGCAGCATCGGGATGGATGGTGAAGAGATTGAGATTGTACACAGATTCAGTTTGCTTGGCTCCACGGTCAACACTCTTGGCACCAGTAGCCAGGAAATTAAAAGGCGCATTGCCATGGGAAAGCCTGCTGTTAGGGACCTCTCCAAAGTACTGAGGAGCAATGGTGTGTCTCTGGAGACTAAGGTGCGTTTGATACAGGCCATGGTCTTCACAATCAGTTGTTATGCATCAGAGAGTTGGATAATGACCAAGGAGGATAGAAGGAGAGAGAATTGATGCCTTTGAGCTGTGGTGCTGGAGAAGAGTATTGAGAATATCATGGACTGCTGGGAAAACAGATTCATCCTGGAAAGGGTTAAACTGGGTGGCTCCTTGGAGGCAAAAATTCTGAGGCTCCATCTAACATACTTTGGACATGTTGTGAGGAAAGACCGGTCCTTGGAAAAGGACATCATGCTTGAGAGGGTGGAGGGACAGCACAGGAGGAGAAGGCCCACTATGAGGTGGATTGATTGACTGGGATAATTGGGATGGGAGTGTTAGAGACAGTGCGATTGGCACAGGACAGAGCAGAGTTTAGGGCTGTTGTACTTAGGGTTGCTATGAGTCGCAAGTGACTCGACTGCACATAGCAACAACAACACCAACAACAATCTAATCATATAGCTTGAAATTTTAAAACAACATAAATAAATATACAGAGTTAGAAGATTTTTCCCCTGCCTTGTCTGCTACCTAAGCCAGTTACTACTCACCCATTGTTGTTGTTGTTGTTATGTGCCATCGACTCGTTTGAGACTCATTGTGACCCTATGTACAACAGCCCTAAACCCTGCTCTACCCTGTGCCAATCTCATTGCCTCTGACACACCCATCCCGATTACCCCAGTCACTGAATCAATCCACCTCAAAGAGGGTCTTCCCTTCCTGCGCTGTCCCTCCACTATGCCCCGCCTGATGTCCCTCTCCAAAGACCTGTCTCTCCTTACAACATGTCCAACGTATGTCAGGCGAAGCTCCAGAATCCTTGCCTCCAAGGAGCAGCCTGGTTTAACCCTCTCTTGGATGAATCTATTTGTTTTCTTGGCAGTCCATGGTACATTCAATACTCTTCTCCAGCACCACAGCTCAAAGGCGTCATTTCTCCTTCTATCCTCCCTAGTCATTGTCCAACTCTCTGATGCATAACAAGTGATTGCAAAAACCATGGCCTGTATCAGGCGCACCTTAGTCTCCAGAGAAACACTGTTGCTCTTGAGTACTTTAGAGAGGTCCCTAACAGCAGACTTTCCCATCGCAATACGGTTTTTGATTTCCTGGCTACTGGTGCCAAGAGTGCTGACCATGGAGCCGAGCAAACTGAAGTTGTGAACAATCTCAATCTCTTCACAATCCATCCTGATGCTACCGATTGGTCCAGTGGTGAGAATTTTTGTCTTCTTGACATTGAGCCTCAGTCCATATTGAAGCCTGCAGTCCTTGACCCTCTGCAGTAAGTGCATGAGGTCCTCCTCAGTTTCAGCGAGCAGGGTTATGTCATCTGCATAACGCAGATTGTTGGTAGATTGTCCACCAATCCTAACGCCACGCTTCTCCTCATAGAGCCCAGCCTCTCCAATAATCTGCTCTGCATACAGGTTGAAGGCACTGCTATTCATTGTTTCTTCTGCATTTTCCAGAGTTTCTTCATGATTATAAAGCAAATGTGAATACATATTCTTATTCTCCTTATACTTTTATTATGCAAAACAGCATATTTCACATACTGGTTTCCATCTTGCTTTAAAAAGAACAACCGTAACAACTACAACAAAAAGACCTTAAAATATATTTTGGAAAACTTCTTACAAAGAAATCTACCTTTCTCAACTCCAAAGTTGGGTTAATGGAGCACGATTTATTAAAAAGGTTTCTTTACTGGTGGAAATTTAAGTTCTTTCTAATATTGTGATGTTGGGGGGGTGGGAAATTTAAGTGGCTAATTTTGTAAGTGTACTACGTTTCTGTGTATTTGTAATTTTGATATATAGTCAGTTGGTAATAATTTTCATTCTTGTCAGCAAAGTCTGAAAGTGCCTTATTCTTCACAGTCTCTACTTCATAGTCTTGTCAACCTCCAATATGTTAGGCAAACTGATGGTTGAAAATGGTATTTCAAGGGTAGTTTATTTTATCTTTCTCTGAGAAGTGAGGTTGAGTGTCTTTTAAGATATTAAGAAAATGAGAGAATGAGAGTCAAACTGAAATGAGGTTCCTTCCTCTCGCTGAGGCTGAAACCCAGTAATAATTTTCTGTCTCAGAGGAGGAGAGCTCTGCCTTGTGCAGGAGGGATGTGGACAGATCATCTTCTCGGATCTTGATTCTTAACACCTGCTACTAAGCATTTTACATAGATTATAGCTTTCAAAGGGATTTCTAGTGGCCCAGTGGGTAAGGAGTTGTGCTGTTAACCCAAATGTAGTTGGCTAGAATCTAGAAGCTCCATAAAAGAAAAACAGTCAATCTCCTAGTGATTATAGCCTCTGAAAACTCTCTGGAGGATCAGCTATGAGGTGACTTACCAGTGGAATACAATTAGGGAGTGACTGTTATCTTTCAAATTCACAGCATTCTTGAGAGGCCAAACTCAGAAATTTCAAATTCATAGTTGTGGAGTCAAAACTGAGTCATGGCTGATCATCCTTTGGGCTTTGAAGGCTGTAAATACACAGGAGAAGATTGCCTTTCTTTCTTTAGCAGGGCTGCTGATGGATCCATCTGTCAGAGAGGTGCCACCCTTACGCTGTCAGTGCAGCTCCCTAGGGACCACGAGAGGTAGGCGCTGTGATTCCCACTTTACAGATGAGAATGCTGACGTTGAAAGAGGATTATTTTCCCAAAAATCTGGTAAGTGGCAGAGATGGGGCTTGAACCCAAGTCAGGAAGACTTCAAGTCTCTGGATCTCCACTACTTCCCTGCACTGCTCAGAATGCAGTTTTAATGATCAGAGTTTGAATTTGGCCATTTGTATTCTGCTCTTCTCCCACTGGATTTATGTCCTGATCCCTGGCCAAGCCATCCTCCAAACCTGCGCCTAGTTTGAAGGACATATTTTTTCTTTAACGTAGTTGTGGTTCATTGCTTTTCCCTGTAGCGTTTTCAGATGCTGCAAGTTTACTTTTGAGGAGTTTCTTCCTTTCTGCTGGTATCTTAATAGAAGCCACTGTGTCTCTTGAAAATTACAAATATTGATCTCTGTTCTCTCCTCTGTTTATATAAATATGAAGGTTGCAAGAAGAGAATAGAAATAAAATTCAAGTAGGAAAGAGACTGTCATAATCTTATTTGATTATATATGAGAGACTAAATTGGTAAAATCATATCAGGACAAAAATAATGGAAAGCGAATTCATTTCTGAGGCCCTGAGTGGAACAAATGGTTAACTTGCTGGGCAGCTAAGTGAAAGCTTGTACATTTGGGTTCAACCAGAAGCTCCTCAGAGAAAGTCTTACTGACTGACCTCTGAAAACCTGGCCATTGAAAGTCCTATGGAGAACAGCTCTATTCTGACACATATGGGTGTAGGGTTTAATATATGGGGGAGGGGGAGGTTAAGATTTCTATAGTTAGGATTTGCTTTATGGTACCTAATGATCATATCTTCATTTCTAATTCATTATCTAAAGCCATATACTTTCAAAATGGCATAGGAAAGATTTCTCTCCTACTTCAATTAGAAACATTACGTTGAAACAATGAAGAATGTAAGATCAGTTAGATTCAGTTGTTGTTGTTCTGTGCCATCAAGTAAACTACAACTCATAGAGACTCTAGGAAGAGCTCTGAATCTGCCTTTTTCTGAGCCATTCTCACTGTTTCTGATGCCTGCCCCCACTATCATATTCACTATATTAATCTATCTTACCCAAGGTCTTCATCTCCTGCACGGATTCTTTGCAACATGCATGATCCCTCCTAGCAACATGCCCAAAGTATGTGAGAATGAGTTTCAAAACTCTCACATTCAAGGAGCAACTTGGTTTTACTCTCCAGGACAGAATTGTTTTTTCTCTTGGTAGGCCATGGTTTATTCAATACTATTCTCCAGCACCACAACTTAATCTTTCTTCTGTTAGCCTTAGTCATGCTCTAGCTCTCTGATACATAACAAGTAATTGTGAAGATCATGATCTGGATAAGGCACACCTTGGTGTCTAGCCTGACAGTGTTACTATTCCGTACTCTGGAAAGATCCCTAACAGCAGACTTTCCCAATGCAACTCATCTTTTGATTTCCTAACTGCTGGTGCCAAGAATGTTGATTGTGGAACTGAGCAAGCTAAAATTATTAAGTCTCAATCTCTTTTCCTTCTAACAGAATGCTGCAAGTTGGCTCAGTGGTGAGAATCTCTGTTTTCTTTCATATTGAAGACTACAGTCCTTGACCTTCAAGAGCACATATTTCAGGTTCTCCTTCACTTCAGCAAGCAAGGTTGTATCGTCTGAATAACGCAGATTGTTGATGAGTCTTTTTCCAATCCTGATGCCTCTTTCCTCCTCATAAAGTCCAGCCTCCTGAATAATCTGTTCCACATATAGATTGAAAAGAGGTGAAGAAAGGACACATCCATGATGAACTCATGCTTGGAAAATGATGTTGTTGTTGCTGTTGTTGATTGCCATCTAGTCGAGCACAACGCATAGCAACTCTATGAACAAAAGACCTAATGCCTTTCCATAACTGTCGTCATTTCTCCAACTTCATAGAGTTTCCAGAGGCATGTGGTTTAGGAATTTGATGCCTCTCCTGCTTCCCAACATGTTTTACATCTGGGAGCTCCACCACTGTCCACCTTGGGAAGCCATTCTGGTATTTGATACCCCATTGGCAACCAAGGTTCAGCATCACAGCAATCCAGGTTACTTCATACTGCACATTGACAAAGACTGATGTACAAAGTGGGAGAGTGTTCCTCCAGATATAACAGCACTAGTTTCACGTAGCAGTGGTTAAGTTTCATCAAGTCGAATACAACTGAGAGTAAGTTTTGCATAAAACATCTGAACTCTGTTCTACCACTAACATGATTTTCTGTACAGATAGGGTCAGTGAAAAACCCTTAACAAACTGGATTGACATATAGTGACTGTAACAATGGGTTAAAAAATACTAGAGATCATGAAGATGGCACAGGATAAGACAGGTTCAGATCCATTGTTTACAGGGTTGGTTTGAGTCGTCATCAACTCTGTGACAACAGCATCATCCTCTTTGAACATCACTTTTGGACCAACTTTTATCTTCTCTTTAGAACTTTTTGTGGGCAAGCTCTGGTGGCCTAGCGGCAAGAAGCTGTACTGCAATCCCAGAGGTGGGCAGCTCCAATCCACCAGATGCTCTGCTGGAGAAGGAGGGACAATCTCCTCCTGTACCAGTCAGATCTGATTTGATGACACACACACACACACGCACACACACACACACTCACACTCACACTCACAAATAATAATAATAATTTATTTATTTTAAAAATAACTATCTTGTAGATTCTCTTGCACATGACTATTCTTTCTCTCTCCCCTCTCCTCCATCATCAGTTAAAATTAGAAGTGAGCTTTACATTGCAATGTGTGTTTAAATCATGCTGAATTTCGATTATTTCACGTAAATTCAGCCAAGTTGCATTCAATCCATTAAGACTTGACAATTCTATCCCCAAAAGCAAGTCTTCGTTTTTATCTCTCTGTCTTTACAGCCCCCATCAACCATTATCATCTAACTCTGTGAAAAGATGTCAATGGTCTCTCACTCTTGACTCTTCCTGTGAGTTCCCCTCACTGCAGTCAGCCTGAGGTTTTATTTTGTCACAAAGGTCACATTCTTCAATATCATTTAGAAGTCTCCTCTAATCCATCTTCTCTCCACACCACCTGCAACTCATCCTGTTTTATTTCCCACTATAACTGCATCAACCCCTTCTCTTACCTTTATTTTGGCCCTGTGCATTTCCTTTCTCTAGAAAACCTGCCTATAATATCTTCTTTGCCTAGAATATTATTGAGCCAAGTTACTATTACTGACTACTCAGTACTGTCCTTTCAGCCTTGAGATTCAATATTATTTCCTCTGGGAGACTTAGCCTCAAACTCAAAGCTGATTCATAACTGACCCTCCACTGGGTTTCAAAGACTATAAATTGAATAAACAGAGATTGTCCATCTTTTTTCCAAGGAGCTGCTTGTGGTTTTGAACTGTCAGAGAGGTGTGATCATTGCCCTACAAACTAGGTCACTAGGACTTCCTAAAGTAGCTCCATTTAATTAAATTCCCAGAATACAAGTGTGCATAAATACACTTATTTGATAGTAATTTGTAATAATTTCAATTTACAAGATATCCTCACCTACTTCATCCTTCAATGTTTCCCTGCTTACAGTTATACAGCAATTGTGAAAAAAAAAATCAACTTCACCCAACATTCTCATATGACTCCTCCTTACTTTTCAGCCCCACTGCTTTCTAATCCCGACTTGTGGTGGCCTAGTGATAAGAAGCTGCACTGCAAGCTCAAAGGCCATTGGAATCCACCAGCTGCTCAGCAGAAGACGCATGGACAATCTCTTCCCATGCACTTTACTGCCTGTGATAACCTGCTGCAGGATCAGCTATGGACTGGGTCTGACGCAATGGCACACAACAACAATAACTTTCTAATCCCAGTTGTTATTATTGTCTTGTGCCATCAAGTCACCTGTGAGTCATAGCAACACTATGTACAACATCTCTGAAGCCAGCCCTGTCCTGAGCCAGGCTCCAACACACCTGACCCCATTGCCCTAGTCACTGTTTCAATCCATATCATCAAGAGTCTTCCTCTCCCATCTCTCAACCCTTCCAAGCATAATGTTTTTCTTTAAGGACCAGTCCCTCCTAGCCATGTTACTGAGATATGGGAGATGGAGCTTCAAAATCCTAGCCTCCAAGTAGAAACTTGTTTACAACCTTTCCAAAACAGACCTATTTATTTTCTAGGTTGTCCATGGTATATTCAAGACTCTTCTCCAGCACAACTCATATGCATCAGTTCTTCTTCTGTCATTCCTAGTCATTATCCAGATCTCTTATGGATAGCAAGTGATGTGAAGACCATGGCCTGGATCAGGTGAACCTTAGTCTCTAGACTGACATCGTTGCTTCTCAGTACTCTCGAGAGGTCCCTGACAGAAGATTTCCCCATTGCAATGTGTCTTTTGATATCCTGATTGCTAGTGCCAAGAGTGCTGACTGTGGTGAAGAGCAAACTTTAATTGTTAACAACCTCAATCTCTTCTCCATCTGTCATAATTGACCCAGTGATGACAATCTTTGTTTTCATAATGTTTAGCTTCAATCTATATTGGAGTCTACAGTTTTTTACTTTTTGCAGCAAGAGCTTCAGGTCCTCCTCAGTTTGAGCAAGCAAGATTGCATCACCTACATAACATAGGTTGTTGATATGTCTTCCTCCAATACTGATGTCACATTCCTCCTCATAAAGCCCAGCTTCTAGATGATCTGTTCTGCATAGAGATTGAAAAGGTATGGAGACAGGACGCATCCCTGATGCACTTATTTTCTGATTTTAAACCATGCAGTATTTCTTTTCTCTGTTCTGAGGACTACTTTCTCGTAAAAGTAGAGGTTTTGCATAAGCACAAACAAGTGTTCTGGGATTCTCATTCTCCTCAAGGTCAGCCATAGTTTGTTGTGATCCACACAGTTAACTGCCTTTGCATAGTCAATGAAACATAGATAGACATTACTCTGGTACTCTGCTTTCTGTCACCTTTCATCTGACATTGGCAATAATGTCTCTAGCACTACGACCTCTACTAAATCCAGCCTGTACTGGCAATTCTCTGTCAATGTACTGTTTCAGTGGTTTTTGGATAATCTTCAACACGATTTTGCTTGCATGCAATATTAGTGATATTGTTTCATAATTTCCACACTTTGTCATGTCACCTTTTTTTGGGATGGGAATAAATATGGATCTCTTCCAGTCGGTTGGCCAGGGAGCTGTCCTCCAGATTTCTTGGCACAACCTAAGAAGGACGTCAAGGGCAGTATCTGTTGAAATATGTTAATTGGTATTCTGTCAATCCCTAGGGCATTATTTTTTACCAAGTCCTAAAGAGCAGCCCGCACTTCTCTTTTATCATCATTGCCTCTTGATCATATATTGTTTCATGAGATTCTTCTGTGTCAACCAATTCTTTTTGATTCCATGACTATGTACTCCTTCCATCTAATCCCAGTTAGAGGGGAAAAAACCTGTCAGAGTTAATTCTTTTCTTGAGCTGGCTCATTCCTATCATTTAAACACCAAATAAAGAGGACTGACTTCTTGCTGTTGTTAGGTACCCTCCAGTTGGTGCCAACACATAGCAACCTTACAGACAACAGAAACTCCGTCATCCTCTTAGTCCTCACTGTACTTAAAGCCCATTGTTGCAGTCACTACATCAATCTATCTCATCAAATGTCTTGCTTTCATTCACTGACTGTACAATTTTCAGCTGTTCAATGTCAATCAACAGTCAGAACAAAACCAGAAGCTTACTATGAAGCAGACCATCAATTGTTCACATGTAAATTCAAATTAAATCTGAAGAAATTGAAGGATAGGCTTAAGAGATGGAAATAGGGGAGTTGGGTCCCTAATAACCATCATGCTGTAAGCCTGAGTCATCCAGTTCATAGCCCCTGAGCTCTGCCATGGCTGCTCGGTATACTTCCTCAACTCCTGGCCACTTACCAGCCAGACTCCAGGGCTGAGGATTGGGAGGGGTGGGGGGAGTGTCCTGCTCCTTTCTCTCTGCCTCTCCAGGTACGTTATGATGGACAAAAGAGGGAGGAGGAGGATTCTTTCCTTGTGATAAAAGTTGCATTTTAAATGAAGTTTTAGTCTTTTAAATAATCATATTTATTCTACATAAAATAGTAGTTTCATTATGTATAGTGAAAATCCTTCTAAATGTTACTAATGTAGCATTGACCCAAGGAACTTCACATTTGGAATTAATAAACCAAGATATGGTCTCTCACATTAGTGAAAACTTACTGAGCCCAGTTCTCCATTTGCTGTGAGTTGGCTTAGGGAGAAGACAATCTATCACTATTGTAACAAACACTTTGAAATCTGAAACACTTGGCTTTGAATCCTAGCTTAATAATCAGGTGAGTTTAAATAAATTATATTCTGTTGCTAAACATCTGAGAGCTGGACAATGAATAAAGATGACAGAAGAAGAATCAATACTTTTGAGTTGTGATATTGGAGAAGTGCATTGAACTGTCATGAGAACAAATATGTCTATTCTTGAGAGGAGGAAGCAGGTTGCTCCTTGGAGGCAAGGACTTTGAAGCTCAGTCCCACATACTTTGGGGGTGTCGTTAGGAAAGAACAGCATTTGGAGAAGGACATTATGCTTGGAAGAGCAGAGGGGTCAGCGCAGGCGAGGAAGATCCTGTGTGAGATGGACTGAAACAATAACTATGGCAAGGGGATGTAGTGTGTCAGAGAAGGGAGTTTGGCTCAGGATAGAACCAGGTGCGAAGCCATCTTTATAGGGTCATGATAGGTCATTGTTGACTCTATGACAAACAACAACAAATGACAAGCCTACTTTATAAAACATTTGAAAGGATTGATTATTATAATATATATCAACTGAAGTTTATAATTGTTAATGATGCTTTCGGCAGAATGTTAAATGATCCAGGAAGTATTAAAAGAAGATGGAAGGAATATACTGAGTCACTGTATCGAAAGGAATTGGAAGACAC
>NW_006400009.1:1902898-1912459 GCF_000299155.1 Elephantulus edwardii
CAGTGCGATTGGCACAGGACAGAGCGGAGTTTAGGGCTGTTGTACATAGGGTCGCTATGAGTCGCAGGCGACTTGACGGCACATAACAACAACAACAATGTTGCTAGGTGCAATCAAGTCAGCTCCTATTCATATTGACCCTGTGTATAGCAAAAGTAGAAATTGCCTAATTTTGCAGCAGGGTAGTTATAGCATATATTAAGCATAATATTTATCCAACAGCATCCCATTGTGAATTAGCTCTGATGTAGATTGAATACGTTACTTTCTTTCCATTTTCATTATTATTGCCTTTTATTATCAGTATCTGTATAAGTCTTTGGGGGTTGGAAGCACAATATGTAACTATACAGATATATTTTTAACACATACATAAGTACATAAATAATGAAAATGTATTCTGACAAGAAGGAAGAGTCGTATTATGTTGGCATTTGGTCCATTGTGGTAATAACTCCACTTGCAGAAAGTTCTAAATTGTGATGATGGTATTTCTAGTCATAAAATTAACAAGCTGTTTATGTGCTCCTTTTTTCCTTCTGATATTTCATGGTAACATCTTACTGTTACCTAAATGTGTCAGTCAACTTTAGCAAAGGATCAACATTTGGATTCTGGGTTTCTGGCAAATGAAATTTTTAATACAAGAAGACTATAGATAATCCTTTCATTGCAGTTTTTTATAACTTCTCTCCTTCCTCCTCCTTGTTATTTTTCCTTCTTCAGCCTTTATTTCCTCTTTATAAGACGTATGTCTTGATCTGACAAATCCATCTTCTTTATAATTTATTAACTGTTCCACATTGGAGGTAACAAGTTGCAAATTCCATGTTCTTGCCATGTAGACTATTTTCCACTGATTTTTTCCATAAATAGTATCTTGATCAAATGCTTGGAGCATTATCACATAACTAAGCAATTGTTTTCCATATCCTTTGCATGCATTTTCCTGAACTGCCTCCTGTGAAGAGGCAAAGTTTCAGATAGAGTGGAGGTTGTTAAATGTAGTTCATTGTAACTCAAATATGTTGAAAGTTGGAAGATTACAAATCTATGTATTAAAATTTATCTGTATAGTTACATATTGTGTAACTATCCTGCGGCTTCTGAAATGGCTTGCCTCCAGAAACTCTATGAACAATGCTTGTAGGCACTTAACAACAAACTAACACCCTGCTGCAAGATTGGGCATTTTTATTTTTATTATACATAGGATCAATATGAATAGGAGCTGACTTGAAGGCACCTAGCAAGATTAACAATTATAAGCTTCCATTGATATATACTGGGACAGACTATTACATCATCAACTCCAATTTAGGGATCTTATGTAAAATAGAACTAAGTGCTGCCAGATATTATATCATCCTCACAATCTTCAACATGTCCAAACCATCATTGCAATTATTTCACTGTCTATATAATTAAGGGTCTCCCTCACTCCCATGGGTCTTTCACTGCACCAAACATCATGATTTCCATTGATTGGTCCTGATGATGTGTGTGAAACACCCTAGTCAGAAAATGTTTTGATATGATCTCTAATGTTTTTATTAGCTAATTTTTGGAAGTAGGTTGCCAGGTCTTTCTTCCTAATCTTTCTTAGTCTGGTAACTACTGAAACCTATTCACTATGGGTAGTGATACTCATATTTGAAATATTGTAACATCTCTTCCAGCAACACCATAATGTGCAAACCACAATAGCACAAAAATTGACAGACAGCTGGAATATATCATATAGTAAGTAACACAGTGGATTACATATCATGCCGCTAATGGAGAAGTTGGCCTTCTGAACCCAACAGATGTTCTGAAGGAGAAATATGAGGCTAGAGAGATTATTGCCAATATCAGATGGGTCTTGGTAGAAAGCAAAGAGTACCAGACTCTTTGTCCCATTGACTATACCAAGACATTTGACTGTGTTGATCACAACAAATTGTGGTTAACCTTGAGGAGAATGAGAATCCCAGAACACTTGATTGTGCTTATGTGGAACCTATTCTTGGACCAGGAAGCAGTCTTCAGAACAGAGGAAGGAAACTGTGCATGGTTAAAAATCAGGAAGGGAGTGTATCAGTGTATCCTTACCTTTTCAATCTATATGCAGAATAGATCATCCAGGAGGCTGGGCTTTATGAAGAGGAATGTGACATCAGGATTGGAGGAAGACTCTTTAACAACCTACATTATACAGATGACACAACTTTTCTTGTTGAAACTACGGTGGACCTGAAGCACTTGCTGCAAAAGGTCAAGGATTGTAGTCTTCAATATAGACTGAAGCTTAACATAAAGAAGACAAATATTCTCACCACTGGGCCAGTTGACAGCACCATGATAGATGGAGAAGAGATTGAGATTGTTAACAGTTACAGCTTGCTCAACTCCACAATCAACAGTCTTGGCCCCAGTATTCAGGAAATCAAAAGATGAATTGTGTTAGGTAAATCTGCGATCAGGGACCTCTCCAGAGTACTGAGAAGTAATGATGTCAGTCTAGAAATTAATGTGCACCTGATCCAGGCAATTGTCTTTGCAATTACTTGTTATGCATCAGAGAGATGGATAATAACTAAGGATGATAGAAAAAGAATTGATATCTTTGAGTTGTGTTGCTGGAGAAGAGTGTTGCATATACCATGGACTGCCAAGAAAACAAATAGATCTGTCTTGGAGAGAGTGAAACCAAATTTGTCTTTGGAGGATAGGATTTGGAAGCTCCATCTTACACACTTTGGGCATGTGGCCAAAAGAGCTTATCCTTAGAGGACATCATGCTCGGAAGGGTGAAGGGATAGCACAGGAGAGTAACACCTCAGATGAGATGAATTAATACAGTGACTAGAGCAATGGGAGTAGGTGTGTCGGAGTCAGTGAGCGTGGCTCAGGACAGGGCAGGATTCTTCAGAGCTGTTGTGCATAGGGTCACTGTGAGTCACAGGTGACTTGATGGTACCTAACAATGACAACAACAGGTTTACCTTAGACCAAAAGAAATCTTGACACTTCATATTTATTCAATGAATATATCTTCACTCTCTACTATGCTTTGTTCAAAGTGCTACGTGGTCAATAGTGGTTTGGTAAATGAAATGGCTCCATCCTCTTGCAATATAAGGGCCGGGGGTGGGGGGAGGAAGAAAAATAAATAAACAAACTAAGGAATAGCTACAAAATGTGATAAGTACTTACCTCGGGGAAATTTGATGAGAGACTATTTGCAGAGAGGGGTGGGACCTATGGAGATGATCCATCAGAAACATGGCAATGAATCACTTCAGATGATGTTATGAAGGTATGTCTGCTCCCAACCCCACATTGTAGTGTACAAATGATGTATACTATGGTGGGACTTTCAGATTTTCTGGTACAATTAAAAAAAGCTAACTTCTCAGGAGTCTTGATTAATTCTTGACTGCTAACCAATTAGTTGTAGATTTACTTGAAGTTCTAAGGCTTTGGTTACTTTACTTGTTTCTCTATATTGATTCAGTGATTGGGGTAATGGGAGTAGGTATGTCAGAGACAGTGAGGTTGGCACAGGATAAAGCAGGGTTTAGGGCTCTTGTTCAGAGGATCGTTATGAGTTTCAAGTGATTCGACGGCACATCATAACAATAACAACATGGTTTGTAAGAACTTTAAACTTCCCACAGATAGAATGGCTAGTGGTCCAAATTTCATTTGTAGGCAGAGCCAGCCTGTGAAGAATCTAGAGGAGGAGGATTTCTTGTCTCTCTCCACATTCTAGCTGTGAGATTATAGCTCTAGATGTTCCTTGGCTTGCAGCTGAAGTGCTCCATAATGCTTGTCCTAAACGTTTAGTGCAGATATTAAAAAAGCGTTCATGATAGTGGCCTAGTGGTAAGAAATAGTGCTCAAATCCCAAAGGCACATGATTAGAATCCACCAGCTGTTCCATGAGGGAAGGATGAGCAATCCCCTATGTGATTTACTGCCTCTGGAAACTTAATAGAGCCTCAGCTATGAGTCAGCTCTGACTCAGCAGCACACAACAGTTACAACAACATCACCAAAAACCTTCTGTAACACTTTCAAAAAGACTTGTAACAGATTTGGCCAAGGCAAAATGTTATTTGATTTCTTGACGACTACTTCCATGGATACTGGTTATGAAGTGAAATAATATTAAACCCATGATGACTCCAATCAATCTTCTCTTCATTTTTCATGATGTTGCATTTGGTCCATTTGTAAGGTAAGGATTTCTCATTGTGTTGAGCTGTAGTCTCTTCTGAAGGTTTTACTCTTTGAGCTTTATTAATAAGTGCTTAAAGTCTTTGTTTTCAGTGAGCAAGACTGTGTCATCTACATAAAGCAGGTTGTTAATAAATCATCTTTTAATCTTGATGCAACATCCTTCTTTGCATACTGCAACTGCTTGGATTATTATTATTTGCTCATTATACAGTTTGAATAAAAAAAAATAATAACTATTATTGCCATTGATTCTGAACCAACACATAGCTGAACCTTCAGCAAGTTTCAGTCCTGTGTTAAAGCAGTGGATTTATGCAGTATTTGTCTTTTTGTGACTGAGATATTCAACTCAGCATAATGTCCTCCATGGTCACTAATTTTGTGTAATATTTCATGAGGTCTTTGTTTTTCAGTGCTGCATTATATTCCATTGTGTGAATATACCAGAGCTTTTCTATCCATTCATTTTTTGATGGGCACTTAGGTCATTTCCAACTCTTTGCTATTGTGAATAAACATGAGTGTGCATATATATGCTTAGGTGACAGTTCTGGATTCTTTAGGGTATATTCCAGTATTGGATCTTCTGGGTCAAATAGTATTTCTGTTTCCAACTTTTTGAGAAAGCACCATATTGCCTTTCATAGTTGTTGCACCATTTTACACTCCTACCAACAGCAAATAAGGGTTCTAGTTTCTCCACAACCTCACCAGCATTTGTTGTTTGCTATTCTGTTAAATTTTGCAGTTCTTACTGGGATGAGATTATATCTCATAGTTGTTTTGATTTGCATCTCTCTTAGAGCTAGGGATATTGAACATTTCTTCATGTGTTTGTTCACCATCTGAATGTCTTCTTTGATGAAGTGTTTGTTCATATACTGTGTCTATTTTGTGAATGGATTGTTTATCTTGTGGTGCTTGAGTATTCTACAAATTCTAGACATAAGTACCTTATCAGATATGCCATTCCCAAAATATTTTTTTCCAGTCTTTGGCTTCCCTTTTTACCGTTTTGGAGAAGATTTTGGATGTGCATAGGGATTTTATTCTTAGAAGGTCCCATTCATCTATTTCATCCTCTCCTGGTTGTAGCTTTTTCAGGATGCTTGGAAGATTGTTCATGCTGTGGACTATTGCTCCCAGGGCTCTTCCAAGCTTTTCTTTAATGAAGTTTATAGTCCTTGGTTTTAGTCCTAGGTCCTTGATCCAGGTTGAGTAGCTTTTTTTCAGTATGGTGTAAGATGTAGGTCTTGTTTGAGTTTTCCACAGATGGTTTGCCAATTTTGCCAACACCATTTGTTTAAAAGGCTGTCATTTCCCCACTTAACTGATTTCCTCTTCTTGTCAAAAATCGCTTGTCTGTAGGTAGATGGGCTGATTTCTGGGTTCTCAATTCTATTCCATTGGTCTATATATCTTATCTATATATATCTTGCACCAGGACCACACTGTCTTAACAACCATGGCAGTTTAGGAGGATTTGAAATCAGGTAGTGAGGGTCCTTCCTTATTTCTCTTTTTAAAGAGTGCTTTGCTTACTTGAGATTTCTTTGCATTCCAAATGAGATTGGAAATTGCCTTTTACATCTCGTTGAATAATGGAATTTGTATTTATATTGGGATTGCATTGAACGTGTAGATTCTCTTTGATAGGATTGTCATTTTCACAATATTGAGTCTTCTTATCCATGAGGAAGGGATATTCTTCCATTTCTCCAGGTCTCTTTTTGTTTCTTGTAGCAATGGTTTATAATATTCTTTGAATAAATCTTTTGTATTTCTATTTAGATTTACTCCCACGTATTTAATCTTGTGATTAGCTATTGTGATGGATATTGTTTTTCTTAGCTCCCGTTCTATATTCTTTTTGTCATTGTAGAGAAATAAAATTGATTTTTGTATGTTGATCTTGTATCATGCTACTTTTCTATATTGGTCAACTATGTCCAGGAGTTTTCTTGCTGAATCTTTAGAGTTTTCTAAGTATATTATCATCTGCATATAGAGATAATTTTACCTCCTCTTTGCCAATTTGGATGCCTTTTATTTCCTTCTCTTGTCTTATTGCTACCGCTAAGTTAAGACTTCTAATATAGTATTTGAATAAGAGAGGTAATAGTGGGCATCCTTGCCTATTTCCTGTTCTCAAGGCAGATGACTTTAACTTCTCTCCATTGAGAACAATGTTGGCTCTTGGGTTAGCATTTTTACTTTTTACTATGTTGAAAAAATCCCCTTATATTCCTATTTTGTTTAGTGTTTTAATCAGGAAAATGTTTTGTATTTTGTCAAAGGCCTTGTCTAACAATTTGCTTTGTTAATGTGATGAATTATACGGATTGTTTTTCTTATGTTAAACCATCCTTACATACCTGTTATGTATCCCACTTGATCATGTTAAATTATTTTTTTGATATATCATTGGGTTCTATTGGCCAGGATTTTATTCAGGAGTTTTGCATCTATGTTCTTGAGAGATATTGACCTATAGTTTTCTATTTTGGTGGTGTCTTTACCTGGTCTTGATATCAAGGATATGTTTGCCTCATAGAATGACTCTGGAAGAATTCCATCTTTTTCTATTTTCTGAAATAGTTTATGCAGAATTGGTGACAGTTTTTTCTCTGTTTGATAAAATTCACTTTAAAGCCATCTAGTCCAGGACTTTTGGATGGAAGTTGGGTTTTTTTTTTACCTTTTCAATTTCATCTTTCGTAATGGGTCTGTTCAGATATTCAGTTTCAGTGTGTGTCAGCTTAGGTAGGATGTGATTTTCCAGGTATTTGTCCATCTCCTCTAGGTTTTCATATTTGTTTGAGTATAGTTTTTCATAATATCCCATTGTTAACCTTTTTATTTTAGTTGACTCTGTTGTGACGTTGCCCGTTTCATCTCTTATTTAGATTATTTGTGTCTTTTCCTTCCTTAGTTTTGCTGTGGTTGTCAATTTTATTGACCTATTTAAAGAACCAACTCCTGCTTTTGTTGATGGTTTCATGTGTTTTTCGGTTTCTTTTATTTCTCCTCAAATTTTTATAATTTCAGTTTTTTAGAGGTGTCAGGTTTTCTTTCTGCTCTTTTTCAATTGGTGAAGATGTTGGGTTAGAGAGTAAATGGTCATTTTTTCTTGTCTGCTTGTGGTTGCTTATTGCTATAAATTGACCTCTTATTACTGCTTTGGCTGTTTCACAGAGGTTTTGGTAAGTTGTTTCTTTTTCATTCCTTTCAAGAAAATTTTAATTTCATTTTTTTATTTCTTCTTATACCCACTCATGATCAAGCAAGGTTTTGTTCAAGTTCCAAACATATGGTTTATTCTTCTTTATCCTCTTGTTATTAATTTCTAGCATTGTGATCTGAGAAGATGTTTTGTATTATATCTATGGTTTTCAATTTCTTGATGCTTGATTTGTGTCCTAAACTATGATTTATTCTGAAGAAGGTTCCATGCACATTGGTGAAGAAGGTATACTGTGCTTTCTGGGAGTTCACTAGCCTATACATATCTATGAGATCAAGTTAGTTTATTTTGTGGTTTAGTTCTCCATCATCTTTGTTGAGTTTCTTTCTGGCAATTCTATCTTTTCTTAAGAGTGGTGTATTGAAGTCTCCAACTACTATAGTAGTGGCTGTCTATTTTTCAGTTTTGTTAATGCTTGTTTTATATATTTTTGCAAGTCTTTCACTTGGTGCATAAATATTCATTATTTTTATATCTTCTTATTCTATTGACCCCTAAATAATTTTTCAGTGACCTTCCTTGTCCTTTATGATGGTTTTTGCATTGAAATAGATTTTATTGGAAATTAATATCACCACTTTTGCTTTTTTCTGGTTGCCATCTGGTTGGTATATTTTTTCCCATCATTTTGTTTTTAGTGTTTCTTTATCTTCATTTTTCAGGTGTGTCTCTTGGAGACAACATATTGATGGATTTGGGGGTTTTATCCAATCTACTACTCTTCTCTCTTCATTGGTACATTTAAACCATTCACATTTAGTTTGATTATTGAGAGGCACTGTGTTATTGCTATTATTGTGTTGAGTTCTTTTTGGTGTTGTTGCTAGTTACTTTGGTCCATCCTGCTTTCTGGGCTAAGGACAGTTGATGGACTGGATGTGAGGAGACACAGGCGGAGCACAGAGATCTGATTGGAAAACCAGCAAGGCTTAGTTTTCTCTTCAAGAACAAGCTCTAGCTGACTCACTCCCTTCTAATTGAGCATAAAGGGTTTCACGTGACCCAGCCAAACAGCAGTGACCCCTCAGAAAGTACCTCACTCAAGTTCCAGAGTTGCTCCTGATGTGCGTCTGGAGCAGCATTCAGGACAAGGGCTGGCAGCATCAGGACTTGAGTTCCAGGCATGGGCCAGTGACAATGAGACTGGAGTTCTGAGTTCACATTCACTCAGATTCCAGCTTTCCTGTTCTCCCCAGCATGTCACTCCCCAGAGCATGCATCAGCAGCTTCCTGGTGTGCACATGGCATCAGCCAGAAATTCCTTGGAACACGCGTGGCATCAGCTAGCAGCTCCCTGGCATGCGTGTGGCATCCACCAGCAGTTCCGCGGTGCATGCCAACAGTTGGTTTTGACTTCTCTCATTCATATTCCAGTTCTCCGGCTTGCTGCCACATCTCACTGCCTCTTCCTGCTGCTGCGTCTCACTGCTGGTCTGTCTGAGCTTCCAGTTTGTCTCAACCCCTCAATTTCTTACTCTTTAATTTTAGTCATTTGTGCATAAATGTGACTATCAATCCATGAATTGCTTCATATACATATGAAAGTTGAACAATGGATAAGAAAGACTGGATAAGATTTAATGCCTTTGAATTGCAGTATTAGTGAAGAATATTGAATATAGCATAAAATGAGAAAATAATAAACACATCTGTCTTAGAAAAAAAATGTGACTAGAGTGCTATTTTAAAATGATGAAGGTAGTCATCAGCCATGGAGCTGTTCCATTTGATTAACTAGCTTGACCACATGGAACCACTTAAGAACAAGCAGAAGAGAGGACCAGGATACCTTGAGGCAGGCAGAAAGCCATTTCCATTAGGAAACAACATTCTTGGGAGAAAACCTGTTGTCTAGCTTGACCACATAAGATATCTTAAGCTCAAGCAGAAGGGAGAACCAGGACACCACAAGTCAGATGAGAAGCCACTTCCAGAAGGGAACAAAAGGCTTCCTATTCTGTCATTAAGGTAATTTGGAGGAACTGGGTCTGAGGCCCAGCACAAATATACAGATGCTTCACAAAACATTGCCATACCTTGGGTATTTTTATAGTTACAATAGCCTAATATTTATTAAGAAAAGACTCACG
>NW_006400009.1:1913799-1942145 GCF_000299155.1 Elephantulus edwardii
TTCAGCAAGCAAGGTTGTGTCATCTGCATAACACAGATTGTTGATGATTCTTCCTCCAATCCTGAAGCCACATTTCTCCTCATAGAGCCCAGCCTCCTGGACAACCTGTTCTGCATAAAGATTGAACAGGTATGGAGACAGTATATAGCCCTGGCATACACCCTTCCCAGTTTTGAACCATGCAGTGTTTCCTTGCTTTGTTCTGATGCCTGCCTCCTGTATAGGTCCAAGTGTAGGTTTTGCATTAGCACAATCAAATGGTCTGGGATTCCCAATCTTCTCAGAGTTAGCCAGTTTGTTATGGTCCACACGGTCAAATGCCTTTGTATTATCAATGAAACAAAGAGCAGAGGAGTAACAAGGAAATAGTTGAAAAGATTGTGGAAGAAATACTAGAAGAAAATCTCCCAGGTATTCTGAAGAACAGGGAAATTGACATTCAAGAAGCACAAAAAGCACCAAATAGACTAAACCAAAAGAAAAACATCAAGCCATATCAAAGTCAAATTCTCCAAATTAAAAGATAAGCGTAGAATTCTAAAAGTAGTACAAGAAAAAAAAAAGAGAAACCTACTAAAGGGAAACAAATTAAGTTCTGATTTCTCACCAAAAACCATGCCAGCTAGAAGCCAATGGGATGCCATATACAGAAAGTTGAAAAAAAGCAGTTTCCAGCCAAGGATATTATACCCAGCAAAGCTCTCCATCAAATATGAAAGGGAAGTTAGATTATTTGCAGAAAAGATGGAACTTAAGGAATTTGTGAAAACAAGACCCAAACAATAAGAAATTCTAAATGAAGTCTTTTACATGGAGACACAAAAGGAAAGTGCATGACCATAGTAACAAGAAACAATAGCAAAAGAAACATGGCAAAATGACAAAAGTAAAACCTGGCTTGGCAATAATCATACTTAAGGTGAATGGACTAAATGCACCAATTAAGAGGAAAAGAGTAACAGAATGGATAAGAAGCAAAGCCCATCAATAATGTTGCCTACAATAGGCAAATCTAAAAAGAGAAGAGAAAGGTAGACTTAAAATCAAAAGGTGTGTGTGTGGGGGGAATATACCAAGCAAATTGCTACCTCAAAAAAGCAGGAGTGGCAATACTAATCTCTAATAAAATAGATTTTAGAATGAAAACTACCATCAAGGATAAGAAAAGCCAATACTTTACTGATTAAAGACACAATATAACAAAAAGACATAACCTTGGTCAACATTTATGCAGAACAAAACAATGATAGACTTGCAAAATATATAAAACAATGATTAACAGAATTAAAGAAATAAATAGCACCACAATAGTGGTATGAGATTTGAATACACCCCTTTCGCTAAAGGATAACTCAACTCAGAAGAAACTTAACAAAGATTCAGAAAATCTAAACTGCACAATTAGCCAATTTTACCTTGGGGAGGTGTTCAGGGTATTGCACGCAATTAAAATTCAATTTACTTTCTTCTCAAGTTCACATGGTACATAATCAAGAATTAGTCATATACTAGAACACCAAGCAAACCTCAACAAATTAAAAAACATTAAAATAATACAAAAAGACCTTCTCAGACCACAATGCCATAACACTAGAAATTAATCACAGGAGAGTAAAGCTTACAAAACCACCCATGTAAATGAAATAACTCTCTGCTAGAATATGATTGGGTTATAAAAGAAATAAAGAATGTAATTTTAAAAGTTCCTTGAAACAAATAATAATAAAAATAAAATTTATCAAAACTGCTGGTACACAGCTAAGGCAGTCCTCAGGGGACAGTTCCTAGCAACAGGCACACACATAAAAAAAAGAAGAAAGAAGAAGAATCAATGATCTTACTCAACACCTTCAGCAAACAGAAAAAGAAGAAAAATCTAATCTATAGCCTCTAGAAGAAAAGAAGTTATAAGGTACAAGAGCTGAAATCAATGAGATAGAAAACAGGAAAACAACTGAAACTATCAATAACATCAGGAGCTGGTTTTTTATAAGGGTCAATCAAATTGACAAACCACTGGAAAACTTAACAAAAGGAACAAAAGAAAAGATACAGATAACTCAATTAAGAAATGATAGAGGTGACATCACAACAAAACCAGAGGAAATTAAATTGATAATATCAGAATACTATGAAAAGCTATCCTCTGATAAATTAAAAAATCTAGAGGAAATGGACAAATGGCTTGAAATGCATCCTCTACTAAGATTAACAAGGACAAATATAGAATACTTGAACAGACCTATCACAAAAGAAGAAATTGAAAATGTCATAGAGAGACTTCTCCATAAGAAAAATCCTGGACCAGATGGCTTCACTGCTTAGTTCTACCAAACATTCAGAGAGGATTTAGCACCAATTCTACTTAAATTATCTTAAAAAACTGAAAAAGAAGGAACACTTCTGTAGGAAGCCTTCCTGAGTAGATCTTAACTCTACCACTGATAACACTTTTTGACATGCAGCTGCCACCCCTGTCCATCTCTGGGACTATGCCTACTTCTTAAATCAGCACTTGTGAATCAACACCTTGGGGCATGCCCCTCTCTCTCTTTTGTAAACTGATAAGGGCTGGGTTCCCTGGCAGCCCGGCCTACTTTGCTGCCTATTTATAGCAGAATTCATCGAATAAATTTGGGGCTTGATCAGAAATCTTTGTCTAGCCCCTATCTCTCGTGTCCCTGTTCCTCTTGTAATCCACACAGGTTCCACTCTAGAACACGTATGAACCCGCAGGTCGGTTTCAGCTGGTGGTTTCACACTTCCAGAGTCATTCTATGAAGCAAGCATAACCCTAATACAAAAACCAGGCAAAGATATTACCAAAAAAAAGAGAAAACTACAAACCAATATCTTTTCTGAATATAGATGAAAAAAACCTTGACAAAATACTAACCAATGGAATCCAAAAGTACATAAAAAAAGTAATTCACATGACCAAGTGGGATTCATAGGAGTTATGCAAGAAGTGTTCAACATAAGAAATACAGTCAACATAATTAACTACATTAACAAAGTAAAGAGAAAGAACCATATGATCTTAGCAATTGGTGCAGAAAAGACATGAATGGATTGAGAAATTATGGTACACTCATGCAATGGAATACTACGCAGCACGCAGGTGCAATGATTTTGTAAATTATTACCTAAGTTGGGAGGGATTGGAGAACATTGTGCTGAGTAAACTAACTTAGTCTCACAAGGGCAAATATTATATAAAATCATTATTGTTCAATGAGTGTGAAGATCCAAGGGGAAGAGGTCGAAGTAGAGGGATGGGGATGTCAGGGGAGGGGATTAATCATGGGGTTTTACAATTTGATGTGCTGGAGGGTGAGGGAAATTGGTAGAATCTGGTATGAAAAACAATGTATTTGAATTTTGTAAATAAATTAGTATAAATATTTTTTTTTAAAACAAGGAAAAAGTGATGAAAGCAAGACATACTTTGTACATGATATTAACTGGGTCTAGTCTCTAGAAAAAGACATTATGTTTGGTAAATTAGAGAGTTAGCAGAAAAAGAAGACCTCCAATGAAAGGGGTTGATACAGTGGGTATAATGGGCTCAAGCATACATAACAGCTCTTGTTAGGAAGCTTGGACAGAGTTTTATTCTTTTGTACATGAAGTTGTTACGGATTAAGAACATGCCTTAATGCTCCTTAGAAGCGAAAATGGTGATATTTTGCCTCACATAATATGGGCATGTGATCATTTGGAACCATTTCCTGGAAAAAAGACATAAAACTTGGAAAATATAGGTGTTGGGGAATGTTGGGGCGGAAGAAAAGGCCTCTGGCCAGGACAGATCGCCTAACTCCTGATAAGTGCAAGCCTCCCAACTGCCTTTAATACAGGGTAAAGGAAGCTTTCCTGTGTTTGGCCATACCAGCTTGAAAAAAGCTCACCACCTGAGAGGACAGTTGCCACATCTGTTGAGCTGGAAGTGATCCTCAGGAGACTGAGGTTCTCGTATCCAATATGCATATTCTATGTCTGCAGGGCCACCCTATCCTGTCTTCCTCTTTACTTGCTCATATAAAAGTGTGCTGCAGCCCCCAATAAAAGTGAGCTGGATTGACTTTCAGAAGGCCTCCCGGAGTGGTGTATCTCCATCGTGCTTACCCCCATCAAGGTGTTGCTGTTTGTTGCTGGCGAACAGATAGCTACATACAGGATTTAGAGTAAAAGTGTAAACTCTGAGCAAGATGGATTGACATAGTGGAGGTATCAAAGGATGTAGGCAGAATAGACATCATAAAGATGGCACGAGATCGGGCAGAGTTTCAGTCCGTTGTACATGAAGTGGCTATGATTCACAGATGACTCAATAGCACCTGATAGCAGTGACATGACTGAAATACCAGAAGTGTTATTTAACTATATCATTGCTTTAACAAACAGAAATTTATTCTATCACAGTTTAAAAATTTAAATTGAAGACATTAACCAGCTTTCAGAGATAGCTTTCTCACTCTGCAGGCTCACGGTGTAGAAGAAGGTTCTTATTTTCTTTTAACATGTGTGGATCCTGCATTTGAGATCTCCATGTGTCTTTGCCTCTTGCTTCTAAGAGGTTCTGAGCACAGGAACCCAACTACGAAAGCACACCTTCCACTTCCAGCTCCTCTTTATTGTAGGAAGTAGGTTCCTCTTTCTCCTCACTTAGTTGATCCTTTTTTTATCTCAAAGGAAACTAACTCAAAATAGAATCTAATCCTTTATTTATAGCCTACCTCATTAACATAATTTACACTAATCCTATCTCATTAACATTCTAGAGGTAAGAGTATATAATACCTGGTATAATTATAACAATTCTTCAAATGAAGAATCATTACATAATAGTGAAAATCATGGCTCAACAATGTTGACATATATTTTAAGGGGACACAATTTGTTGGGCCATGACTCTCACTATCATGTAATTACCCTCCATTTCTTGGTGGCACCTAACAGCAACAACATGAAGCTCTGGTGACTTAATGGTAAAGGATTGCTTTGCCACCCCTAAGTTTTGCAGCTCGAATAATACAGCAGCTGCTCCACAGGGGATTCTCCTCCTGTGCAATTTACTGTCTCTGAAAACCCACTAAAGCATCAGCTACGAGTTAGTTCCAGCTTGATGGTACACAACCACAACAACTCCACTAGACATTCTGCCAACTGGAAACCACTTCAAAGCCCCATTTCCAAACAAGGTCATGTTTGTAAGTACTCAGAATTTGTGCCTTGATCTGTCTTTTCATGGATAAAATTCAAACCATGATGTATACGTATACCAAACATAACCTCACATAGAGTAGGGTGTGTGTGTGTGTGTGTGTGTGTGTGTGTGTGTGTGTGTGTAAAAGAAGGAGAGGAAAGAGAAAGAGATAGCCATTTGTACCAAGCTACATTAGGGTACATCATTATCCACAAGATTTCAAACCAATATAACCACTATTTCTAGAAAGTCCATGGGATTTGCTTAGTCTGACAGCTGAGACAGGATTAACTGACAAAATCCCCCAAAGGCCGTAGTTGCTTGCTCATGAGATGGTTTATGCCAGAATATAACTGACTGACAGCTTCCATTTCTGAAATTAATTACCTTATTTTTAGAGTTAAATTTACTGATGATGCTTCTCACTAAAATATGAGGTCTTTACGCAGCGAATGGTCTAATTAAATAAGAATAAAGGCAGAAAACTTCCAGGCCTAAATGAGATACATTTATTCTGTGCATGTGGTTGAATCTTTCATAATTTGAAATGTAGCAGTCTCTTTCCTCCTGGGATCATGATGATATCTTGCTCTTCCCTGTATTTGCATCTATCTCCCTTCTAATGTTTATTTATGAATGTGCAAAGAGGAGAGACACACTCCTCTCCTTCCCTGACACTTTCTTTCCAATCTTCCCAATCCCAAAGAGGACAGAAAGGGAAGCTATACATAAAATTGGGGGGGGGGGATCCACAAAACACCAACCTTCTCTTTCTTGCTAAACATTTACTCCTATTTCAATACTTGGCCTACTCAGGGGAAAATGCTAAATTACTTGTGCCATTTGAATTGACTTCCTGCAGACCTAGAGTTTGCATCCATTATCCTGCACAGGAATCAACTTGTCTAAGAATCGCTATCTTTTGTCTGTATCCCTCTTCTCTGTGAATCAGATTACAATGAAAAAGCATGGAAGCGACCTGGTCTCATCAGTGTGAAGAGTGCTCTGGACGTTTCTGTTTCAGACATGGTGCCATCATTCACTGTGATATCACTCCATGGACTTCTATTCTATCCCTTTAATTCTCTGAACTTCTGCAGTAGGAGAAATACAACTAAAGAGCTCCTCTTAGGAGAAGTGGAACTGAATATGTTTAAAATGCATGCTCTTGGCATAGTTCTATGCGCATGTCATGATGTTCTCAGAAGCCAAGCATCATAGCAGCCCAAATGCCAAGAGAAAGTATAGAGAGAAATAAACCACACCAATGTTCAAATGTCCAGGTTACTATCAGTGTCTTCTTTCCCACATCTACCCTTCTCTCTCTTAATGCTAACTCTTGATTCATTAGAGAATGAAAAAGCTTATACATCACAAGTTCTCAAAGCTCTTTCATATACTAAATAAGTTGTGAAAGAATAAAAAAATGATGAAAAATATATTCCAACTTAGACTCTTTTGAGAGAGCCCTGTAGAGCAACAGTTAAGCATTTGGATGCTAAAAGAAAGGTTGAAGGTTCAAACCTATGAGCCACTCTAACGGATAGAAGACTGGATGATCTTCTCCTGAAAAGACAGCCTAGGAAACTCTGACATAGTTTGACTGTAGATCAGTCATTATACGTGAGAATCAGCTCAGCAGTACACAATATCAAAGGATCTTAGAGTTGCAAGCTGCCTCAGAGAAATGTAATGAATTGGAATGGATAGCTCACAGAAACAGGGTTCTTGAGAAAATAACTACCAAAATCAGGAAATAGAAATTGAACAGTCCTTCCCTGACTCTTGTTTTAAACCTTTTCAGGTTAAATGTGTCATTTTCTTCTCTCCACATGCCCACACACAAACTTGCTTTGACTATCTAGTCCACAGTATGAAGTATGGGTGTCCCACATGGTCATGGTTACATGTTTCTGTCCCAGCTCTGCTGGTATTTCCACATGATCTTTTGGTCCCATATCTCATGGATTGCCAAGTGAACACATAGATATGTGTAGGATAAAGTGCAATCAAAATGTTCTTTAAAGGCAAGGATGGCGAAGCTTCATCTCATATACTCAGGGCATGTTACTAGGAGAGGCTGTTCTTTGGAAAGAAACATTATGCCTGCAAAGGTAGAAGGTCAGCAAAGGAGAGGACGATATTCACCATGATGGATTAACAAAATTATTACAGAAGTGGCTGAAGTATGTCAGAGACGATAAGGATGAACAGGGTTCAAACCTCTTGTTCATAGGGTCATTATGAGTCATACTCGACTCACTGGCACACAACAACAACAACAACAAGAGGCCCTGGCTTTCCTGGCTTGAATGAGCATTCTGTGTTTGGTTTAGGTTGTGTCACAGAAAGACAAGATCACAGAGAAAGCAAAGCAAGGAGTTGTGCACAGTTGAGCCAACTATAAGATGCAGATCACAGAAAGGGGATTGGAAGGAGCACAGGGAGGAGGAAGCTCATCTGCCAGCATTGGTTGAGTCCCTACCAAGAGTCTTATTTTGTTCTAGATGCTCTGGTGAAAGGACATCCGTGAAACATTACCACCTTGGGACTCACAGAAGCCAAACTGCTCTGCTGTTGTTGTTGTTGTTGTTTAATGTCGTCGAGTCGTAGACGACTCATACTGACCCTATGAATGAACAGCCTGAACGCTGTTTGTACATAGAGTTTCCGGAGGCAAGCCATTTTGGAAGTGGATGCCGCTCCTGCTTCCAGGCTTGATTTAGTCGGGAAGCTCCAGCCAACACTGTCCACCATGGGTGCCCATTACCACGATTGGCACATCACTGTCACAGGCTTCAGCATCACAGCAACCACGAGTTACCTCTGTACAACAACGCACAGACCAGGGCTATACCACCTAGAAGAATGTTTGACAGGAAGACAATTTGAACTTGGCCAAGGGCCTGTGGCCCTCAGGCCCTTTGGGCTTAAGGCCGCCTCCTGGTTCAAACCCTAGGCCCAGGCTGGCTAACCTTACTCCAGGGACAGAGCAAACCTGCACGTCAAACACATTCCCAGAAAAGCAGTCCACTCCAAAAGCTTGCCACGATTCCTGCACTCCCACCACCACACTCTAGAGGAGACAATTATTGAGCAATACAAGATAATGTGTGTTCTAGGAATAAATTACATGGGCTAGATGCAGAAGCCTAGAGAAACGGTGCATAGAGACTGTAGCAGTGATAAGAGAACCTCAAATCACTCTGCCAAACATCTAATAGATGCATTTATATGGTTCACCTAATCTCAACCTTTCAACAACCCTCTACAATGAATACTGTATGAGAAAACTTCCAGGAGGTTAGAGATTAAGAATATTCTATTGGAGCAAGTAGTATGAATAGAGAGTCTAGATATCAGAAAGATCAGGATTTGTGTAAGAGAAATTCAGGTGAGCAGTCGAATGAAGTAGAAGATATATTGGAAAGGGTGGAATTTGTAGGCGATATTTAAAATAGAAGTGAAAATTTAAAAAAAGAAAAAAAATTCCTTTGAATTTATTTAGTTGACTTCTTGACTCCTACTTCATTCTATGCTCTGGAACTCATGTTTCATAAAAACATGAATGAAGTGCAGTTGATTTTTGTGAGGCCTAAAGCCTACAGGAATAAATTACATCAGCAAAATCCTTCTCCCGTTTTAGATATGGAAACATCACGTGTGGATTCTAGTATTTTAGAAAAATAGAAAAAGAAGTGGATTAAGTCTTCTGTGTTTATCATTGACTTAGTAAGTTTAGTATTGGCATGCTAACCAAACAAATGGATAGAAAAACTGTTGTACATTCACACAATGGAATATTACATAGCACTGAAAAATAATGAAATCATAAAACACTACACAACACGGGTGAGACTGGAAGACTTTATGCTGAATGAAATATGTTGTTGTTGTGTATTGTAGAGTCAGAGCTGACCCATAGCTGACCCTATGACGGGTTTTCAGAGGCAGTTAATTTCACAAGAAGAGATTTCCCATCCTTCTCCCACAGTGTAGCTGGTGGCCTCAAATAATGTGCCTTCTGGATTGCAGTGCAGCTTCTTGCCATTAGGCCACAAGAGCTCCATATATCAGTTACAAAAGTACAAATACTACATAACACTACTGTTATAAAATAGGACTAAGATATGGGATGTGGGAGAAGGTTAGGAAAAGAGTGCATAGATAATTAACACTGCTGGAACAGATGGGGGTAGAACTGTCTGAAAGGAGTGTATGATTAGGCACTGTATGTATGTCAACAACCTGGATCAAGGGGTGCATTGCAAAGTGCACTGGATGAGGGAAAAGGGAAAGGGAAAGAACAATGCAACAATGAATGAATGAAAATTCAACCTTCCTGTAAACGTTCTTTAAAATCAAAATAAAGTCAAAGTTGACAATCAGACCCAACTGGCCACAGCATAGTAGAAAAACATGAGGCAATCTCTTGCACTAAGCCTGGGAGGGCTGTGCTGTGTTCATTGGCTCCACGGCAGTGGGTCATGACTAATGGGAAAGTGATTTTGGGAGCCTCTGGGGTACAAATGGTTAAATGCCGGATTATCAACTGAAAGTTTGCAGGTTAAATTCACCCATAATGATGTAAGAAAACGGTCCGGCAATTTGTTTTTCTTCTTCTATGAGTATAGTTCTACCCTGAAACACTTGGGGTCACCACCTGTTGGAATTGACTTGACAGAAACTTGTTTGGGGTGGGATTTCATTTTGTTTTGAGATTTTTAAAAGAAATACAATCTAACAGTTAAGAATCTGGGCATGGCCAGAATTAGAGGGTGGCCTGGTATCCAAAAGAACAGCATGCTGAAGACACTAATCTTTAGTACCAGCTATGCAAAATAGTCTGAGAAAGTTGATGCCATACTATTGGGCAGCAACTTTGTAACTCTATTCAAATGGAATAAATCTCATTTTTAATAAAAATGTATCTTTAAGATATATACAACGATTACTCTAGAAATAGATTGAACTGTCTATTATATTGATATATACACAATCTTGGAAATTTGTCTCCAGTGTCTGGTTTACTATACACCAGCAGAATTTAGAGCTCCATAAAAATACTTTATCGCATTCAGGCAGCAATGTTCCTATTTCTTATGCGGGTACATCGGAAATGTGGAGGGGGCTGTCATTCATTCCTGGCACTTAAATGTTTTGCACAAATAGTTCCTGCCTTCAGAAACTATCGCCAAATAAAATGGTTTTATTTGGTTCTTTGGTGAGACGTCAATAGGCATTAAAATAAAACCTTCTCTCTACTGAAGTGCTCAAGTCCCCTTCGGAAGGTTTTCAAGGGGAGCTGGAAGGTCTCTGAGGACCCATCAGTGGGGATGACAAGGTAGAACTGGGACATTATTACCTCTTCAAAGATGGCTTTTTCTATGACTACTTCATCTTTACTGAGGAGGAGGGAACACAACAGAATATTATTAAGGTCTCCCCTCAGCGTCAGAGGAGAATTGTCACATCCAGGAGCTTTGAGTCTGCCAACAGCAGAGAACAGTTCTGAAGACCATATGTCCCCAATGTGCAGGTGTCACTTTCCTTAAAAACACTCAGTCCACTGCTAAATATGAAATCCTCGTGTGCATCAAATGACTTCTCCAAAATGCAACTTTCAGAATATTTGGCAATGACAAATATGACAAGAGACTCATCTGTAAAACTTCCAGAAAAGTCCAACACCTCTACAAAGGAAAGGCAAACAACTCAACTGTGGAATGGGGCAAGGATATTAAGATGCTCTACTAAAGAAGACATCCAGACGGTCAACAAACACACCAAGAAATGTTCACCATCACTAGTTATTGTTGATCTGTACCATCAAGTCAGAACTGACACAGGTGACCTTCCAGTGTGTTTCGTGTTTTCAGAGATAGTAAAATTGTCCATCTTTCTCCAGTGGATTAAAAGCACATGTCATTGGCTGGGCAATGCAACTTCTTACCCACTAAAGTCCCAGATCTCCCCTTCCAGTTATTAGAGAGATGTAAACCAAAACAATGAGACAGCACATAAACTTCACAAAAATAGCTGTTTCAATAAAAAGATAAACAGCAAATGCTGGGAAGGGTGTGGAGTAATGAGAACTCTCACAGACTGCTGGTGGGAAATGGAGTGACCACTATGGAAAGTACTTTGACACCTACTTAAAAAGTGGACAATGAAAATACTATTTGATCCAGCAATCTCACTACTAAGAATATATCCTAAAGAAATACAACCTGCAATATAAACTGACATATGCATACACTGCCTGTTATCTCATGCTGGCAGATATGCACATACGTTTATTTCAGCACCATCTATGATAGCAAAGAGATATAAACAATCCAAGCATACACATTAACAAATGAATGGATAAATACACTATGGTGCATTTAAACAATGAAGTACTATCCAACACTAAACAATAACAAAGAATGCGAGTTACACTGTATAAAATGGATTAAGCTGGCAACATGCTGCATTAAATGTCACTTAGAAAGGAAAAATATTGTATAAGATCACTCCTGAGATAAATGAAGGGACAGGAACCATACAATAAGGGGATGATCAGAAATTGTGCGTGCTGTAATTAATGTCTTAAAGCAAAATTCATATGAATGACTAAATGAAAAAAAATGTTTTGTAAACTTTCCCTCAAATAACAATTTCAAAAATTAAAAAGATAAATTACAGAGAAATAGGGAATAAATAAACCCAAATCTTAGTCCATGAAGATATCTTTTTTAACTAGATGTATTTGGGAAAGGAGGTTGATATATAGACAGTACAAATGAATTTCTTTATGATCCAGAAATGAAAAGACAAATTGCCTTGGGAAAGTCAGCTGTCAGAGACCACTCCAAAGTACTGAAGAGCAATAATATCAGTCTGAAGACTAAAGTGTGCCTGACACAGGCCATAGTCTTTGCAATTACTTATTGGAAAGCTGAACAATGACTAAGGATGACAGAAAGAGAATTGATGCCATTGAGCTGTGGTGCTGGAAAAAAGTTTTGAATATATCATGGACTGCTAGGAGAACAAACAAGTTCATCTTAGAGAGGGTGAGAGCAGCCTGGTCTTTGAAGCTTCGTCTGACGTACATTGGGCATGTTTCTAGGCAGGAGAGGGACGTCATGCTTGAGAGGTTGGAGAGACAGCAGTAGAGAGGAAGACCCTCAATGAAATAGATTGATTCAGTGACAGGAGTAAGGGGGGTAGGTGTGTCAGAGAAATTAATCTTGGCACAGGTTTAGTGCTGTTGTACATAGTGTTGCTAAGAATCTCAGGTGACGCAACAGAATATAACAACAACAATATTTAAATAGAGTTTTGATATTGTTAATGTTGTTAGGTGCCTATGACTCATCGTAACCCAGTGAACAATAGACCTGAACCCTGTTCTATCCTGTGTCATCCTCATCATCTCTGACATACTTGAAAGATTGCTGTAATCATTGTGTCAATTCAACTCCTCATTGGAGGAGGGGGTGTCCTTCCTCTCTTTCATTGACCTTCCACCTTCCTAAACGTGGTGTCCTTTTCCAAGAAATAGCTTTTCCTAGCGTCATTGCCATCTTTGTCTTCAAGGAACACTGTGGCATTTTTAAATGCAATTTTTTGCTTCTGTAAATTAGGTTTGACCACTCAATTGCATTGCCTGGAGTGGGTCATGAATATAGAGATTTTGATTCTTGGTTTTTACTATCATTAATAGTAATACCATTACTAAAAATAACCATAGTATACCTTTAAACGCCTTCATTGTTTTACATTTTTCTATAACTTTTCCATCAGATACAGTTTGTTTTATTTCTTTTTAAAGAATTCATCTCAAATACTTTATTTTTTTCTACTAATTTATTTACAAAACTCCAATACAAATTCAAACAAATTGTTTCAATTTCGCTCACACCACCCCCACCCATCAAATTGTACAACCCAATGATTAATCTCCCCTCCCCCTGCACATCCACATCCCTCTGATTCCAGCCCCTCCCACCCCCCCCACACCTCCACCCCCACCCCCGGATCCTTATACGCCTTCTACAATAACAGTTTTATACAATATTTATCATTGTGGGACTGAGTTAGTTCACTCAGCATAATGCTCTCCAGTCCCTCCCAAGTTAAGTAATAATTTACAAAGTTATTGCTCCTGCCTGCTGCATAGTATTCCATTGTGTGAATGTACTATAATTTCTCTGTCCATTCTTTTGTGGTTTGTTTTATTTCTTGCTAATTATTCGCCTCCTTCTACTAGAATGCAAACTCTCTGCAGGCAAGGGCTTTTGACTATTTTTAAAAGGTTTTTTTTTTTTTGTTTTTCACTGTCTTGTCCTCACTGCCTAGAACACATTTGTATCAGTGTATATGTTCAATAATTTTTAAAATGATGTTTTTCTCTTTATTGCTTACCTTACTTAGGAAGAAATTGTGCTACTAATGCAAAGGGATGCTGCTGAAATCCGCCAGTTGCTCAGCTAGAAAAAGATGCTCAATCAACTTCTGCGCAATTTACTGCCTCTGAAAATCCACTGGAAGGTCAGCTATGGGTTGATTCCAACCTTAAAGCACACAACAGCAGCAATTACCTCATTGAGAGAACCCAGGTGGCACAGAGGAAAGTTTGGCAGTTCAAGCTCACGAGTCACTTCACTAGACGAAGGTGATACGGTCTGCTCCCATAGAGATTTACAGCCCTGGGATTCTCTGGGGCAGTTCTACTCTATCCTGTGGAGTCACTAGGAGCCAGAACAGACTCAATGATGGTTACCTCATTTAATTAGCACAATGTTATGAGTACTGTTATAATTATCATTTCTTTAGAAAGTAATGGATGAATCTTACAAATAAAGAATTGAAATAACAATAGAGCCAAAATTATAGCCTTTAAATTCCATTTCCCATTAACGGAATAAAAAAAAATGCTGATTCTCCATCTGGGACAAGAAATTCAACAGTTTTAAGAGACTAGTTTGAAAGGATTTCCCAAAATGAGACAATTTGAGTAAAAAGAGAGTAACTGCATTTGATTTAAAAAAAACTTTTAAAACTCCATTAGCTCATAATAGTACTTTAAAAAAAACCACTTTGGGTTGTTCTAAGAAACAAACTCTTTGTCTTAACATTTATAAATAAAAGCATCAAGATTTCCAGTTTCACTTTTCAGAGAGTCGGAAAAAGCATTGTTCCCCACATTTGTAACAAGAAAAAAAAACTGAACAAACTGCAAATTTACCACTTTCCCTCAACTCCCAGAGAACTAAGGTCACAATGCAAATTACTAACCTGAAAACTAGAGCCAAAGACACCATATGCCAGACAATTGAAGAGATTCTTTTTTATCAGGTTATTGTAATGAGAAGTAAAGACTACCTCTATTGATATGGCCTAATGATAAGAAGTTGCACTGCAATCCCAAAGGCCTGTGGGTCATATGCACCAACTGCTCTGTTGGAGAAGAATGGGAAATCTCCTCCCATATGATTTACTCCCTTTCAAAATCTGCTGGAAGGTCAGTTCTGACTCATTGTCACATAACAACTGATACGATAGAGATCCACTTTAATGATTGAAGTTTGTATACAGACATACACATTGATGTGTTTGTTGTTGTTATTGTTGTTACATGACATCAAGTTAACGATAATTCAGAGAGACTCTAGAATCTTGACCGATCTTATGGCATCCTCATGACTTCTGTCGTGTTCAAGCCCATTGTGGTATTCACTGCGTTAGCCCATCTCATTAAAGGTCTGCCTTTCTTTTGTTTAATTTTTCTGAGCATGTTGTATAAGGACTGATTTCTCCTGAAAATATGCTCAAAATAAATGAAATGAAGCTTCACCTTTCTTGCCTCTATGAAGCACTCAGGTTGCATTTCATTCATTGCTTGTTCTTTTGGAAGTCCACAGAATATTCAATACTCTTCTCTAACCCAACAATTCAAAGGGATCAAGTCTTCTTCTATCAACATTATTCACTGTCCAATTTTCAGATGCATAGGAAGCAATTAAAAATAGCATGGCATGGAAGAAGCCTTTAAATTTACTTAACACATCTTTAGATTTCTAGACTGCTGCTACCATGGGTGTTCATTGTGGCTCCAAGTAAACTGAAGTAGTTTAATGTCTTCTTCATCTGTGATGATGTTACCTAATGGCCCAGTGGTGAGGACTTTTGTTTTCTTTATGTTGAGTTTTAATCCATATTGAAGGCTATGATGTTGCTGTTATGTGCCATCGAGTCATTTATGACTTATAGCGACCCTATGAACAAGAGTCCTGTGCAAACCTCACTGTCTCAAACACGTTCATTACCACCACTCCACTCACAGAATCAATCCTTCTCATTGAGGGTATTCTTCTCCTGTGCCATCTCTCCACTCTCCCAAACATGATGTCCCTCTCTAAGGACCAGTCCCTCCTTGCAACATGCCCAAAGAATGTCAGACGAAGCTTCAGAATTCTTGAATCCAGGGAACATTCTGGCTTCACACCGGCCCGGACAAACCTGTTTGTTCTCCTAGCAGTCCATGCTATATTCAACACTCTTCTCCAGCACCACAACTCAAAGGCATCAATTCTCTTTCTATCATCCCTATTCACTATCCAACTCTCCGATGCATAGCACGTAGTTGCAAAGACTATAGCCTGGATCATGCGCACCTTAGTCTCCAGCCTGACGTCGTTGCACTTCAGTACTCTTGAGAAGTCCCTCACAGCTGACTTTGCCAATGCAATTCCTCTCCTGATTTCCTGGCTGCTGTTACCAAGAGTGTTGACTGTGGAGCCAAGTAAGCTACAACTGTTAATTATCTCAATCTCTTCACCATCCATACTGATGCTGCCAATTGGCCCATTGGTGAGAATCCTTGTTTTCTTGATACTGAGCTTCAATCCATACTGAGACTGCAGTCCTTGATCTTCTGCAGCATGCACTTCAGGTCCTCCTCAGTTTCAGCAAGCAGGGTTGTGTCGTCTGCATGACGCAGGTTGTTGATGACTCTTCTACCAATCCTGATGCCACATAGCCCAGCATCTCGGATGATCTGTTCTGCATACAGATTGAAAAGGTATGGAGACAAAATACATCCCTGACGGACCCCTTTCTTGATTTTGAACCATCCAGTGTCTCTCTGCTCTGTTCTGACAACTGCCTCCTGGTCCAAGTATAGGTTTCGCATTCGCACGATCAAATGTTCTGAAATTCCCATTCTTCTCAGAGTCAGCCATAGCTTGTTGTGATCCACACAGTCAAAAGCCTTTGCAAAGTCAAAGAAGCACAGATAGACATTCTTCTGGTATTCTCTGCTTTCTGCCAAGATCCATCTAACATTAGCTACAATGTCCCTAGTACCACGACCTCTTCTAAATCCAGCCTGCACATCTGGCAGTTCTCTGTACATATATTGCTCCAGACATTTTTGGATAATTTTCAGCAGAATCTTGCTTGCATGTGATATCAATGACATTGTTTGATAATTTCCACACTCTGTTGGGTCACCTTTCTTTGGGATGGGAACAAATATGGATCTTTTCCAGTCAGTGGGCCAGCTGGCTGTCCTCCAGATTTCCTGGCACAACTTAGTGAGCACATCCAGAGCAGCGTCTGTTTGTTGAATTAAATCAATTGGTATACAGTCAACTCCTGGAGCCTTGTTTTTTGCCAATTGCTTGATAACAACTTGAACTTCCTCCTTTATCACCATAGATTCTTGTTCATATGTTATTTCATGAAGTTCATCTGTGTCAGCCAATCCCTTCTGATGCAGTGACTCTGTACTCCTTCCATCTTCTTTTCATATATCCTGGATCATTCAACATTTTACCCAAACTATCTTTAAGTATTGCTTGAATTTGTTTTTCAGCACCTTCAGCTTAAGAAACTCTGCGCAAGCTACTGTCTTTCATTTTCTGCAGTAAGTGTTTCAGGTTTTATTTTTCTGCATGAAAGGTTTTGCCATCAGCATAATGTAGGTTGTTGATGAACTTTCTTCAATCTTGATGCAACATTCTTCTTCATAGAGTCCAAGTTCTCAGTTTTTTGCTCAGCATACAGAATGAATAGGCATAAAGAAAGAAGACAACTCTGAAGCACACCTTTCAGGATTTTAAACCAGGAAGTGCTCCATTGTTCTGTTTAGACAACTGCTTCTTGTTCATTATATGTTAGATGTAAACACAGTTAAGTGTCTAGGATTCCCATTATTCTCAGTTATGTAATTGGTTATGATGCGTAGAGTCAAATGCCTTTGTGTAATCAAGAAAGCACAAATAGACATCTTTTTTGTATTCTCTTGTTGCAGCCAAAATCCACCTAATATCAGCAATGATATAGTTGGTGCCATATTCTCCCCAACTTGAATTTCTAAAAGTTCTCTGTCCATGTTCTAGCCATGTTTTAATAATGTTCAATAAGATTTAACTTGGATGTGGTATTAATGATACTTTTTGCTAATTTTCATCTGTTGGATCACCATTCTTTAGGCATGGGAACAAATATGGATCTCTTTGAGTCAGTTTCCCAGGCAGCTGTCTTTTATTGGCAGACTCATGAGCACATTCAGGGTTTCATCTGTTTTCTAATACACTTCAATTACTGGTGTTCCATCAATTCCTGGCCTTATTGTGTGTGTGTGTGTGTGTGTGTGTATATGTGTATATGTATATAAGTATATATATACTGCCTTCAGTGCAGCTTGGACTTCTTTCAATACCATTGGTTATTGAACATCTGCTATCTCTGAAATGACCTAGTATTGACCACTCATTTTTGGTGCAGTGAATCTGAGTATTCCTTCCATTTTCATTTGATGTTCCTTGTATCATTGTATGTGTGTGTGTGTGCATATACGCCTCAAGTAGGGAGCTCTGATGGTGTAGTCTATATTGAGTTTTATAGTTAACTCAAAAATGTTGAGCATCTCCTGGTACTTGAATCCACTAGCAACTCTGAGGAAAAAAAATATCTAGTTTTCTTCTCATTGGATTTACAGTGTCTGTAATGCAATTGAGGGACCCTATGAGACAGACCTGATAAGAGGAGGTAGAGGACAACTACCTGGTCAACTGACTGGAAGAAATTCATATTTATTCCTGTCCCCCAAAAAGGTGATCCAACATAATGTCAAAATTCTTAAACAATATCATTAAAATCACACATAAGCAAAATCCTGCTGAAGATTATCCAAAACCAACTCTAACAGTACATTAACAGAGAACTACCAGAAATGTTCACTGGATTTAGAAGAGGCTGTGGCACTAGAGACATTATTGCCAATGTCAGATGGATCTTGGCTGAAAGCAAAAAGTACCAGACGAATGTCTATCTGTGTTTCACTGACTATGCAAAGGCTGTGTAGATCACAACAAATTGTGGCTAACCTTCAGAAGAATTGGAATCCCAGAACACTTGATTGTGCTCACGGCAAAACTATTCTTAGACCAGGAAGCCTATGTCAGAACAAAGCAAAGAAACACTGCATGGTTTAAAATTAGGAAATGAGTGCATGAGGGAAGCGTCCCTTCTCCATACCTTTTCTATTTATATCTGGAACAGATAATATGAGAGGTTGGACTTTATGAGGAAGAGTGTGATGTCAGGATTGGAAGAAGACTCATCAACAACCTGCATCATGCAGATGATACAGCTTTGCTTGCTGAAACTGAGGAGGATCTGAAATGTTTGCTGCAGAAGTTCAAGAACTGTAGACTTCAACGCTGATTAACATCAAGAAGACAAAGATTTTCATCATTGGGCCAATTGCTAGCACCAGTATTGATTGGGGTTGTTAACAATTTCAACTTGCTCAGCTCCACAATTGACACTCTTGGCACCAGTAAGTCAGGGATTCAAAAGACAAATTACATTGGGAAGTCTGTTGTCAGGAAATTCTCCAGAGTGCTGAGAAGCAATGGTATCAGTCTAGATAATAAGGTTCACCTGGTCCGAATAATGGTCTTTGCAATTACAAGATCTGCATCAGACAGCTGGACAATGACTTAGAATGACAGAAAAAGAATTGATGACTTTAAGTTGTAATGTTGGAGAAGAGTAATGAACCATTAACTGCCAGGAGAACAAATAGGTCTGTCTTGGAGATGGTAAAACCAACTTTCTCCTAGGAGGCTAGGATTTTGAAGCTCCATCTCACATACTTTGAGTACATGGCCAGGAGGGACTTGTTCTTTGAGAAGGACATGCTTGGAAGGGTGGAGGGACAGTGCAGGAGAGGAAGACCCCAGATGAGATGGAATGACAGAAAAACTGGGCTAATAGGATTAGGTGTGTTGAAATCAGTGAGACTGACTCAGAATAGGTCAGGGTTCAAGTTGTTGTACATAGAGTCGCTATGAGTCACAGGCAACTTGATGACATGTAAAAGCAACAGAAGGCAGACCAACTCAAATGTAGTGAATCTGAGTTTTAATGTTTCAAGTAATTACAATTAGATACTTAAGACATGTTTAAAAATTATGATTTGGGTAAAAGGTTACAGAGCCAGTTAGCACTAGATTCCATATGCATAGTTGGGTTTGTGTTATTAGTTGCAATCCCTTTCTTTTTTAATTCATTTTAATGAACATTTACAGAGATTTTGGATTTCCATTCATTCATTGTTGCACTTTTCTCCCTGCCCACCCCTCCCCTCCAATTTGCTTTCTCTTTGGAAAGTAAAATTCCTTCATTGGTATACAATCCCCCCGCCCCCCACCCCTGCCCTGAGTACACTCCACTATGTAACCTTCATTCTGGAATCTTGTGATAAACATAATACCCTATCATATATTGTTTTTAAACTCCTTTCATGTAACAGAATCTACCCACTCCTTCCTTTGGCTTCCTGTTTCCATTCATCCTGTCTTGCTCCTTCCTGGACTCTGCTTCTAAATGAATGTTACCTTTTAATTGATTGTACTGCGGAGGACATTCCTACCTAGTTTTATTATCCACTTTATAGTACGCTCTACTGTTTGTCTGAAAGTTGATCCCTGTTAAATTCCAGGCTAGAAGTTTATGTAAGTGCCACAGTCTTAGAAGCTACAGTCGTCTCTATCAGACCAGTAAGTCTGGATTTTCTATGGGTTTGATTTTTGTAACACTTCCTCTCCCTCTATTTAGGACTTTTTGTTGTGAGCTTGAAGAGAGGTGTCAGTAGTGGTAGACAGCTACTATCTAGTCCTACTCTCTAGGCAGTGAAGGCTGTGGTTTGGGTGGGCCATTAGTCCTTTAGTCTGATTACTTATTGTGTCTTTCACTTACCCTCACTCTTCTTCACTCTGGACAAGGAGAGATCAGCATTTTCATCTTAGTTGGCCACTCACAAGTTTTGAAGACCCCTGTCATTATTCACTGAAGTAGAATGTAGATCATTGTGTTCATGGAGAATGTGATGTTAATTTATTCAAATGTCCCCTGACACTGTGATCCTTAGTTCTCAAACCCAGTGAGTCATTCCCTCAAGGTTTTTGGTTATGACTAAAAAGTTTCAGAACATTGTCACCTGTATGCTCGATAATGTCTTTGGATATGTCAATGTTCATATAAATTGTAGTTGCTGTATGCCACAGAGTAGGTTAAAATTAACAGCAACTCAATGAACAGTAAATATGAACCTTACTCTATCCTGTGCCATCTTCACAATCTCTGGTCATGGTCAAGCTCATTGTTTCAGTCATAGTCAATCTATCTCATTGAGGATCTTCCTCTCTTTCAGTGACCTTTCTGCATTGCCCAGAATGAGGTACTTTTCCAAGAACTGGTCCCCCTGACAACATGCCCTAAGCATGTGAGACAAGCACCCTAGGTGCACTTCCTCCAATAGATTTAGTTGTTCATATTGTTCATGCAAATACATATGAATAAAAATCCTTTGTCAAACCTATAAATTCTTGAAGGTGAACTTCTTTTTTTCTTCTCTTTTCTGTTCAGCTTATATGTCTGCATATGTATCTACTCATAGATGCTGTCTGTTTAACTGTTGTTGCAGTATCGTGAAGAGAAGAGTTTTCAATCTTTTTTTTTTTTTGGCCTTGAAGAAACCCGGGAGCTCAATAAGAAACCCCGAAGGCCCAAAGGGAAAGAAGTTCAACGGAAACTCAAAGGTATGTGGTTTGATTCCAACAGCTGCTCCATGGGAGAAGGATGGGCAATCTCTTCCCATGCAATTAACTGCATCTGAAAACTCACTGGAGGCTCAGCTATGAGTCAATTCTTACTCTATGATGTGCCACAACAACAAGAACAAGTGATCCCTTAGAGCTCTGGTGGCCTGATAATGAGAATCTGTGCTGAAATCCCAAAGGCATCAGGTTCAACTCCATCAGCTGCTCCATGGGAGAAGAATGGACAATCTGCTCCCATGTGATTTACTGCCTTTGAAAACCCACTGGAGGGTCAGATAGAAGATGGATCCAACTAAACAATATACAGAAGTGGTGCATTGATTTGACTGGTGAGCTCAAAGTCAGCCATAAGTACCTACCAGCTACTTCATAGGGGTAAGATAAGGCAGTCTGCTTCTGAAAAGATTCACAGCTTCATAAGTTCCATGTGGCATTTCCACTTTGTACTGTTGTTAATGAGTCAGAGTTAGCTGGATAGAAATGAGTTTGCTGTCTTTTCTTCTCCTGCATCTCTCAGTGTGTTCTTTCACGATTGGTCATGTTGTGCTGCATCTTTCTTACCGTATATTGCCTTTCCTGTCATCCCTATTAATATCAGTCTACTTTGTAGCTAGTTATTACCCATCCTTTCATCTCCTAGCTCTAGTAAGCCAAAGAGTGCTTCTTGAATTCATAAAAGAAAAATTTTTTGAGGTAAAATATTTTCTTTTCTAGGGTCGCTATGAGTCGCAAGTGACTCGACGGCACATAACAACAACAACAAAAAAAATGAAATTTTATTTTAATTGTAATTTTAATAAACATTTACAGAGAAGTTAGATTTTCATCCATTCATTGTTGTAGTAAAATATTTTCTTGACTTGTGTCTTTGCATGTTGTACTGTTATCCTAAAGGTTATAATTTCCAATTCATCAGTTGATCTTCAAAATAAAAATGAGCAGTCTCCTCCCATAGTGATTTAGAACCTCGAAGACTAGATAAATCTATGAGTAGGGATGAGTTTTTAGATACAAAAATAACATGAACTTGCCTGATGAAAGCAAAGAGGATCTGAAGCACTTACTGGAACAGATCAAAATACAAATTACACTTAGACATCAAGAAACAACAACAAACCTGCATCACCACTGAGTTCTTAAGAACCAGCCTAATAAATGGGGAAAAAAGATTGAAGTTATGAAGGATTTTATTTAACTTGGATCCACACTCAATACTCATGAAGTAAGCAGTCAATAATTAAGACCTTTTATTGTATTGAGTAAATCTGAATTCAAGGACCTCTTTAAAGTGCTAAAGAGCAAGAATATCTGTTTAAAGATTAAGATGTGTCTGACTCAAGTCATGGTATTTTCACTTGTTTAAAACGTAAAATTCCTTTTTTTCTACTAGTTTATTTATAAAATTCTAATACAAATTTGAATAAATTCTTTCCATTTCTCTCACTCCCCCACCCATCAAATTGTACAGCCCAATGATTAATTTGTTTTTGAAATGTTAAAGTTTGACGATGGATAAAGAAGATGAGAGAGGAATTAATGTCTTTGAATTGTGGTGTTGGTGAAGAGTATTGACTGCTGAAAGGACAAATATGTCTTGGAAGAAGTGCAGGCAGGTGTTCCTTAGAGACAAGGGTGGTGAGACTTTATCTCCCATGCTATGAGGAGAAAGGCTTTACAAAAGGCATCACGCTTGAAAAAATGTCACAGAAGAGGAGCAAGAGTCTGTATGAGATGGGTTTGCACTGTGACTGAAACAACGTTCTTAAGTACAGTGGCAATTATTAGGATGGCGCAGGATCAGTCAGGATTTTTATCTGCTGTGTATACGCAGGGTCAGTATGAGTCAGATTTGATTGAATGGCAACTAACAACCATAGAATAATGATCTTATACAAATGTTATCCTTTTGTGACTTGCTTATTTCCCTAAGCAAAATGTTCTCCGGGTTCATTTATGTTATGAGGTCTTCATTTAAAAAAAGTCTTCATTATTTTTTAAATGCTATGTAGCTTCTTGCTGCCCAAGCATGGCAGTCCTTGTGCTCAAGTTATGTTAAGTTTTTGGGGTCATGTGCTTTTTTTGGAGCCTGTGTTTGATGTGTGATACTGCTCTTCACTCCAGGAGCAAGGGCCTTGAGGCTTGGCCTAGGGTTTAAGGCTGTAGGTGGTAAAGCCCCTAAAAGAAAAGGGAGGAGAAGGCAGCCATGCTGTTTCTGGATGACTTCACCCAGGGGCTCTCTGGCTTCTTGCTGTCTGAGCATGGTGGTCCTTGTGGCCAAGTAATTGCAAGTTTTGGGGGTTTTGTGTTTTTATTTTGGCCTTGTGTTTCATGTGCATTATGGTTCTTCACCCCAGGAGCAAAGCCATTGAGGCTTGGCCTAGGGTTTAAGGCAGGCAGTGGTAAATAAAGCCCCTAAGAGCCTTGGACCTGCGGCCATTGGGCCTGGTTCAGATTGTTTTTTTGTCAAATATTCTAGGTGCTACAGCACTGGTCTGGGCATTGTTGTACAGAGGTTACTCTGGTTGCTGTGATGCTAAACACTGTGACACTGATATGTCAAATGTGATAATGGTTACCCATGGTGGACAGTGTTTGGTGAAGCTTCCCAATTAAAACAAGCCTGGAAGCAGGAGTGGCATCCACTTCCAAAATGGCTTGCCTCCGGAAACTCTATGAACAGTGCTCAGGCCTTTCGTTTACAGGCTCGCTAAGATTCATCTATGTCTCGACGGCACCTAACAACAATAACAAGGACAACATAGAGCTATGTTGGCCTAGTGGACAGAAAGTTATGCTACCAAGCCCAAGGTGGGTGATTTTAATTTGCGGCCCTCAGGTCTGGTTCAAATTGGTTTTTTTGTCAAACATTCTTATAGGTGGCATAGCACTGGTCTGGGAATTGCTTTACAGAGGTAACTCTGGTTGCTGTGTGTGACACTGATGTGACAAATGTGATAATGGTTACCCATGGTGGACAGTGTTTTGGTGGAGCTTCCCAATTAAAACAAGCTTGGAAACAGGAGTTGCATCCACTTCCGAAATGGCTTGCCTCTGGAAACTCTTGAACAGCACTCATGGCACCTAACAACAACAATAACATGTAGAGTTCCATTGTGTGTATGTACCACAGTTCATATATCAATTCATCCATTGGTGGGAAAGTAAATAAGATCTATCTTCTTACTATGATGAACAAACAATAGGCAATAGACATGAGCATGCATTTTTGCTCACGTTATGCCTCATATTCATCTAGGATATATACCTAGTGTTGGAATTGCTCCATCATATGGTATTTTTGTTCCTAACTTTTAATGGAACTACCTTATTGTTTTCTACAGCACCATTAAAAAACCCATCAGAAATGCAAGTGTTCCTACTTTTCTACATAGTTGCCAACATTTATTGCTTTCTGGTTTTCAGGAACTTTGCTATATTATTGGGATGAGGGCATTTGCATGTGTTTCTTCATGTGTTTATTATGTGCATATATTATCTTTGTTAAGTGTACAGTCATGCTTTTTGCTACTTTTGAAAAGAATTATATTTTTCTTGTTTACTTTCAAAGTTTTTATAAAGATTTTAGAGATTCTAGTCTTATCAGATTAGTCATTGACAAAATTATTTTCCTCTCTGTAGGTTCTGTTTATACTCTTTTGAAAAAGTCTTTTGATGTGTACAAGTATTTAATATTTAGGCTGCCCCAGTCATCTAGTTTATTTCTCACTATTTGCGCATTTTAATTATGTTTGATAGACTATTTATGCCATAAATTAGAGTTCTATATTTGCCCCCTTCTTTTTTTCTTTGATGATCTATACTTTTTTTAGGTTGTACACTTAGGTTTTTGATCTATCTTCACTTCGCTTTTTGATATGGTGATAAATAGGAATCTTGTTTGATTTTCAGTAAATGGACAGCTAGCTTTGCCAGTGCCATTTGTTAAACAGATTGTCTCTTCTCCAAACAATGGACTTTGCACCTCTGAGGATCAGCTGTCCTAGGTGGTAATTTATGTCTGAATTCTCTAACGATGTATTGATATATTAAGACTTACTTTGAATCTGCTTTTATTTCAAAATATACATTCAGAGATCAAATGTATCAGTAGAGCGGTTTGTTCTTAGACTTCTATGTAGAAAAGCAGACAGGTCCCGTGTGATGTTCCTCAGTTTGTTGGATGTGAAATATTTATCTCTGAGTCATACTTAATTTCTAGGGGACAAATCTTAATTAATAAATCATGAGTAAGAAATAGGTTGTTACTGGTTAAAGGCAGAAGTGGTCTCTGTCAGCTTTGTTAGCATGTTCAAGAAAAAGGGAAAGGGTCTGTGTTTGGCCTGTCACTCATTAACAAGGAGAGTTAATGTGAATTTTATGGGAATTAAGGGAAAGTGAAAAATTAATAGCTGTGGCATTGGAGAAGAGCACTAAACATCCCATGGATGGCCAAGGAAACAAACTGATATGTCTTAGAGAGGTGCAGCCAGAGTGCTCTTTGGAGACAAAGATGGTGAGGTTTTGCCTCACTACCTGGACATGTTGACAGGATATGTTATTCCTTGGAAAAGGACATGTTCTGGGAAGTGTGGAGGGTCAGCAAATGAGGGGAAGACCTTCAACCAGGTAGATTGTCAAAGTGACTGCTACAATGAGCTCTTGTGTTTCAGGAAGCGTGAGGATGACACAGGATAGCACGGGGTTCAAACGTTTTGGTCTTAGAGTTGCTATGAATAATACACAACAGCATCTAATATCAACTAACAAGAGAAAGTATATGCAGGAAATCGTCTTAGATAAGAGTGGTTCTTTACAGTAAATCACTGTATTTCATAACCATTGATGTTTTCCTGGATCAGAGCATTCAGGTAAAGTACAACATTGTCCATAGAGAAAGAAAGGAGCATCTGTAGGAAGAAACAGCACTGAACAATTGCTTTTCTGGGCAGGACTACCAGGCATCAGATAAATATATGAGAGGTTTCAGCTAGATATATTGAGGGTTTTTTATGGATATTTCAATGAAAATTTACAGAAAATTTGGATTTGCATTCATTCATTGTTGCACATTTTCATCCTTACCCCTAGCCCCAGTTTGCTTTTCTCTTAAAAAGATTATTTCATTGTTACACAATTTCCTCCCTACCCCTACTCCCTAGTCCACTTTGCCATGCGCTTCTTATTCTGGACTGTTGCTATGCAAATAATACCTAATCATATATTTCTTTTTGATAGTTCTTTCCCTCATATGCTTCAATGCAGTGTACATTATTTAACCCCTGTTTTCTTAGTGCCCTCCCCCATGTCAGTCCTGTTTTATAACACTGGCATTATGCAGTCTTAGTCCTTTGTAAGATATTTCACTCAGCATAATGTCCTCCAGGGTCACCTACTTTTTTAATAATATTTTATGAGTTCCCTGTTTTACAGTGCTGCATACCATATACCACAACTCCTCTATCCATTCATTTGTTGATGGGCACTTGGGTTGCTTCCATCTCTTTGCTATTGTGAACAACACAGCAATAAACATAGATGTACATATATCTTTTGGGTGGTAGTTCTGTTTTCTTTAGGGGATATTCATAGTAGTGCAATTGCTGAGTCAAATGGTATTTCTATTTCCAACTTTTTGAGAAAGCTCCATACTGTTTTCTGGAGTGGCTTCACCACTTTACACTCCCACCAACAGTGAAAGAGAGTTCAATTTCTCCACAATCTCACCAGCATTTATTGTTTGCTGCTTTATTGAATTTTGTTATTCTTACTGGGGTGAGAGATATCTCATAATTGTTTTGATTTGCATCTCTCTTAGAGCTAGGGATTTTGAATATTTCTTCACGTGTTTGTTCACCATCTGAATATCTTCTTTGGTGAAGTAAGTGTCTGTTCATACCCTGTGTCTATTTTGTGATTAGGTTGTTTACCTTTACCTTGTTGAGATGCTGGAGTATTCTATAAATTCTAGATATAATCCCTAATCAGACATTACCAAATATTTTTTCCCCAGTATGTGGCTTTCCTTTTTACCCTATTGGAGAGATTTTTTTGATGTGCAAAGGGATTTGTTTCTTAGAAGGTCCCATTCATCTATTTTATTCTCTCTTGGTTGTAGGTTTTTCAGTATGCTTGGAAGATTGTTCATGTTGTGGCTTAGGGTTTCTAGAATTCTTCAAAAGTTTCTCTGATGAAGTTTAATTCTCAGGTCTTTGGTCTACTTTGAGCTAGTTTTTGTGTATGATTTGAGGTGTGAGTTTTGCTTCAGTTTTCTACAGATAGTTTTCCAATTTTGCCAACACCATTTGTTACAGACACTTTCATTTCCCCACTTAACTGATTTCAGCTCCTTGTAAAAAATAAGTTGAGCATAGGTAGATAGATGAGTTGATTTCTGGGTTCTCAATTCTATTCCATTGCTTTATATGTCTGTCACTGTACCAATACCATGCTGTCTTGATCACCATGGATATGTAGTAGGATCTGAGATCAGAAAGTAAGATACCTCCTACCTTGTTTCTGCTTTTCAGCAATGCTTTGCCTTACTTAGCATCTCTTTCCATTCCATATGAAATTGGAAATTGCCTTTTCTACCTCACTGAAGAATGTAAGTGGTATTTGTATTGGGATTGCATTGAACTTGTAGATTGCCTTTGGGAGAATTGTAATTTTCACAATATTGAGTCTTTCTATCCAAGAGCATAGCATATTCTCTCATTTCCTCAGTTTCCTTTTTGTTTCTTGTAGTAATGTTTTGAAATTTTCTTAGAGTAGGTCTTCTGTGTTTCTAGTTAGATTTACTCCCAAGTATTTTATCTTGTGATTAGCTACTCTAATGGATATTGTTTTTGCTAGCTCCAGTTCTATATTGTCTGTGTTACTGTAGAGAAATGCAACTGATTTGTTGTTGTTGTTGTTGTTGTTGTTGCTGTTATTGATCTTGTTTCCTGTCACTTTGCTGAATTGGTTGACTATGTCTAGTAGTTTTCTCGCTGAGTCTTAAGGGGTTTCTAAGT
>NW_006400009.1:1948765-1954620 GCF_000299155.1 Elephantulus edwardii
AATTTCAGTTTGTGTCTGTTAAGGTAGGTTGTGAGTTTCTAAGTATCTGTCCATTTCTTTTAGATTTTACTATTTGTTTAGGTATAGTTTTTCATAATATTCCATTGTTAGCCTTTTTATCTCAATAGGTTCTGTTGTGGCATTGTCCCTTCCTTCTCTTATTCAGATTATTTGTGTCTTTTCTTTCTCTTTGTTAGCTTTTCTAGTGGTTTGTTGATTTTATTGACGTTTTCAAAGAACCAACACCAGGTTTTATTGATAGTTTCAATTGTTTTCTGCTTTCTATCTCATTTATTTCTGCTTTAATTTTTAAAATTTCATTTCTTTTATATCTAAATGGTGGGGTTTTTTTTTTTGCTTTTTTAAAATTTATTGAAGATGTTGGGTTAGACAGTCAATTATAATTTTTTCTTGTCTTTTGTTTGTTTGCTTATTGCTAGAAATTCTACCTCTAATTACTTCTTTGTCTGTTTCCCAGTGGTTTTGATAAGTTGTGATTTCATTGTTACTTGTTTCAAGAAACATTTTATTTTCAATTTTTGTTTCTTATAATACCTACTCACGTTCAAGTAAAGTGTTGTTCAGCTTCCAAAAGTATAATCTTTTTTCTCCTTTATCCTTTTGTTACTAATTTTTAATTCTGTAGCTTTGTGGTCTGAGAAGATGTTTCTATCACTTCTATGTTTTAATTGTGACCTAAAATGTTATCTATTCTGGAGAACGTTCCATGCACATTAGAGAATATTTTTCTGCACTTTTTGTGGTACATTAGTTTGTATATATCCATAAGATCAAGTTTATTTATTTTGTGGTTTAACTCTTGAGCATCTTTGTTGCGTTTCTTTCTGGTAGCTCTATCTTTTCTTGAGAGTGGTGTATTGAAGTCTCCTGCTACTATAATGGCGTTGTCTATTTCTTTTTTTAGTTTTATTAATTCTTGTTTTGTATATTTTGCAGCTATATCATTTGATGCACAGATATTTATTGTTGTTATGTACTTTAGTTCTATTGATGCTTTAAGCATTATATAGTGGCCCTTCTTGTCTTTTTAATGGCTTTTTCTTTTAAATCTATTTTATAAGAGATTAATACTTTGTTTCTGGTGGCTATTTGCTTGGTATATTTTTGTCCACCCTTTTATTTTTAGTCTTTCTTTATCTTTACTTTTCCAATAGGTCTCTTGCAGAGAGCATGTTGATGGGTTTTGGTATTTTTTTATGCCCCTGCTACTCTTTTTCTCTTCAGTGGTGCATTTAAACCATTCACATTTGGTATAATTATTGAGATCCAAGATTTTATTGCTATCATTTTGTTGAGTTCTTTTTGGTATTCTTGCTGGTTACTTTAGTGCAGCCTGTTTTCTGTGGCACCTCTGTAGGATGGGCATCTCTCAGTGTTCCCGACAACAGTGGTCTTGTTTTACAAACTCCCTTTGGTTGTGCTTTTCTAAGACTATCCTGATCTCTCTTTCATATTTGATGTATTCTTTTGCTGGGTACAGTATTTTTGCTTGAAAGTTGTATTCTTTGAGTGTTCAATATATGTCATTCCACTGTCTTCTTGCTCAGACGGTTTCTGCTGTGAAATCAGCACTTAATCTTATTTCCTCTCCCTTATAGTTTACTCTTTGTTTATCCCTAGCTACTTTCAGAATTCTCTTTTTATCTTTGATTCTGGCAAATTTGACTATGATATGCCTTGGTGGTTTTCTTTTGGGGTCTATTCTATATGGTGTTCACTGAGATTCTTGAATATGTAGTCTCTCATTCTTTATTTTGCCTGGAAAATTTTCTTTTAATAATTCTTCCACAACTTTTTGGGTGTCTTTACCTGCTTCTTCCTGTTCTGGGATTCTGATTATGTGCATGTTATTCCTCTTGATGGTGTCCTATATTATACTTAGGTGTTCCTCTTTTTCTTTCCTTTTTGATTCTGCTTTTTGTTCTAGCAAATCAGTGGTGAACATTCTATTTTCTATTTTACTGGTTCTGTGTTCCATTTCTTCATCTCTGTTCATATGTCACTCCAACATGTTGACAGCATCTGAAACCTTGGTCCTCATATTCTAGATTGTGGTTTCTTGTTTTTCCAGAGCATCTAATGCCTCATTTATTTTATCTGCATTGTCTTGTATTACTTTTTAAGTTCCTCTCAGTTTTTGCTTAAAGTCCTATAATTCTTTGAGTTTGTCTTTTAGCCATTGAAAATGTCCAGCCCTTGCTCTTTTGAATTTTGTGTCAGAATATTCCATCAGACTTTCTGGCTTTAGGAAAACCATTGATATTTTGTCACTTTTTGCGGGGGTGACATCTTGTTTTGGGTTTGTGTAGGGTATGATGTAGCCTGCTTCTTCTGTGACATTGCTGTGGTAGGGTTTTTCATGCCTGAGGTCTTAACAGGCTCTTGATTTGAAAACTTTGGCTCAGGAAGTCACTGCTCCAGAGGAGGAGAGGACAGCTACTCTAGCTGAGTTTCTCTCTGAACTTTTGACTCAAGGGAAGACTTGTTTCAGTAGGGGAGAGATGTGGCCTATGAATAAGCAGACTTGTCTGTTAGGCAACTGCTGCAGCTCAGCTAGGGGGGGTCTATTGTGCCCAGGGCTAAAGGCAGCTAAAGTTCTGGGGCGGAGGGAGAAGGAAATGGCTTTACCTGTGACATTGCTGTCCCAGGTGCAGTTCAGAGGGGTGACAGTGGGTTGTCCTCCAGGCAATGGGGAATCTAGGCTGAAAGACCAAGTCCTTCAGTCCAGTAGGCTTACATGTGGCAGGCAGGAGCATCCTGTCAGTGGAGCTATGGGGCCAGGCCCTCCAGGAGGTGGGGCTGGGGAGTTCAGATGGCTGGCAAGAGCACCCAGGCAGTGTGCTCAGCTCCTCCAGGTGGTGGGTTTGGGAGTGTAGGTGGTGGGACCATGGCCTCCAGGCAGGTCTAGTGCTCCAGGTATAAGAGAAGTCCTGATCACACTCTATGGCACATAACAACAACAACAACACCTAGTCAATTGACAGAACAGATCCATGGCTGCTGAGAACATGGCAGCTGCTGAAAATGTGGCTGCTGCTGCTGATGTGACTCAGCTATTGTTATTGTTGTTGTTGTTGTTGTTGTTATGTGCCATCGAGTTGCTTGCGACTCATAGTGACCCTATGTACAACAGGCCTAAACTCTGCTCTGTCCTGTGCCAATCGCACTGTCTCTGACACTCCCATCCCAATTATCTCAGTCACTGAATCAATCCACCTCATAGAGGGCCTTCCCCTCCTGCACCGTCCCTTCATCCTCCCAAGCATGATCTTTGTGTACTCAGCTACACATTTTTATTTAATCCACAAAAACTAGATGACAGTATAAAGTTCCTAAAAGCAGTAGATGTAGGGGATATTGATGATGTAAATTATTTGTATTCAACTCAACTAGTAATATAAAGGTTGGTTGTTCAAACCCATCTGGTGGTTTGTAGAATAAAAGCTTAGCAATTTGTTTCTATAAAGAGTATGGCCAAGGAAACCCTATGATATAGAACTTCCTGGTGACACTTAAGGTTACTGTAAGTCAGAGTCAATTCAATATCAATAGATCTGAAAATTCTGTTATTGTTGCTGTTGTTAGGTTCTTCTGGATAGACTACAACTCATAGTGATTCTATGAACAAAATACCTGAATCTTACCCTATCCTGTGTCATCCTAATGATCTCCATTATACTATAGCCAGTGTTATAGTCATGATGTCTGTGCAACTTATTGAAGGTCTTCCTCTCTTTCACTGACGTTCAACCTTTCCCATCATTATGTCTTTTCCTTACGATAGGCCTTTCACAATGTCCAAAATATTTGAGATAAATTTTATGCCCATTGTCTCTAAGGAGCACTCTGTTGAATTCTTCCAAGACAGATTTTTTTTGTTGTTGTTCCTTTGGTAGTCCACGGTATATTCAATGCCCTGTACCAAAACTATAATTTGATTTTCATTATTCATTGTCCAACTTTCAATGCATATAAAGCTATTGGAAATATCATGGGTTGGATTAGGTGTGCCTTGGTGCTTAAACTGGTATATTCACTCTATAGCACGTAATGAGGTTCTTAACAGCCAATTTCCCCAATGCAACAGGTCTTGTGATTTCCTGCCTGCTGCTATCATGAGTATTGCTTGTTTATCCAAGGAATATTAAATGGTTGAAAACGTAAATATTTTCTCCATTTATCATGATGCTGTCCAATGGTCTAGTGATAAGAAATTTGGTGAAAACAAGTCTCTCCTTGGAGGCTAGGATTTTGAAGTTCCACCTCACTTACTTTGGGCACATGGCCAGCAAAGATTGGTCCTTGGTCATGCTCAAAAGAGTGGACGGACAGCACAGGACAGGGAGATCCCAGATAAAATGCATTGATACAGTAACTGGGACAATGTGAGTTGGTATGTCAGAATTAGTGAGACTGGCTCAGAACAGGAGAGTTCAGAGCTGATGTACATAGGGTTGCTATATATCACAGGTAACTCAATTGCACATAAAAACAATAACATACTATGACAGGTTTGGAATCACGAGTGGCATACACTTCCTAAATAACATGTCTCTAGAAACTATGAACTTCGATAATGTCAATAGTTGTAGAGGGGCTTCAGACCTTTTGTTCATAGGATAGCTATGAACTTGATAGCTCAACTTGAAGGCAATCGACAACAACAACAATGGATTACCAAAAGTACAAACATGTGTCAGAGAAAAGTACAGCCAGGGTGCAAGAATGGTGAGACTTAATCTCATATACTTTTGGCAGTTGAGGTAAGTGCTTGGGAAAAGACATCATGATGGGGAAAGTAGAAGGTGAGTGAAAGACAGCATGATCTTCAATGAGAAAGATTGACACAATGACTGTAACAATGGGCTTCAATATATCTGAGATAGTGACGATGGCAGAAAAGAGGACAGAGTTCCAATCTGCTGTTTATAGGGTCATAATGAGTTTTACTTGACTTTACAGCACCTAATAATAACAATAGCAGTTTTCCTTGATTGTGGATCCAAATGAAATAACACCATTGACATCAATCTTTTCTCTACCATGATATTCCCTATTGGTCCAGTTGTGAGGATTCTTATTTTCTTGATATTAAGATATACTTAATGCTGAAGACTGTAGTTGTTTTATCATCATCAATAAGCATAAAACTCTTCTTCACATCTGCAAACAAGTTTCTATCGCCTACATAACATAGGCTGTTGATAAGTCTTCATCCAATCTTGATACACATTGACATTGTGTTTTATATGGTCTAGCATCTGTAATGATTTTTTAAGCATAGATTGAATAGATCTAACTTGTGTATAGCCAAAGGACTAAGCAAGAAGGAATATATTACTAGCTCATGCTCGGAAGTGCACTCATACCTGTCCAGAAAAGAGAACATGGGAAATAGTCAATACAATGATACTTGTGTCTAACTATGCATGTGTTGTTCTTATTCCTGCATAGTGACTTTACCCTCATTCCTTAAGTGCTATTCATATGTCTGCACCAATGGGCTAGTGACAAGAAGATGCACTGCAGTCCCAAAGGCATGTGGTTCGAGGCCAGCAGCTACTCCATGGGAAAAGGATGGAAAATCTCCTACCATGAGATTAACTGCCTCTGAAAACCCACTGGAGTGTCAGCTATGGGTAGGTTCTAACTTGATGGCAAACAACAACATGTGTATGTATATGTATATATGTGTATGTATGGATCTCTGATGGCCTAGTGGCAAGAAACTACACTGCAATCCCAAAGTTACATAGTTTGAAACCATTAGCTGCTCTACTGGAGAATCATGGAAAATCTCCTGTAAAATTAACTGTTTCTGAAAACCTGCCAGA
>NW_006400009.1:1956215-1967113 GCF_000299155.1 Elephantulus edwardii
CCAACTCTCTGATGCATAACAAGTGATTGCAAAGACCATGGCCTGTATCAGATGCACCTTAGTTTCCAGAGAGACACCATTGCTCTTCAGTACTTTAGAGAGGTCCCTAACAGCAGACTTTCCCTTAGCAATATGTATTTTAATTTCCTGGCTGCTGGTGCCAACAGTATTGACTGTAGAACCAAGCAAACTAAAGCTGTGAACAATCTCAATCTCTTCACCATCCATTCTGATGTTGCCAATTGGTCCAGTGGTAAGAATCTTTGTCTCCTTGACATTGGGCCTCAATCTATATTACTATAATCGCAAATACTTTAAAAACAACCAACACTCACAAATAGAAATTTTACACATAGATTTCACCTCAAGAACTACACAGGACTAGACGGACTACTTCTTTGGAAGGACTCTTTGGAGAAGCTAAATATCAGCAGTCAAAACTAGACCAGGAAAGTTTAACATGACAGCAAATAAAAATTGTTGGAGAGTATGTCGGAAAATAGGAACTCTCATATACTGTTGGTGGGACTGTAAAATAGTACAACCACTCTGGAAGACAGGCTGGCATTTCCTCAGAAAGATGGACATAGAAATTTTATGATCCAGCTATTCCACTGTTTGAAATGTTGTTGTTGTTGTTGTTGTTGTTGTTGTTGTTGATTGCCATAGAGTCTAGCATGACTCACAGAGACCCTATGGACAAAATATCTGAAGCCTTTCTATAGCTATTGATTGTCATTTCTCTAAATTCATAGAGTTTTCAGAGGCGTGTTGTTTAGGAAATGGATGCCATTCCTGCCTCCAACTGCTTGGACCATACCCCAAGAAAATGAGAAGTGAGGCACAAATGGAGCCTTCTACACCAATGTTCATAGCAGCATTATGCATCATTACAAGAACATGGAAGCAGTTCAAATGTCCAGCCACAAGTGAATGTATTGAGAAATTATGGTATATTATCATTATGGACTACAACATAGCATGCAGGAGCAATGATTTTAAAAATCACCACCTAACTTGGGAGGGACTGGAGAGCATTATGTTAAGTGAACTAACTCAGTCCCATAAGGACAAATTCTGCATAAGACCATTATTGTAGATATAGAAAGATAACTAGTAAAACATATATGAGGACCCTGGAGGAGGTTGGTGGGAGCAGAGGGGTGAGAATGAGGGTAATCGTTGGGTCGCACAATTTGATGGGTAGAAGGAGAGATGAGTAAAGGAAATAGGAAAGGTGTGAAAAATAATGTAACAAACTTTGTACGTAAAGCAGTATAAAATAAAAATTTTATTTTAAAAAATAAAATTAAAAACTCTAGGCCAGGTGCTGACTGTGGATCAGACTATCAATTATTCATGTCTAAGGTCAGAATAAGGCTGAAGAAGTGAAAATAAGTACACAAGAACCAAAATACGACCTTGAATCTACCCCACCTGAATTTAGAAATAATTTTAAGGATATATTTCTGGTATTCGATCAAAGACCAGATGAGTTATAGTAAGACATCAATACCATCATGAAAAGAGCAAAAAGGTTATTACAAAGACAGAGGGGAAAGGGGAAAACAATGTCAAAAGACACTCTAAGTATTTCTCTAGAGCATCAAGTAGCCAAAACAAAGGGAAGAAATGCTGACATAAAAAAAAAAATGAAAAGAAAATTTCAAAAGGCAGCTTGAGAAGACAGGGCAGGGTATTATAAAAAAATGTGCAAAGGGTTGGAAAAGAAGAATAAAAAGGAAGAACTCGCTTGGCATTTCTCAGGCGTAAAGAACTGAAGAACAGATTCAAGCCTCAAGTTGCAATACTGAGAGATGCCATGAGGAAAATCTTAAATGATCCAGAAAACATCAAATGAAGATATAGGGAATACATAGAGTCACTGTACCAAAAATAATTGGCTGACACTGAAATTATTTCCAAAAATACAATATGATCAAGAGCTAGAGGTAATGAATGAAGAAGTTCAAGCTGCAATGAAGGCATTGGCAAGAAAATTGTTGTTGTTGTTGTTAGGTGCTTTCGAGTAGAGTATAATTCACAGTGAACCTTCCTAACACACAAGAGCCCACTGCAGCAGTAGCCATGTCAATCCATGTGGTCGAGGGTTTTCCTCCCCTTTGCAGACCCTCCACCTTTCCCAGCATCATGTCTCTCTCATAGCAACATGCTTGAAGTATCTTTCTTGCCTCCAAAGAGCATTCCGGGTGCACTCTTTCCAAACATATCTGATTATTCCTTTGACTATGCATGGGATGTTCAATGCTCTTTTCGAACACCACAACTCAAAAGTATCAAGTCTTCTGTCAATAAATGATCAGAAAGACCATGGCCTGAATCAGATGTACCTTAGTCTTCAAACTGATATGATTATTCCTCAACAATTTGGAGAGGTCCCAACTGTAGATTTTCCTAGTACAACGCATCTCCTTACTTCCTGACTGCTAGTTCCAAGGGTGTTAATTATGATCCAAGCAAGATGAAGCCATTGATAGTTCCAACCTCCTTTCCATCATCCTGATGTCGCCTGTTGGTGCAGTGGTAAGAATCAGTTTTCTTGATATTGAGAAGAAATCCATGCTGATGACCAATCGAATTGTGGGATGATATCAGGATATCATCCATTTAAAAAGCAAAAGATCATAACAAAAACAGAGGAGAAAGAAAAAATTAAAAAAGGATGTCAGGAGAGATTACAAAAATTGCACTGGAGCATTGAGAAGTGAAAACAAAAGGAAAACTTGCTGAAGTAAAAGAGCTGAACAGAAGATTTCAAAGGGCAGTGAGGGAGGACAAAGTAAAGTATTACAAAAGGATGTTCAGAGAACTGGAATTGGAAAATGAAAAGGGAAGAACTTGCTCTGCATTTCTCAAACTGAGAGAACTGAAAAATAAATTTAAACTTCAAGTTGCAATATTGAAAGGTGATATGGGCAATATATTGAAAGAGCCAGAAAGCATCCGAAGAAGATGGAGAGAATACACAGAATCATTGTACCAAAAAACCCCTGAGTTACACTGAAAAGTTTCAGGAACTATCGTATGAGCATGAGTCAATGGTAATGAAGGAGAAAGTGGAAGCTGCATTGAAGGCATTAGCAAAAAATAAGGCCCCAAGAATCAGTGGGATACCAACTAACTGGTTTCAATTAACAGATGCAGCCTTGGATGTGCTTACCAATCTATGACAGGGATTCTGGAGGACAGCTGACTGGCCAATGGATTAAAAGAAATCTGTGTTTGTTCCTATTCCCAAGAAAGGTGATCCAACCAATGTGGAAACTATTGAACAATAACATTAATATCACATGCAAGCAAATTACTGCTGAAGATTATTCAAAATGGCAAAAACAATTGGGCCCCAGAAATCACTGGAATACTAATTAATATGTTTCAAATAACAGGTACAGCCCTGGATGCGCTCACTTGTCTATACCATAAAATTTGGAGGACAGAATTTGGCTGATTGAGAGGAATAGATCTATATTTGTTTCTATTCCCAGGAAAGATGATCCAACAGAATGTGGAAATAATCAAACCATTCACTAATATCACCTGAAACTAAAATATTACTGAAGATCATCCAAAAATAGCTAGAACATAGTGCAACAATGAATGAGTGGAAGCCCAAAATCTCTGTAAATGTTTATGAAAATTAATAAAATATAATTATAGGGAAAAAAAAGATCCCATCTGGAGATGATCTTTCTTGTTGTGAATATGAAAATGTTCCAGAATAAACCATATAAGACATTAAAAAAAATAGCTAGAACAGTAAGTAGAGAACTGTCAGAAGTTCTAGCTGCATTTAGAAGAAGCCATAGCACCAGGTATATCATTGTTGACATTAGATGGATCCTGACTGAAAGCAAAGAATACTAGAAGAATGTTTATTTGTGGTTTATTGACCTTGAAAAGTTATTTGATTTGATTATGTAGATCATAACAAATCATGGCTAACATTGAGAAAAATGGGAATCCCAGAGCACTTAACTGTGCTCATGTGAAATCTATACCTAGACTAAGAGGTTATTTTGCAAACACAGCAAGGGAACACAACATGGTTTAAAATGAAGAAAGGTATACATCATTTATATTGTGTTTTATGCAGTCATTCCCATGCATTGTTGTTGTTGCTAGTGCTATGGAGTCGAGTATGTCTCATAGCGATTCTATGAACAAAAGATCTGAACCCAGTCCTAATCCAGCGTCATCCTCACACTTCCTGAAATAGTAGATCCCATTGCAGCAGTCACTGTGTCAGTCCACCTGGTTGAGGGTCATCTTCTCCTTTGCTGATCCTCTCCTCAACATCATGCATTATGTTTTATAAAATTAATCACCATTGGACTTTGTCCATCATTACCCTGTCTTTATACCTGGATCCTTCTATTTTCTTCACCCCCTCCTTCCAGCTATCAAACTCTGTAACCTGTGGTTTTGCCCCTACCCATCCTTATATCTCTGTTCCTGTCCCTTCCCCCTTTGGGTTCCTATACATGTTTTACTAGTTATCTTTCTATTTTTACAATAGAGTGAAACACAATGTATACAAACTTTGTAAGCAAAGTAAAACATTTTTTTTAAATGGGGATTATAATAAATGTCATAAAATGGTGTACATTAGAGTTGTATCATCTCTCCATTCCTATTCAGTCTTTATGCTGAACAAATTATTTAGGAAGTTGGACTCTATGAAGAAGAATGTGGCATCAGGATTGGAGGAAGACTCATCAATAACCTTCGCTATACAGATGACACAACCTTGCTTGCTCAAAGCATGGGGGACTTGATGTGCTTGCTGATCAAGAACTACAACCTGCAGTATGGATTATGTCTCAACATCAAGAAAACAAAAGTTCTCATCATTGGACCCACAGGGAACGTCAGGATGTGTGGAGAAAAGATTGAAATGGTCTATAATTTCATGTTACTTGGATCCACAATCAACACAATTGGACCTGAAAATGAATTACATTGGAAATTCTGCAGCCAGGGTCCCCTTCAAATTACTTAGGAACAAAGATGTCAGTTTGATGTACAAGGTGTGCCTAATTCAGACCATGATATTTTCAATAATTTTCTGTGCAACTGAGAGCTGGACAATAAGGGTGATGGAAAGAGAATCAATGCCTTTGAGCTGTTGGATAATCCTAGTATTGAACATTACATGGACAATCAAAAGAACAAACAGATATGCCTTGGAGAAAGTACGGCCAGAATTCTCCTTGGAGGTAAAGATGACAAAACTTTATCTCTCCTCCTTTGGCCAAGCTGTTAAAAGACGTTATTCCTTGGAGAGGAATCATGCTTAAAAAGGTCAACAAAAAAAAGGGAAGATCCTCAAAGAGAATCTCAAACAGATTGACACAGTGACCTCCACAACGGGCTCAAATATGTGGGAAATCATGAGGATGGCACAGGATGATAGGCCAGGGCTCAGATCTGTTTTTTATAGGGTCTTAATGAGTCACACTCAACTCTATAGCACGTAAAAACAGTACAAGGCATCCATTATCAATTTTGCCAGAACTTTCCTGAGAAGATTTTTGGTTTTGAATCTATCTTTCACATTTATTAACTTTTCCTCCACATGATATTTTATCTTTCACTGAATTACGGAAAAATTCCTCAACTCAACCTTCAAGTTGATGAATTCTTTCTCTTTATGTGTTTATTTGGGTTTTCAGTCAATATATTGAGGAATTTTCTCCCATGTTTATTTCTTTCTTTTTAGAAGTTCATGGCCTACTTTCTTTCAAAGAGCCTCTATTAAGTATAAATTTTAAAAAATTCTTGATATTAAGTGTCTGGGAACATTTTCCTTAGATTTATTGATAAGATCATACAAAGTTTTGTTTTTAAATGTTCAATTAACATAATGAAAGATTAGTAGTTTTTATAATAGTCAATTAACTTTGCATTTCTGATTTGGTTTTGATAAGTTACCTTTTTTAAAACAAAACAACATAGTCTTTTGATTTACAAGTATTCAAAAAAATGAGTTTTCACCACTATTGAAGAATAGAATTCCTAACCATTGGATAAGTAAAAACAATGAAAAATGGTAGAATTTGTCAACCATTTTACTTGGGCATATAAGCAACACCTGTGAATAGTAGCAGCAGTCAGGAAACCAAGAGACTAATTGCATAGGGGAAATCTGCTGTAAAGGACCTCTTTAAAGTCCTCGAGCAAGGGTGTAAACTTAAAGATTAAGGTGCACTTGATCAAAGCATGTAATATTTTCAATTTCTTCATATGCATTTGAAAGGTATACAATGTATAAGGAAGACCAAAAAACAAAAAAAATCAATGTCTTTTAAGTGTTGTGTTGAAGAGTATTGGATATAACATAAGTTTCCAAAAGCACAAACAAATCTGTCTGGGAGAATGTGTAACTAGAGTACTACTTAGAAGCAAGGATTGTGAAATTTCATCTAACATAATTTGGACCTGTCAGGAGTGGCCAGTATTTGGAAAAAGACATCACACTGGAAAAGTCAGCGAAAGAGTGGAATAGTCTCAAAGAGGTGGGTTAATGGTAATGGCCTTAAGAATGACTGAGATCATGAGTAAGGAAGTATAGGCTAAGGTTCAGATCTACTGTCCCTAGAGTTGCTATGACTCATAATTGACTCAATGGCACATAACAACAACAATAATGTTCATGAATACGACTACTCCTCCATCAGTTTGTAGTATTATGTTAGTTTGTGTGTTGTTGTGATGCTAGAAGCTACCTGCAAATATTTAAATAACTTTTAGGACCATCTGTAGAGGACAGGTTTCAGAGGAGATTCCAAACTAAGGATAGACTAAGAAGTAGGACTGGACATCCACAATTGTAATAATGGACTCATGAAAACCCTACAGATATCAGTGGATCAATATCTGATGTAGTGCCAGAAAATAAGAATCTCAAGCTGAAAGACACTCAAGATATATTTGCAAATGAGTTTCCTCCTAAAAAATGTACAATCAACCTTAATGACATTAATGGAGTAAAGCATTCAGCCAATGTGTAAGACTTTAATTATCTTCATTTGGTGATGTGGCACGACTCAAAATGATGATAAATAATGTCCTCCAGGGTCACCCATTTTGAATAATATGGCATGAGTTCCTTGTTTTTCAATGCAGCATAGTATTCCATTGTGTGAATATACCACAGCTTCTCTATCCATTCGTTTGTTGATGGGCACTTAGGTTGTTTCCAACTCCTTGCTATTGTGAACAAAGCCACGATAAACATGGGTGTGCATATATCTGCTTGGATGTCGGTTATGGTCTCTTTAGGGTATATTCCCAGTAGTGGAATTGCTGGGTCAAATGGTATCTCTATTTGCAACTTTTTGAGAAAGCACCATACTGCTTTCCACAGGGGTTGCACTATTTTACATTCCCACCAACAGTGAATAAGGGTTCCAGTTTCTCCACAAACTCGTCAGCATTTGTTACTTGCTGTTCTGTTCAATTTTGCTCTTCTTACTGGGGTCAAATGGTATCTCACAGTTGTTTTAATTTTCATCTCTCAGAGCTACGGATTTTGAACATTTCTTCATGTGCTTGTTGGCCATCTATCTCAGTCACAAAAGGACAAATACTGCATGGCGCCACTGTTGTAGAATAGGACTGACATCAGGGTTGGGGTAAGACTGAGAAAATCTGGATGAATTGTGTATACTACATTGAAACAGATGAAGGAGAGAATAATCTAAAAGTGATATATGCTAGGGTATTATGGTTATCACAAGAGTCAGAAATTAAGGTTGCATAGTGGAGTGTACTTGGGGCGATGGGAGGGGCGCAGGGGGATTGTATACCAAAGAAGGAATTTTTCTTTTGCTTTTCAAAGAGGAGCCAACTGGGGGCGGGGTGGGGGGTGTGTGGTGTGGAGGGCTGGGCAAGGAGAAAAGTGCAACAATCGAATGGAAATCCAAAATCTCTGTAAATGTTCATTAGAATTAATAATTTTTTAAAAAAATGATGATAAATAGCTGCAAACATCTTCTAATAACTGGAACATAGAACATACGAAATACACAGTGACTGGAACAATGAGTTTAAACATAACAAAGATTGTAAGGAAAGGACGGTGGGTTTCATTCTATTATACAGAAAATCACTCTGAGTGGGAGCCAGCTTGATGACACATAACAAAAACCACCCTGTGTATGATTGGGCTTCCATTACTTTAATTTTTATAATGTTCTTTCCTGATTTTATTCATAACAGGATTTGGCAATCATTGATTCTTCCGTGCTTCATAGAAATCATCTGAGCCTTCATATACTTAAAAGGAGTTTATTTATTATTTTAAAAGTTTTTCTATTTTAAAAGCCAAAATAATAATTAATATTCTTCTCCAGAATTTTATCATTTCACTGAGGTTCAAATTTTAACTGGTGAAATGCTTATACATATTTTATTTTAAAATCTCTATGGTAGCTATAGTTATAACTCATCTTTGTTATGAATACATATTTTATTGATATTCTTTGTTATTCATGTTGATTTTTAGAAGTTTAGCTGCCAAACCTAAGTCATGTGGTTCAAATTCACCAGCTTCTCTGTGGGAGAAAGATGGACAATCTCTTCCCATCTGACTTAAAGCCTCTAAAAGACCAGTAGGGTGTCAGCTATGCCTTGGCTGTGACTCAGTGGCAAAAAGCAACAACACTTTAAAGAATTAATAGTAATTGATTTTTTTTTCCTATAGAGTCTTTTTTCCACTCTTTTATTAGCTGCTTCTAGATTTCATACATAAGGACTTTTTTATTTTTACTTATTATTTTTTCATGATTATGGGATTTATTAGAGAAATTAAAAAGTTACAGTTCAGATGATAACAGGATATCATTTTCAGTCAGGATAGTTTCTCTCAGATATGCCAACAGACTCTCTGACTTTAGCTTTGTGACTCTAGGCCAGTGTTACAAATTAGTCCTGCCTATTATAGCATCTCCCCCAAGTTTTCCAGTAAGTTTGAGCAAAAGCTCCCAACTCTGACTCTGGCTCCATGGGGCAGTATCCTAGCTCAGCTCTGTCCCAGTTGATCTCTGGTTGCTTGTCGATGTTGCTTTCATCTAGATCCTGGTCTAATGCACAGAAATCTCTGATCTTAATTGGCTCAGACTACACTCTCCACTTCCTTTCTTTTTGGTATTGAGATTCTCATTCTCTCTCTCTAAACCTGTTCCATTTAAGCCTGTCAAGATTGCAGGATTGACCAATGTACAATGATTTTATATTTCTACCCAAAATGTGTGGTCTACCTCATTCACATCATTAGCATAGTCCCACAAAGCAATGGCTAGGAAAGTAATTTTGAAAAGCCAGCCAACTTCTCCACAATGGGGAAAACCTGTGACTATACTGGGATCTCAGCTATGATTAATTTATATTATATGCTAAAAGGAAAATAATTCTGCAGGTACAATTCAAGAGACTGGTTCTCTGTTGGCTGTCAACCAAAAAGTTAGTGGTTGAAATGCACCTCCTGCTCCTTGGGAAAAGATTAGGCGATCTGTTTCCTTAATATTTAAACCCTCAGAAACTCTACTCTATCCTACAGGGGAGCTATGAACCAGAATTAACTTGATGGAAATGAGCTGGGTTTTTGTTACTATTATTTCTTGATCTCCAGACTTTGAGATCAGAAAATGAAGTCTGTATAATATTTACTATTGTTTGAAATTCATTGAGAGGTGCCTTATGATTTTATGGCCTGGTATATACATGTATTCTCTTGGGCAGGATTTTCTTTTATACCTGTCTCTTTAATCAAGCTTGTTATTCATGGTGATCAAGTCTATATCTTTGCCAGTTAGTTTTTTGCTCATTTGTCACAAAGAAAGGTATATTAAATAAAAGTAGTGGGCATGTCAATTTTACCTTACAGTTTATTCAGTATTTTGCTCTTTAGAGTTGGAAATGTGGTACACACCAGTCGATCTGTGTTTTATTGACTATGTAAAAACATTGATTAAGTGGATCATAATAAATTGTGGCTAACTTTGAGAATGGGAATCCCAGAGTACCTGATTGTGCTCATCCAAAACCTATACTTGGACCATGATGTAGTTATCAGAACAAAGCAAGAAAAAAATATCTGCTTCAAAATCATAAAAGGGGTGCATCAGAAATGTGTCCTGTCTCCATACCTTTTCTATCTGTATGCAGAAAAGATAATTCAAGAGGCTGGGCTTTATGAGAAGGAATCTGTCATCAGGATTGGAGGAAAACTCATCAACAACCTGTGTTATGCAGATGACACAACCTTACTTCCTGAAACTGAAAAGGACCTGAAGCATCTGTTGCAGAAGGACAAGGACTCTTGTTAGTAGTATGAATTGAAGTTCAACATCAAGAAAATGAAGATTCTAACCACTGGGCCATTTGGCAGTAACATGATACATGGAGAAGAGTTTGAGATTGCTAACAGTTTCAGCTTGCTCAGGTCCACAAAAAACACTCGTGGCACCAGCAGTCAGGAAATCAAAAGACAAATAACATTAGGAAAATCTGTTGTCAAGGACCTCTCCAGAGTGCAGAATAGCAAGGATGTCAGTCCAGAGACTAAGGTGTACGTAATCCAGGCTATAGTCTTCACAATTACTTGCTATTCATCAGAGAGCTGGATGATAACCAAGAATGATGGAAGAAGAATTGAGACATTTGAGCTGTGGTGCTGGAGAAGAGTATTGAACATACCACAGACTGTCAAGAGAACAAACAGTTATGTCCTGGAAACGGTGAAACCAAGCTGCTCCTTGAAGGCAAGGATTTTGAGACTCCACCTCATATCCTTTGGGCATGTAGCTGGGTGGACAGTTTTTGGAGAAGAATATCATGCCTGGAAAGGTGCAGGGTCAGCGAAGGAGAGGAAGACC
>NW_006400009.1:1969077-1976030 GCF_000299155.1 Elephantulus edwardii
ATTGTATTAATATATAAAACCCTAATAAAGGACTGGCCTAGTGGTAAGAAACTGTGCTGCAATACCAAAGACACAGAATTTCAATCCACCAGCTGCTCTGCAGGAGAAGGATGGACAATTTCCTCCCATGCAAACTCTAAAAATCTACTTGAAGGGTCAGTTCTGATTCAATGGCAAAACAACAACAATAAATGGCTAGTAATTTCTTTTTTGTAAAGTGTCTTTGATATGAAAGTAACATACCTACAATAATCTTTTGTTAGTATTTATTTGTTGTTGTTGTTCTTGTTATGTGCCATCAAGTTGCCTGCGACTCATAGTGACCATATGTACAGCTCTCTGAATCCTGCTCTATCCTGAGCCAATCTTATTGTTTCTTGACACAACTACACCCACTACTCCGTCTCTTCGAGGGTCTTACCCTTCTGCTCTGTCCCTCCACTCTCCCAAATATGAGGTCCCGCTCCAAGGACTGGTCCCTCCTTGCAACATGCTGAAAGTATGTCAGATGAAGCTTCAGAATCCTTGCGTCCAAGGAGAAGCCTTGTTTTGTGCTCTCTAGGACGAACCTGTTTGTTCTCTTAACAGTGTGTGATATATTCAATACCCTTCTCTAGCACCATAACTCAAAGGCATCAATTCTCTTTCTACCACCCCTAGCCATTGTCCAGCTTTCTGATGTATAGCACGTAATTGTGTAGACCATGGCCTGGATCAGGCACACCTTAGTTTCCAAACTGACATCATTACTCTTCAGTACTCTGGAGATATCCCTGATAGCAGACTTTCCTAATGAAATTCACCTTTTAATTTCCTGGCTACTGGTACCAAGAATGTTGACTGTGGAGCCAAGCAAACTAAAGCTGTTAACAATCTCAATCTCTTCACTGTCTATCATACTCCTGTTACCCTTAGTGGTGAGAATCTTTGTTCTCTTGACATTGAGCTTTAAGCCATATTGAAGGCTGAAGTCTTTGAACTGCTGCAGCAAGTACTTCAGGTCCTCTTCAGTTTCAGCAAGCAGTGTTGTGTCATCTATATAAGAAGTTATTGATGAATATTCTTCCAATCCACATTCCTCCTCATAGAACCCAGCCTCCTGGATGATCTATTCTGCATCCAGATTGAAAAGATATGGGGATAGGGCACGTCACTGGCATACGCCCTTCCCAATTTTAAACCATGCAGTGTTTCCTTGTTCTGTTCTGCCAACTGCCTCCTGGTCAATCTATAGGTTTCACATTGGTAGGGAAGAAGTAACATAATACATCAATAACCTAGTTAGTGTACTAAACTCTCTAATAAAATAATGACGATTAGATTGAAACAAGAAGAAAAATTCAGATATACACTCCATTATAAGGTGTAGTTAAAACACAAGAATATAAAAAAATAATGGTATTAAGCAGTCATTGGAGAGCTTAGTACACTAGCAAGGTTACTGGTGTATTACAATACTTTTTTCTGCCAATGTTTTGTTTTTCATAATTCTTTTTTTCCCTTTTCTCTTAGTCCATACTTTTTTCTTTCCTCTAAGTTAGTAATTTTATATTACATACTTTGGGCATATGGCCAGGAGAGACTCGTCCTTGGAGAAGGACATCATGCTCGCAAGGGTGGAAGGAAAGTGCTAGAGAGGAAGATGCTGGTTAAGATGGATTGATACAGTGACTGGGACAATGGGGGTTGGTGTGTCGGAATTAGTGAGATTTGCTAAGGACAGGACAGGGTTCAGAGCTACTGTACAGAGTCACTATGAATTGCAGGGAAATCTACGTCACATAACAATACAACAACATTATAGTTTTACAGTTAGTGCGGTGGAACTCTTAATACATATATGCATGAGAGCTCTGGTGGCCTAGTGCTAAGAACCTACACTGCAATTCCCAATGCACGTGTTTCGAATCTGCCAGCTGCTTTGAGTGAGAAGGATGGACAGTCTTTTCTCATGGGATTTCAGCCTCTGAAAACCTGCTGGAGGGTGAGCTTTGGGTTAATTCTGACTTTGTGGTACACAACAACAGCAACAACTCTATTTGTTTAAATTTTCTATTTTAAAAAATAAAATTTTCTTTTAATTATGATTTTAGTGAATGTTTAGAGAAGTTAGATTATCATTCATTCATTGTTGCACATTTTATCCCTCCCTTCCTCCTCGCTGAGTTAACATTTTTTTTTTATTATTTTTTATTACTTTGTGTGCGTGTACCGTCAAATCAGATCTGACTGGTACAGGAGGATATTGCTCCTCCTTCTCCGGCAGAGCATCTGGTGGATTCGAACCGTGTTCCTCTGGGATTGCAGTGCAGCTTCTTGCCACTAGGCCACCAGAGCTTCCCTGAGTTAACATTTTTAAAAAATATTCATTCAGTGTTGCACAGTTACCTACTTTGCCCCATCCCCCAGTCCTTTTCACAATCATATACCTCTTATTCTGGGCTGTTGTCATATGTATAATGCCAAATCATATATATCTTTTAGTCAGTTCTTCCTTCATTTGTTCCAATACAATACTCATTATATATCAACTCTTATCCTATTCTCCTCCCAGATGCCCAATATCAGACGTGCTTTATAACAGTAGTGCTATGCAGTATTTGTCCTTTTGTGACTGTGATATTTCACTCTGCGTAGTGTGTTCCAGGGTCCACATGTTGTGTAATATTTTATGAGTTCATTGTTTTTCAGTGCTGCACAGTATTCCAGTGTGTGAATATACCATCACTTTTTCTATGCATTAATTAGTTGACAGGTACTTGGGTTTCTTCCATCTCTTTGCTATTATAAATAATGAAGCCATAAACATGGGTATGCACGTATCAGTTTGGATGGCAGTTATGGTTTCTTTAGAGTACATCATTCCCAGTAGTGGCAGTACTGGGTCAAATGGTATTGCTATTTCCGACATTTTAAGAAACCACTAAACCACTTCTATAGTGGTTGCACTTTCCGCCGCTCTCATTAGCAGTGAATAAGGGTTCCAATTTCTCCACAACCTTGCCAGCATTTATTGTTTGTTACTCTGTTGAACTTAGCTATTGTTACTGGTGTGAGATATCTCATAATTGTTTTTATTTGCATCTCTTTAATAGTTCGGGATTTTGAACATTTCTTCACCTGTTTGTTTGCTATCTGAATGTAATATGTAGTGAAGTATCAATGCATTGTGCCCATTTTGCTATTGGTTTATCTTTTTTCTTGTTGAGGTGTTGGAGTATTCTATAAATTTTATGTATGAGTTCCTTATCAGATATGTCATTACTAATTCTTTTTTCTTTAGAGTCTGTAGCTTTTCTTTTCCACCCCTGTTGGACATTTTATCCCTCCCTTATCTTTGATGTGCATAGGGATTTGATTCTTAGAAAGTCCCATTCATCTATTTTGTTCTCTCCTGGTTGTAAGTTTTTCATTATCTTTGGAAGACTGTTCATAGATTGGATTAGGGTTTCTAGAGTTCTTCCAAGCTTTTCCCTAATGAGATTTGTAGTGTTTGGCTTTACTTGTAGGTCCTTGATCCACTCTGAGCTGTTTTTTGTAATGGTGTGAGGTGTGGATCTTGCTTGATTTTTCTATAGATTGTTTTCTAATTTTGCCAGCACCAGTTATGAAAAAGGCTGTTGTTTCTCCACTTAACTGATTCTGTCTCCTTATCAAAAATCAATTAAGCATAGGTAGATGAACTGATTGCTGGTTTCTCAATTCTATTCCATTGTTCTATGTGTCTCTCACTGTACCAGTACCACGCACTCTTGACTACCACAGCTGTATAGTACGATTTGAAATCAGGGAGTGTGATGGTTCCTACCTTGTTTCTCTTTTTCAGTAGTGCTTTGCTTATTTATGTCTCTTTCGATTGTAAATAAAATTGGAAATTGCCTTTTTCATAAGAATGGCGTTGATATCTGTATTGGGATTGCAGTGAACTTGTAGATTGCCTTTGGTGGAATTGTCATTTTCATGATAGTGAGTCTTCTATCCACGAGCATGATATATTCTTCTATTTCTCCAGATCTCTTTTTGTTTCTTGTAGTAATGTTTCATAATTTTCTTTGTGTAGGTCTCTTGTGTCTCTAGTCGGATTTTCTCCCATGTATTTAATCTTGTGATTAGCTGTTGTGACAGGTATTGTTTTTCTTAGCTCCTTTTCTGTGTTCTCTTTGTCATTCTACAGAAATGCAAGTGATTTTTGTATGTTGATCTTGTATCCTGCCATTTTGCTGATTGGTAGACTATGTCCCGTAGTTTCCTCACTGAGTCTTCAGAGTTTTCTAACCATACTATCATATCATCTGCATATAAAGCTAGCTTTACCTCCTCTTTGCCAATTTGGATACTTCTTATTTTGTTCTCTCGTCTTATTGCTATCACTATGACTTCTAATACAATGTTAAATAGAGGTGATAATGGGTATCCTTGTCTAGTACCTATTAACAAAGAGAATGCTTTTAATCCCTCTTCATTGAGAATAATGTTAGCTCTTGGTTTCGCATATATACTTTTTACTATGCTGAGGAAATTCCCCTCTATTCCTATTTTAAAGTGTTTTTACAGACAAATGGTGTTGGATTTTCTCAAAGGCTTTTTCTGCATCAGTTGATAAGATCATGTGGTTCTTGCTCTTAGTTTTGTTAATGTGATGAATTACACTAATTGCTTTTCTTGTGTTGAACCATTCTTGCATACCTGTTATGAACCCCAGTTGGTCATAGTGAAATATTTTTTTTATGTACTTTTGGATTCTATTAGCCAAGCTTTTATGGAGGATTTTTGCATCTACGTTCAGGAGAGATATTGGTCTACAGTTTTTTATTTTGGTAATGTCTTTACCTGACGTTGGTATTTAGGATATGTTTGCCTCATAGAATATGCCCACATTTTTGTTTTGTAAAATACTTTATGTAGAATTGATGACAGTTCTTTTCTGAATGTTTGATAAAATTCACTAGCAAAACCATCTGGTCCAGAGGTTTTTTGTTGTTGGAAGTTGTTTAATACCTGTTCAATTTTCTTCATTTGTGATGGGTCTGTTCAGGTGTTCTGCTTCAGTATGTCTCAGTTTGGGTGGATTGCTAGTTTCTAAGTAATTATCCATTTCCTCTAGGTTTTCATATTTGTTTCAGTATAGTTTCTCGCACTAATCCATTCTTAACCTTTTAATTTCAGTTGGTTCTGTTGTGACATTGCCCCTTTCATCGCCTATTCAGATTATTTGTGTCTTTCCTTTTTCTTTGTTAGTGTTACTAGTGGTTTGTCAATTTTATTGACCTCCTGATCTTATTGATGATTTCAATTGTTTTTCTGTGTTCTATTTATTTGTGCTCTAGTTTTTATAATTTCATTTCCTTTAGAGTTTAATGGGTTTTCTTGCTATTCTTTTTTCAACTTGCTGAAAATGTTGAATTAGGGAGTCATCTTTTTTTTCTTCTCTTTTGATGTGACTGCTTATTGCTATAAATTTATCTCAAATTACCACTTTGGTTCTTACCCCAGAGGTTTTGGTAAGTTGTGTTTTCATTGTCATTTGTTTCAATTTTTTTTACTTCATTTTTTATTTCTTCTGTTACCCACTCTTGTTCAAGCAAGATGTTGTTCAACTCCCAGATGTGTAGTTTTTTTCTACTTTGTCCTCTTGTTATTGATTTCTAATTTTGTAGTTTTGTGGTTTGAGAAAATGCTTTGTATTATTTCTGTATTTTTTAATTTATAGATGCTTACTTTGTGACCTAAAATATTATTTTTTTTCTGGAAAATTTTCCATGCATGTTGGAGAAGAATTCTACAGCATCTTTGTTGAGTTTCTTTCTGGCAGTTCTGGTAGTTTTTGAGAGTGGTGTATTGAGATCTTCTACTACTATTGTGGTCGTGTCTATTTCTTTTTCCAGTTCTCTTAATATTTGCTTTGTGTATTTTGCAACTCTATCATTTGATATATGGTTATAAACTCTTGTTCTATTAATTCTTTGAGCATTATATAGTCACTTTCCTTGTGTTTTATGATGGTTTTTATGCTGAAATATATTTATCAGAGATTAATATTGCTACTCTTGCTTTTTTTTGGTTGCCATTTGTTAGTATATTTTCTCTATCTTTTTCCTTTCAGTCTTTCTTTATCTTATTTTCAAGTGTGTCTCTTATTGTAGATAGCATAATGATGGGTTTTGGTTTTTTAAAATACAATCTGCTACTTTTTTTCTCTTCACTCATGCATTTAAACCACTCACATTCAGTGTAATTATTGAGAGGCAAGATATTGTTGTTATCGCTTTGTTGAGTATTTTTGTAATGTTCTAAGTCAAGATGATCATATATTACTCCAGAGATGAAAAGGTGAGGAAAAATGGGGCTGCTTTCATAGTTAAAAAAGTAATTTCCAGATCCATCTTGAAGTACAACATTGTGAGTGATAGGATTATATCCATATGCTTACAAGGAAGTCCAGTGAATACCACTATCATTCAGATATATGAACCAATAACTAGAGCCAAAGAAGAAGAAATAGATGATTTCTATCAACTTTCACAGTCAGAGATAGATCGAAGATGCAATCAAGATGCATTGATAGTAATGGGTGACTGGAACGCAAAAGTTGGGAACAGAGAAGAATCAGTAGTGGGAAAACATGGGCTTGGTAACAGAAATGAAGCTGGAGATAGAATGAATGAATTTTGTACAATCAATGACTTACTCATTGCAAATACGTTTTATAAGAAACATAGATGCAGGTTATACACGTGGACTTCACCTGATGGTATGCATAGGAATCAGATCAATTACATCTGTGGAAAAACCAGCTGGAGAAGCTTAGTATCAGCTGTGAAAACTAGGTCAGGAGCTGATTGTGGAACAGACCACCAAATACTCATATGCAAGTTCAAGCTGAAGCTGAGGAAAATTAAACCAAATCCACAGGAGCCAAAATATGACTTTGATTTCATTCCACGTGAATTTCA
>NW_006400009.1:1984573-1989832 GCF_000299155.1 Elephantulus edwardii
TGCATCTTTAGTGTATGTTTGGTTAATTTTAGATGTAAAAAATTGGTATCATTTCTCAATTTCTTCCACTTTGGTTTTAGCTGTTGCTGTGTATAATTAATGACAGTTGCAGTAACAGGTCTTCATTCTATGCTTATAGATAGTATCCTAACACTCACAGCATTACACTTCATTATGTTGTTATGTGCTGTCAAGTTGCCTGTGACTCATAGCAACCCTATGTACAACAGCTCTGAACCCTGATCTATCTTGAGCCAACCTTATCATCTCTGATGCATGTACCCCCTTTCTCTCTGTCATTGAGTCAATCTATCTCATCAAGGGTATTCCCCTCTTGTGCTGTCCCTCCACCCTCTCAATCATAATGTCACCCTCCAAGGACTGATCCCTCCTTGCAAAATGACTAAAGTATGTCAGATGGAGCTTCAGAATCCTTGTCTTCAAGGAGCAGCCTGGTTTCACCCTCTCCAAGATGAACCTGTTTGCTCTCCTAGTAGTCCATTGTATATTCAATATTCTTTTCCAGCACCACAGCTCAAAGGTCTCAATTCTCCTAGCCATTGTTCAGCTTCCTGATTCATAGAATGTGATTGCAAAGATCATAGTAGGGAACAGGCGTATCTTAGTCTGCACAGTGACATCAAAATTGTCTTTCAGTACTCTAGAGATGTCCCTGACAGCAGAATTTCCCAGTGCAATATGTCTTTTGATTTCCTGGATGCTAGTACTAAAAGTATTGTGGATCTAAGCAAAGTAAAGCTGTTAACAATCTCAAGCTCTTCACCATCTATCATGATGTTGCCGATCAGCCCAGTGGTATGAATCCTTATTTTCTTGATATTGAGCTTCAATCCATATTTAAGGTTGATGTTCTTGACCTTCTGCTGCAAGGACTTCAGGTTCTCCTCAGTTTCATCAAGTAGTTTCATCTGCCTAGCACAGGTTGTTGATGTGTCTTCTCCAATACCAATGCCATATTCCTCCTCATAGAGCCCAGCCTCTTGCATAATCTGTTCTGCATATAGATTGAAAATGTACAGAGATAGGATATGTCCCTGGAATACACCTTTCCTAATTTTAAACCATGCTGTGTTCGTTAATCTGAGGACTGCTTCCTGTTCCAAGTATAGGTTTTGTTCGCATAAGCACAATCAAGTGTTCTGGGATTCCCATTCTTTTCAGAGTTAAGTACAGTTTGTTGTGATCCACATAGTCATTTGCCTTTGCATAGTCAATGAAACACAGACATTCCTCTGATTGCCTCTGCTTTAAGCCAAGTTCCATCTAATATTAGCTATAATGTCCCTAGTACCACGGCCTCTTCTAAGCCCAGCGTGCGCATCTGGCAGTTCTCTGTTGATGTGCTGTTCCTGTTGTTTTTGGATAATTTTCAGAAGAATCTTGCTTGCATGTGATATTAATTTCACAATTCATTGTGAAGCTTCCAAACTTTTAACTATAAATGCAACATCATTCTTCTTTTATTCACTTAATAGCATAATGGTTAGTAGTGCCAACTTATCTACTGACATGATGGAATAAAATTCTGGTTTGTAAAAGTTACACTCAAGAAAACCCCATGAAGCATTTCAACTTTATCACACATAGGGTCTGCTTGAATGGGAATCCACTTGACAGTAACAGATAGCAAGATTTCAGAGGTTCTCCCTTGTTTCCCCCTGTGATATGTGGGGATGGTTTCCAGGCTAAGTGTAGTCCTGTCCAGTGTAAAGAATTATGATAGCCCAAGGCCAGATGCCTGTGATGTTATATATTATTACTTTTTTAAATGTGATTCTGCAAAGTATCTTTATTCCTGTTGGTTAATGTTAACCAGCTCCTAAATCCAGGCGTGGTGCTCATCCAAAGTGCTAAATTCCTTTGTTCGTGAACTATTTGTTAAAGTATAAAATGACTTAGAAATTATTCCACACAAAATGTCAAGCGGCAGAATAAATAACCATTCCCCTCATTAATCCCTATGGGCAGCATCTGTTTGAGAGCTTTGCTTTTCCATAATGAAAATATGTCAGCACAGAATATATGTTTGCACTATTGAGACTGAACAGTGAAATGAAATGAATTCTCCACTCAGCCACAAGTGAAATATGGCCATTTGTGGCTAAAGAGGCATCAAGTACTGTGAAGCTGAGCTCTAGACTTTGAGAAACCACAGTGGGAAAAAGACCATGTGAAAGAAGGGAGAAGGCTGGGTGTGATTAAATTATAAAGCAATTCTCCAAACACGATTAATCTTAATTCACCCCATTTGTAAGAGACTGCTACACCATAATGCACAGCACGGTGCTTAAAAAATATGTCAAAGTTTCGTTGTCCATGGAAATGAATGGGAAGCCCAGATGTACGGATTTAATGAGCACACAAGTTGTTATACAGGAAGCAAAGATACAGCTGCCAGTGAATGCAGAATCATAAGACTCCAAAGATGAGAAGGAACAACTCACTCATTTCAAAGATGAGAAACTTGAGGCTCTAAAAGAGAAAGTACTGGTGTAGAGAGACATTGGGAGCTAGAAAGGTACTTAACCATGAAAGTTCACTCTATAGACGAGTCTGTTCTCTGAACACAGGACAGTGTGCCCAGATTTCCCTGTCCTTTTGCTCTATGTCCACAAGAAAAATTGGGAGTTCTTTTAAAATCTAAGTCTTCCTCACTTAAAGAAAGCAAGGCTGTGCCATCAGGATAATGTTGGTTAATTATGAACCTTTTTTTTTATCCTGATGTCATATTCTTCATAGAAGAGCAAATAATTCTTCATAGATGAAGAAGGATGGCAGAAGGGGAATTGATGCTCAAAGCTCTAGTTTTGGAGGAGAGTACTGAATATCTATCCCCTGGATGCCAAAAGAATAAACAGACACATCTTGGAGAAGGTATAGCCTGAGCACTCCTTAAAGGCAAAGGTAATCAAGTTTCATCTCATAACTTTGGACATGTTGTTAGGAAATCTTGGAAAGGGATATCATGCTTGGAAAGGTGGAGAATCAGCTAAAGACAGAAAGAGACCTTCACCCAGTATTGGACTGACTCAGGGACTGCAGCAATGGGATCAAGTATGCCAGAGACTGTGAAGATGGAACAGAACAGAACAGGCTTCAGATCTATTGTTCATAGCATCTCTGTGAGTCATATGCTACTAAATGGCATGTAACAACAACATATGTCAGGTAGCTGACAAATGTGAATATATACCTTTTGCTAGACAGTCCCTCAGGGTTCAAATATCTGTTGGTTTTCCTTTTGTTTTTTTCTTTTTGTATGTATATGTGTGTGTGTTATGTACATATGAGAAAGAGCCTGGTGATATAGGGATTAAAACACTTGACTGTTAAATGAAGGGTTCAAACACATGAGCCACTCTGTAAGAAAAATGATGTGCCAGTTGGCTTCTGTAAAGATTTACAGCCTTGAAAATCCTATGGCCAGTGTCACACCAATTTATAAGGTTATTATACATTACAATTGATTTGTTGGCAGGGGGTTTGGTTTTTAAAGTCTGTATTTATTTATATTTTATTTTCTTTAATCATCCATATTTCAGGGAGTTCCAGTGGCCTAGTAGTAAGGAGCTACTCTGTCAGCTCAAAGGCAGGCCACGTGAATATACTAGCTGCTCCGTGAGATAAAGATGAGCAGTCTCCTGCCGTGAGCTTTACAGCCTCTGAAAGGCCACTGGAGGGTCTGCTATGAAGCAGTTCTAATTTGATAGAACAACAACATCCATTTTTGCTTATTATCCGGAGGAACTGTATTTAAATCTTGTCTGCCATTTGCAGGCTGTGTGATTTTAGGCAAGCTGCTCAAAATCCCCATATAGAAATAGTGATAACATCTACTATAGGGTGTTTTGTGAGTCATCTATAATACAGACACAAATCAACAGCTTAAATCATCATGTTGCTTTTGTTGTTGTTGGGTACCCTCGAGTCAGAACCAAGCCATAGCTGACCCTCTCAGGTAGGTTTTCAGAGGCAGTTAATCACATGTGAAGAGACTCCCTGTTCTTCTTCCGTGGATCAGATGGTGGCCTTGAACCACTTGCCTTTAGGATTGTAGCACAGGTTCTTTCCACTAGGCTACGAGAGCTCCCTATAGGTATCTAATTAAAGGTAGGTAGTTGCTTGCATTGAGAAGAAGTTATAGTGTTGTAGTAGTGGTTAAGTATTTGGCTACTGATAGACTGCTGGATTGAGCCCACCATCTGCTCCACAGAATTAAGATGTGGCAATTTGCTTCTATAAAAACAGCTCTGTAAACCCAGTAGTGAAGTTCTAGTCTGATATATCTGGTCATTATAAGTTAGAATCAACTCAAAGGCAACTAACAGTAACATGCCACCTTTTCTAGCTCTAGCCAATGGAAGATGAGTGTGATTCCTGAGTAACCAAATTCTTCTATTGGATTTTGAAAATGAGCATCAAATAATCAGGAGGTTAGTGATTGCTGCTATGAACAGGAGCTCAGGACCCACAGCCACAGAAATAGCATCATTCAGGTCTCTCTTTTAAGCACTGGCCATAACTTCCATAAGAGCTAGGATTTGGGTTTTAATTAATTTCATTGTCTTTTTCTCTGGAATGTGATTAGTTTTACAGCTCTTTAAAATTCAGCTAAGGTTTATATTAATAGAGTTGAATTTTGTGAAAACCAAGTGGGAAGGAAATAGTCTTGTTATGTATAATCAAATGATCTTTAAGTCCTTTAATAAAGGGAAAGGAGGGTGAAAAAAATTTATATTTCTAAGGTGTTGTTGTCAAGCACAACTCAAAGCAACCCTATGAACAGAAGAGCTGAATCCTGTTCTATCCTGCGCCATCCTCACACTTCCAGACACACAGGAGCCCTTTTCAGCAGTCACGGTATCAATCCACTTGGTTGAGGGTCTTGCTCTTCGTCACAGACCCTCTACCCTTCCCAAAATCGTCCCTCTCCAAGGAATAGCCCCTCCTAGCATCATGTCCAAAGTATGTGAGGCGAAGCCTCATCATTCTTGCCTCCAAAGAGCACTCTGGCTGCACCCTCTCCAAGACATCTCTCTTCATCTTCTTGGCTGTCCATGGGATGTTCAGGGCTCTTCAACACCACAGCTCAAAGGCATTCATTCTTTTTCTGTCATCCTTACTCACTGTCCAGGTCTCGGATGCATAGCTAGTAACTGGAAAGACTATGACCTGAATCAGACACATTTTAATCTTCAAACTGACATCACTGCTCCTCAATAATTTGGAGGTCCCTAA
>NW_006400009.1:1989932-1994896 GCF_000299155.1 Elephantulus edwardii
TGGAGAGGGACATCATGCTTGGGAGGGTGGAGGGACGGCGCAGGAGGGGAAGACCCTCTATGAGGTGGATTGATTCAGTGACTGGGGCAATTGGGAACAGAGTGTCAGAGACAGTGCAATTGGCACAGAATAGAGCAGGTTTTTGGGCTGTTGTACATAGGGTCGCTATGAGTCATAAACGACTTGATGGCACATAACAACAACAACAACAACAACAAAGTCAAGAAATAATGTATCCTTTTTTCCCTAAATAAAATGAGAATGCTTTCATTTTGATCAGAGTAATCTTGATCAGTTTTTCTGTACCAAGATTTTAATATGAAGTGAATTTTTATAGCTCTGAAAATTAGACAGTAACTTTTCATTTTTCATAGTCAATACTAACTTGAATTTTTCTGCATATTTTTCCATTTTTTACTTGCTTCATTTTCTCCTCTACCTCAGACTTTCGTCCAGGGTAATTTTCTTTCTTCCTGGTGAAATTTTTTTGGAAATAAGTGTTCAAATTTTTTGCAAATATGTCTTTATTTTATACCTGTTCTTGAAAGGTAGTTTTCCTGTATAGTAATTCTCAGTTGAGAGTGATTTTTCTCTTAGTACTGTACAAAAATCATTCCTACTTCATCTGTCTTCTACCATTGATGTATTCAATGGGTTTATCAATCTAATTTAGTGGTTTTCAAAGGCTAATCCTTGGACCAGTAGGATCAATAACACTTTGAAGCTTGTTAGAACTGCAATGTTTGAGTATCATTCCAGAATTATTATATTAAAATATTGATGATAGAATCTAGGTATATCCATTTTAAAAGACTCTTCAATGATTTTGACACACAATAAAGCTTGAGAGCCTTTGATGAAATTGTTATTTTTTTAAAGGGTGAAGGTAATTTATATTTTATTTCTGGACTATTTTAAGTTTTATGATTCTTCTTTTCATTGTTGACATTCTACAGACTATTATGAGTAAAGGAATTAATGTATTTTTGCTTCTCTCAGTTGAGAATTTTTTTATTTCCTGAATCTGTACATTGATAATTTTATTAATTCTGAAAATTATAACTTACTATCTTTTTAATATTATTTTTATTCTTTTTCTTAACTATATTTTTCTAGAACTCTCATACTCACTTCTGGCCCAATTATATTGGAACTCCTCACTTTACTATCCATATTTTCAAATTATTTTATCTCATCTTTTCTTTATCTTTGCTGTCTTTACTTCATCTGAGGACATTTTTTTCAGCTATAATTTCTCTTTCACCCTCACCCCCTCCATTTACTATGTCTCACACATTGTGTTTATTTCCACTTATTACATACTTATTCCTAGAACTCACTCCTAGAATTCTTGAGGATTCCCCAGAGTTTCTTCTATCTTGAGATATACTGAAAGCCAACTGGGAGGTTGAAGTTTTGTCAATCCTATCCCATTATCTTTCCTATGTCAGCTCAGAGGAGCAGTCCATTAGAGAATTAGAATGGATGACAGGCTGTAGGTCAGAAGTGATGGAGTCAAAGCAATACTGCATGGGGTGTCCTGGATCCAGCAACTCAAGTAACTTTAGATGTGGCCTCAGAAATATGATATTCTCTCTGCTCTGAGATTCACAGAATTAAGAATGGGGGCCAGGGAATCCACCAACTAGTCCAATACAATCCAGGAGTATAATAAGCATTTGTTGAATGAATGAATTGGCAGGACTTTCCCTAAAGTTTGGAACATTTCCAGAGGCTGTAGTGTACAAATAGCCACAGTTTATAATTATTTTCCTTTGTTCTTTCTTTCAAGATGAGTTTATATTGAGAATCAGTCACATACTGTGTTCTATTAAAGCTATGTAAAAATAGTCTTGATAACTTTCTCTAAGAATTTATAATTTATTCTTTTTATTATTTACAATTTGTTGAGAAACATTCTTGGAGCATGTACTGAAAGGCCTAGGGCTATGCTCTTTTGGAGTGTCAGAGAAAGGTCAGATTGAATTCTTACCCAAAGGACTAATGGGCTTTGAGAGCAAATTCATTCATAACTCAGGTGCAAGGTTTACATTCGTAAGAATTTTAGAATGTACCAAACCTACAGAAGAGGATAATGATTTCTGGGACCCTTTAAAACTCCCTTTCTAGTGGTTGAGAGGACCACAGAAGACACATAGAAGAAGATCACTTACAATATGGAGGTATGAGGTAAGTACTTCAATCTACCACAGAGAGAGAGACGTAGGAAGAAACGATTGTAGGGTCTGAGTCAAGTATAGAGTAGGAAAATACTAAAATGTAAAAGGAGGTTAGGATTAATGTGCTAGGACTTGTATTTATGAAGAAAAGTTATGGAGTCATTATATATTATTTATCTATGGCAGTCTGGAGATTAAAGCGCTCCTGATCTAAGCTACAGTTTTCACAATTGCATGCCATGCATCAAAAAGTTGGACAAGAATGATAGAAAGATAACTGATGCCTTTGAACTGTGGTGCTATAGAAGAGTATTGAATATACCATAAACTACTAGGAGAACAAGCAGGTTTCTTCTGGAGAGGATAAAATCGGGCTGCTCCTTGGAAGCAAGGATTCTGAAGCTTCATCTGACATACTTTGGGCATGTTGCAAGACAGAACCAGTCCTTGGAGAGGGACATCATGCTTGGGACGGTGGAGAGACAGTGTGAGAGAGGAAGACCCTGGATGAGATGGATTGACTCAGTGACTGGGGTAATGGGCATAGTTGTGTCAGAGACAATAAGGTTGGCCCAGGATAGAGCAGGATTTAGAGTTGTTGTACATAGGGTCATGATGAGTCACAAGAGACTTGATGGCACTTAACAACAAACATTCATTTTTGTTTCACATACTTTGGACATCTCATCAAAAGGGATCAGTCCTTGGAAAAGGACATCATTCTGGGAAAGGTAGAAAGTCAAAGAAAGATAGGAAGACACTCAACAAGATGGACTGACACTGTAACTGTAACAGTGAGCTCAAGCATATCAAAGATTGTGAACATAGTGTAGGATAGGGCAAAATTTAGACCTGTTATTCATAAAGTCACTATAAGTCATAGGTGACCCGATGGCACATAACAGCATTCACTTCTGTAGGCACAAGGAGTCAGCAACTATCCTTTTTAAAAGTTGTAATTCCACATATTTTATCAATCATAAGGAGGTAAAACATTTTATAGTGAATAAATCTGAGAAACAAAACCATAGAAAAAGAATCAAGCTTCATATCACTGCTAATGAGAGCCTTCAGGATTATAACACACCAAGAAAGACACACATCACTTATTCCCACCAAATACAGCATCAAACTTAATAACAGAGAGGTCTCAACCAAATGCAAGTTGAAAAACAGTCAACAAAATAAAATTTTTCGAAGTTAAGCCAAATTGGCTTTTAACTGACAAAAAAAAAGTCCTAGGATATTTTTACATTATCAGAAGTTGTTGACTGTTGACTTAACCTCTAGCTGTTTTGTGCCGAGTTAGATTTTTGGTTCCTGTAATTGTTGTTATGGAACATTGATTCAAGTATAACTCAAAGTGACTCTGAATGACAAATCAGAACCCTGTCCTATCCTGTGTCATCTCTGACAAAATTTGGCTCATTGCTGCAGTGACTATGTCAAGCCATCTCATTGAGTGCCTTTCTCTCCTTTTGCTCACTTTCCACATTTCCAAGCATGTTGTACTTTTCTGAGGAATAGCCCTTCCTAACAATGTACTCAAAATATATGAGAAAAAGCTTTGTCATCTGGCCTGTTGGACATAGCTGACCAATTCAGCAAAGTAACAGGATACAAGATCATTGTCCAAAAATCAGCTGGAGTGTTCACCTCAGCAGCACATATAATAAGAAAAATCAGTTGTATTTCTATACAATAGCAAATAGAACATGGGAAAAAAAATAAGAAAAATAATACCAATTACAATAGCCAACCACAAGATGAAATACTTACAAATTTAACTACTATACAGGAGACCTATATGAAGAAAGTGACAAAATATTACTGTAAGAAACAGAAAGAGACCTAGATAAAAGGGAGAAAATACCGTGTTCATGGACAAGAAAACTCAATATCATGAAAATCACAAGTCTACCAAAAGCAATTTAAAAGACTAATACAATCCAATACAGATACCTATTCCATTCTTCAACAACAAGTAATTTCCAGTTTTGTCTATACGGGGAAAGACACCCCCCCAAAAAAGCAAAGCACTCTTGAAAAATAAAAAAACAAGCAAGACTCCCAGATTTCAATTCTTATTATACAGTCATAGTAATCAAGACAGCATAGTACTTCTACAGCAACAGACACACAGAACAATGAAATAGAATTGTGAATCCAGAAATCAACTCATCTACCCCTAGTCAATTGACCATTAACATAGATGATATCTTTGATGTCATCCCACAACTCATCTGTTCTATGATCATCAGTGTTCAATGCCTCAAACCTATTCTTGAGATGATTTTCAATCAGGTGGTATAGATCCAAGCTCGTAGTTTGGTTTTTGTGCACTTGTTTTTAATTTCTTTAACTTCATTTTGAACTTGCACACGAGTAATTGATGGCCTGTCCCATTAGTGGCCTTTACTATTAATGCTGAGCTCTTCCAAAGGTTCTTTCCACAGATATAGTCAATCTGTGACTGATTCCTGAGTTTAAGTCTATGTGTATAGCTGTGATCTATATTTATTTGAAATGGTATTTACAATTAATAAATCAATGAATGTACAAAGTTCAGTCATTCAAACTCATTTACACCCCTGTTGTTGTTCTTGTTATGTGCCGTCGAGTTGCTTGTGACTCATAGCGTCCCTACGTACAACAGTCCTAAACTCTGCTCTGTCCTGTGCTCAGTGCCAATCGCACTGTCTCTGACACTCCCATCCTGGTTACCCCAGTCACTGAATCAATACACCTCATAGAGGGCCTACCCCTCCTGCACTGTCCCTCTAC
>NW_006400009.1:2003686-2030767 GCF_000299155.1 Elephantulus edwardii
ACTTAATATTTGCTTATCTAGTAATGGGTAGGAACTTGTCATCAAATTTATGTTAGGCATTAAAGAATGAGAACAAAAATGAAGGACATTTATTGCTTTTGAAGAGCTCAAATCTGATGAAAGAACTACCGATGAGACAATAACCTTGTGGGAGACAGGTGCTGTGGAGGGGATACACAGATTGCTGGAGATGAGAGTTGGATACTTGGTTCTGCAGGAAGACTCTCAACAGGAAGAAAAAATGAGCTGGACCCTAGGCCATTTCAGGCAAAGGAAACATCAGAAACCTGTGGCATTAAAGTTGGAGAAGAGTAGAGGTGTTTGGGGGAAGAAATTGGAATTTGAGAACTGAAGAATGCAGGAGATCATAGAAATCATTCACAAAGACCTTATTTCTGCATAGTTTGGATTTAGTCCTAAAGACACTTTTAAAATTAAGTAGAGCACTGGCATTTTTTGGTTTGCCTATAAGAATAACTCACTCTGGTAACTACACCACACAGGATGGATATGAGTTTGGTAAGGATAAAAGCAGGGTCACTGGTTAAGGAACTCCTAGGACATAGAATATTTGAACAGACTCATCACAAAAGAAGAAATTGTGTTATAAAAACATTCCCAACCGAAAAATCCTGGCTCAGAAGCCTTCACCAGTGAATCTTATTAAACATTCCTGGTAACTTGGGTACCAATCCCACTCAAACTCAACTCGTTTGCCAAAATGATTTTGACCAAAATTCTAAATTATTTCCTTATAAAAAATGCTCAACAGAATAAGAGTAGAAAGTAAATGTCACAAAATAATTAAAAGCAAATATACAAAACCAATTCCAAACATTATGGTCAATAGAGAGTGGATACATTCTTCCTGAGAATGAGAAACAGAAAACGATGTCTTCATAAATACTACATTCAATACTGTATTGGAAAGTTTAGCTACATAAGTAAGAGAAAGAAATAAAAGGCGTACACACTGACAAGGATGAAGTAAAACTGTTCATAGAAGCTGTGACTCTTCATTCTATACCAAAAAATTTAGAAGTCAGTTACTTGGCCAACCACCTGAAAGACATTCATGTTTGCTCTCATTACCAAAAACTTGATCCAACAGAGTGCAGAAATTATTGAACAATACTATTAATGACACAAAAAAGTAAAAATCTTGCTGAAAACTATTAGAAAATACCTAGGATAATACTTCAACAAGGTATTGTCAGAAAGTCAAGTTAGATTTAGAAAAGGCTGTGGAACAAAAGATATAACTGCTGAGATGAGACAGATCTTGGCTGAAAGCAAATAATACCAAAAATTGGCTATGAAAAGATATTTGACTGTGAGAAAAATAATACATGGTGCTGAGAAGAGTGGGGTTTCCAAAATACTTACTTGTGCTCATGTTAAACCTATACATCCAGAAATTGCATGGTATAAAATCAGGAAATGTGTGTGTCACTACCCTTTCTCTATACTTATTCAATCTGCATGTTGAAAAAGTAATTTGAGATGTTGTACTACACAAAGAAGAATTTGGTATTAGGATTAGAGGAAGACTTGTCAATAAATCAAGTTATGCTGATACCTACAGAAAGTGAAAAAAACCTGATGCATTTGCTGAAGAAGATCAGAGAATATAACCTTCAAAAAAGAAATCTTCACAACTGGATCAGTAGAAAACATGATGACAGATACCATGAGAAAATATTGATGTTGTCAGTGATTTCTTTTCAACTTGGATTAACAATCAACACCATAGTAATATCAGTCAAGAAACCCAAAAATGTATTATATTGGGTAAATCTTCTGTCACAGGCAAGTATATGTCATATTCACCTTCATATTCTAAAACATAATATAGTGTCATAGGAACATTCATCTGTCCGATAAATATTTATTAAAACTATTAATATGTAAATTTACCTGGTAATCTATAAAGGTTTACTGAAAGAATGCATTTTAAAATCTTTCTTTACTTAAATAGATTTTTAAAATGGATTACATTTTTTTGGGTTTTTAAAAAAAATATTATACTGATTTATTTACAAAGTTTGAATGTACTGTTTTTCACAAAAGATCCCTACCATTTCCTTCACTTCCTAACCATCAAATTGTTCAACCCTATGATTAACCTCCCCCCTGCCCATCCTCACTCTCCTGTTTTCACCCTCCCCCCACCTTGGATCCTTATTCTACAATAATGTTTTATACAGTATTTGTCCTTGTGGGACTGAGTTAGTTCACTCAGCATAATGTTCCCTAGTCCCTCCCAAGTTAGGTAGTAATTTACAAAATCATTGTTCCTGTGTATTGCCTAGTATTCCATTGTGTAAATGTACCATACTTTCTAAATCCATTGGTTTGTAGTTGGACATCTGGGCTGTTTCCATGTTCTTGTGATAGTGAATAATGCTGCTATGAACATTGGTGTACAAGTTTCCGTTAGTCTCATGTCTCATTTTCTTGGGGTATATTCCAAGCAGTAGAATAGCTGGGTCATATGGAATTTCTATGTTCAGGTTTTAGAGGAAACACAAAACTATCTTCGAGAGTGGTTGCACCATTTTACAATCCCATCAACAATGTATAGAGTTCCTATCTCACCACATCCTCTCCAACATTTATTACTTGCTTTCCTGGTAAATTTTGCCACTGCTACTGGAATGAGATAGTATCTCATTGTGGTTTAGATTTGCATCTCTCTTATTGCCAGTAATTTGGAGCATTTTTTCATATGTCTGTTGGCCATTTAAATATCTTACTCTGAAAATTCTTTTCATGTCTTTTGCCCATTTTGTAATTGCATTATCAGTCTTTTTTCTTGTGGAGGCCCAGGAGTTAAAATAAACTCTTAAATAAATCTTCAAACTGACTAAAAATCTTGAGAAAATACTGTGACTTTTTACTTAACTATATAACAGATTTAACTATTTCTGTGTTCCTCACAGGGTTCAAGCAAAACTGCAGACTTCGGTACGAATTACATTTCAATGTCAAGAAAACAAAATTTGTCACAACTGGACCAATAGGCATCTTCATGATGGATAGAAAGAAGATTGAAACTATCAGTGACTTCATCTTAGTTGGATCTACAATCAGTACACTTGGTATTAGCAGTCAGGAGATCAGATGTATTGCACTGGTAAAGTCTGCAATTAGGACCTCTCCAAATTCCTGAGGAGCAATAATGTCAGTTTGAGGACTAAGGTGCACCTGATGCAGATCATGGTCTTGTTAATCACTTATTGCGCATCTGAGAGCTGGAAAATGAATAAGGATGACAGAAGAAACATTAATGCATTTGAACTACGGTGTTAGATAGGTAATAAATATCCCATAGACTTTTAAAAGAATAAACATAAACTATTTCTTAGAGAAGGTGCAGCCAGAGTGCTCCTTGGAGGTAAGGATGGAGAAGCTTCATCTAGCATACTTTGTGCCTATTGCTAGGAGGGACTGATTATTCCTTGCAGAATAACATCACTCTTGTGAGAGCAGAGGAGAGGAAGACCCTCAATGAGGTGAATTGACACAGAAACTGCGGCCATCGACTTGGATGTGTCTGAGACTATGAGGATGGCACAAGATAGGACAGGGTTCAGATCTGTTGTTTATAGGGTTGCTATGAGTCATATTCAACTTAATAGCATCACCATCACCATCACCACCACCAACAGCAACAACATAACAGCTAGAAAACTAGGAGGTAGGGCCCACCCTAGCAAATTTTCTCATTGGTCCTCGGCTTTAAAAGACCAAGGTTGAACCCACAAAGGCATGACCTCAGGAAAAACGTAGGCAATAAAACTGTAAAATTGTTATTTGAGAGAAATTTGAAATACGTTCACAAATTCCAATTACTCTGTAAGGTAACCCTTTAACTACTTCCTTGAAGTCTTCGCAATGGCCATTGCTCTCCTGACATTAGTTATTTCATGGCTTTATGAAGCATGCTTCCTTGAACTGTCAATCTTTAAATTATCTGTAAAATCTGGTCCATGGAGTAAAGGAATAGAATTATTCATAAGATACTTTCCATCTCAGCTCATGGTGAAATTACTCACTCAGGGTATAATTAAGTCATAGACACACTGGCCCAAATGTGGATAAAGGTGGAAAGGAAATAATTCCCATTCCAATTTGGAGGCTTTCTGATGTTTGACAAGTATCTGGTGTGTTCATACATGGACTGAGGAGAGCTCAGAGTTCCTATAAGGTAGAGAGAATTTTTTTTCCAGGAGAGTTGGAGACTAATTGGCTGGGGAAGAAATACATAAGCATAGTTAAAATAGCTGAAGGTTGTGAACAGGATGGCAGTGGGGAAACGTGATGGGTAAAGGCAAGTTACAAATTGAACACTGCTTGAAAGAGGTAAAAGTAGACAAGATAGAAGTCATGTAGATGAGTTCCAGATTGTCCAGGCATAAGTTTTATATGTGCTAGAGTGTGTGGAAAGTCTAGACCAGGCTGTAGAGCCAGGTAGTCAACCTCTTTTACCAGGTACAGAATTTCTGACTTTGGAATTTCTGTTGGTAACTCCTATTATCCCTCCATAATCTTTTCCAGTGATGGTGTGGATCCAATCTGCTACATTCACATAGAAATGAACAAATTATGCACACTGATAATTTGCAGACAAATTAAAATTTATTGAGACAGACAGAAATGTACCTACTCAAGACTACAGTTAAGCATTTACTATTAACCAAAGAGTCATGTTCACATTCCAGATAAATCTACGTGGAAAAGCATTCAAAATTTACTAGGTTTTTCTACTTCACTATTTCATCTACAATAGATAGGGACAACAAATTGACACTCAGGATTTGGTGGGCTCTTGTTACAATGCTACACATTTGACAGGGACACACATTAGTGACTTTGAGAAAAAGGTATAAAAAGACCAAAACCACCCACTGTAGAAAGGGTTCTTTGATGTTACTGTACAGTGTGGTTAAGGTGAAAAAGAAATGAGAATGGGATTCTGGGAAAAGCCTAGGTGTAGACCTGGACAAAATATTATTTTTGTTTAGGTGGGGAAAATGGGCATAAAATAAAGAATAGTGATACAAAACTTCAAATTCAGTATATTAAGGAATTCTCACACTAAGAATATTTGTACAAACCAGAGAACATTCGTATGCCAGACAACTTACCATACTGGAGACATTTCTGGGAATCCAAGGCAACAGTATTAAATAAAAGATCCATTCATGGAATAAGAATATAATTATTCACTCAGCATTTCCACAAGTGAGTTAGTAAAGATTCAACTCAATACCCGTCTCAAACAAGAGATTAGATTATTACAATATTATTTTTTAAATCAAGATTCTATGTGTACTACTCAACCATGGTAACTACAGCGCTCCTGTTAAAAGAGGAAAACAAAAATTCTATGTCTAGGGAAAACTCAAAATAGAAATTGTAGTACTTGTGAAAAAATATTAAAGACTTTGAAAAAAAAATTAATGTTGTCAGACCAAAGTGAGACATGAAAAGTAGTGTTAATGTTGTACCATTGATTTTTGGGTTCCAGTCTCAGGAAGGCTTTTTAGTTAATATTTTAATGAATCAAAATATCTTCTTGGAATACCTCTGAAATGGCATCTCATTACCTTGCTGGGAACCGACGACTGAGCACCTTCTCCATCATTAAGTTAATGCTACAGATCTTTAAGTGTCATCTTAATTTGACACTTGTCATAAGATAATTAGGTAAATTAAAATCAGTTCACTCCATTCCTAGAAGTTTCTCTAAGTGAAATCAATTTGTCAATTTTAATTTGTTCTCGAGTACATTTTCCAAGCTCAGAGGAGATGCTAACAATGGTTTTCTCTGATAGTATAAACTGAGATTGCTTTTAATGTCTTGATTTTCTTCATAAACTCTTATTGTCATTTAGCTGCAATTAAGCACCTGTTTTTAAAAATTATTCTTTCAAATCTTGTTTCAACTGGGGGGAGGGGGGAAAGAAATAGGGGTGGAAATTCTAATATAAAGCTTGCCTATGGTCTCCCTACAGGGAAAGTAAATATACCTAGGTTGTACTTATCTACCAAACCAAAGAGTTGACTGTTTTGAATATGTTCATTTCTCATCTGAGGCTAACTCTAGGGATAATTCCATTTCATCTAGCTAAATGTAATGACTAGAAAATGCCAATTTGAGATGGGTTGGCAAAGTAAAAAAAAAAAAAACAGTTAATTTAAGAAGAGTGGGATTGGTCAGTTGATACTATGATCATGGTTTGGCTAACTATATTTTTTGCCTGAGTTAACATGGTCTTCTTGTGGACTAGCTGCAGCTAATAGGAAAGACGAGAAAAAAAAATGGGTCAGAAAGCCTTGCATGGGTTGCTGATTGGAGCATCCAGGTAGGTGGCAACCAATGGCTTAGAAGTGTACTAAATGGGGTAGTGAACTGAATGGGGTCACTCTGAAGACTTATCTTTGGTACTTGTAACTGGGCCAGCTTGATAGGGAAACAATCCTAAAGACTGTAGAGATGATGACCCTACCAGATTTGAAACTAGACCCCCAAAATGAGTTGACTTCTGGGAAAGAAATGCAGTAGTGATTCATTAGTGTCTCCACTTGGCGTGGAAAAGGGAAGGAGTAGGGGAATTGGGTCTTAAAAATCCAACCCATGGTATTACGAAATTCTTTCTAGGCTTCTGCCTGGGATTCTTTTATGGACCGAAAAAGAGCAAAAACCAAACACAAAGTTAAGAATTCTGAATTTCCTCCTCTTCCGGGAACACTGGAGTACTGTCTTCTCAAGAAAAGGGGGATGTGTACAAGCCTTAGAAAAAGCCCTTGAGTAGGCAGGGAATAGAGGAGCCTGTGGCAGGCTGGACTGCGGGGGCAGCCTGTGGGGAGCTCTGAGGGGAAATGAAAGAGATGGCTTGTGAAGCTGCCCATGTGGGAGTCCCATGGCTTCGCGAGAAAAGTGATTTAGGCAGACGAAGAAGGCTTATCCGAATCAAAAAGGCTTCCAGGAACTCAGCTGATGCATAGAGAAGAAACCTCCTCAGCCTGCAGGCTACAAGGGCCAACAGTTAGTGCAAAAGAGGACTTCAACACAAATCTTATTCCAGAAGTTGCAATCCAGGTCTAGACAAGCTGACAAATGTAGAATTACTTTTCAAATAAGTTTTTAATGGATATCTCAAGCTTTTTTTTTCTTTCTGAAAGGCATGTATACCTCTGTGTGTGCATAAGGTACATACAGACACTGCCTCTTATGTACAAACATGTATATTTATGTACGTACAGAGAAAAGCATCCAGACATCATTTTTTTTAATAAAGAAAATGGATTCCCCAAAGGGACCTGTGACTGAATTAAGGCTGTTGTTTGTGGGAAGCCAGAAATAGTGATATGAAAACCTAATTTTTAGTAATAAACACCAGGGGTGGTGGTGGGGCAGGGAGGGCAAATGACAATTGTGGTGTGTTTTCCACGACATCTACAGGACACGAGAAAAGCACTTAGACACTGTAAGGCCGGGAACCATGCTGTAATAACCACCAGTATGGGGAATCAAAAAGGGTCTTCGACGCTGAGGAGGGCGGGGCTCCCTGCACGGTCAGAATTCCACAGAAACCACATGCTTGTTGCAAAAAAAACCTCACGGGAGGGAAGGAGACTGTATTCAGCCAGCCATTCCCTGCTTAAAAATAATAAACGAAACGAAACAAACGAACGAAACAAAGCACAACACCCTTCCTCCCACACAACTGAATTTAAAATCAGAATGCTCTGGAAACAAGGAGTTGTCTTCCAAACCTTGGGTCGGTATAGAGAGCAACAGTGGAGAAGAGACCTTGGTGCCTCAGTCTTAGATACAAATGCAGGAGTAGGAAGTGACTTGCAATTTTGTGCAAAACCTGTGTCCTCTTCCTCGTGGGGACTACCATATGTAGCCGACCTCATCCTCTTTGTCGTCGTCCTCATCCTCGTCATCCTCTCTCACCGCCCGGGTGTGCACCCTCAGCTTCCCCTCTTTGTCCTTTGGCCCCAGCTCCCGCTCGTCCTCAAGGTCATCCAGCAGGACCACAGAGCCGCCGCTGCCGAAATCTCCCGAGGTCTCCTGCTCTTCTTCTGAAACACATGAAGGGAAAATAATGATTGAGGTTTGTTTCTGTTTATACTCCTTGACTCATGCCAGGGTTTTGTCCCTTGCATGGGCTCTAAGTTTTACTGGATAAAACTATGCCTTTTAAACACTTCTCTCTGAATGTAAGTGCATCTCATCTCTGTTGCTAAAAATGAAACCAGGTGAGGTCCTTAAGTTTTGTTCTGATATAAAACTTAGACTTCTTGACATGTTTCCATGGTCAAGAAGAGGCTTTATGATCCTAAGCAAAAAGTGATGGCAGTAAAAGTTGTTATGGTCCTTGACCAAATAGGTCCAACAGATTCTATTTTACCAATAGGTTCCTGCCAAAAATTGCTTTCTAATCTAGTGGTAAGAAACTGTGCTGCTAACGCAATAGCATGTGGTTCAAAGCCACCAGCTGCTTTGCTGGAGAAAGATGGGTAGCCAATTCCCACTGATTTACTGCATCTGTAAACCTATTTCAGGGTTAACTATGGGTCCATTCCAACTTGATGCATAACAACAACAACCACCCAAGTTCATGGTGAATTCCTGGCACCTACAAATGTAGATATGTATACTCATATGTGATTTTAGAAGTACTGTGTCTCCTTAACATCCTGTAGACCAGTTCTCTCTGCCAAACCTTTTGCAAGTCATTACACTGTGGACTGCTGTAAGAAGGACTTACTCACCACAGCTCACAGCACCCTGTTTCCTGGAGCCGGCCAACTCGTTCCCATACTTGTCCACACACCAGCACTGGCCCGTGCTGCCGTGGCACTGTGTGGCTTTGTAATAGCCCTCCTCGTTACACCGAGGTATAAATGCCCCTGAGGAACAAAAGGGTCAGTTTTAATCAAAGCAACACAGAGACCCACACAGTGTTCATTCTCTCTCCCTTTGGAATTGAAGCTTCAAAAAAAGGTTATCATATCGTCTCTGATTATTACTATGAACTTGGCAATTTTTCCTTATAATTTTGTTGTTTTATTTTAAAGCTACAATTCTATGGATTAATAGCACACAAATAAGCATAAGGAACATTACAGCAACATATATCCTTCTTTGTTTTTAAAATTCAAAGTACTTGCTTTTATTAGATTCTAAAGTGCTTATTAAATATTTTGTAACCATTTTTAGCGATAACTTTCTATAGAATAGCTTCACATGTAATTATATGTTTAAAATACCAATTTATAGCCTCTATCTTGTAACAAGCAGTTTTGGTCCATACACATTTATTACAATTATGTCTGGTCTTATCTCTGCCACTATATTTTGTGTTTCCTCTTTTTAATTGTTTCCATTTCCTGATTTCTTTTGAAGTGGTCAAGTTTTCATTACTTCATGCTTTTTCTTTCCAAGTTTTAAGAAAAAATCTATTGTATTTTTAACCTTCTTGTGTTTACTCTTAAAATTTTGACATAAAAGCATTTTCCTAATATGATCTAAAGTCAAACTTTATTTTCATTTCTCCCTGAATAAAACCAGAATTTTAACACCTTACCATAGTTTCCTTCATCAGCAGTCTGAAAACTTAATTATAGTTTACCATAAAAAATTTTTTATTATTAATTTTAATGAAAATTTACAGACTTGGATTTCCATTTACTCATTGTTGCACTTTTCTCCTTGCCCACCCTTCCTCCCCCACCCCGCAGTTCACTGTTCTCTTTGAAAAGTAAAAGAAAAATTCCTTTATTGTTTTACAATTCCTCCTTCCCAGGTTATAAGCCATATTTATTTTGATTTAATAGTATTTGTTTTTACCATTGCATCTTACCTTTTAATTTTTTTTAACTGTGCTTTAAGTCAATGCTTACAGAACTGATTCTCTAGGTCAATCATTAGTCCAAATTTTGTATTAACAAATTAATGCCTGACATTGATCACAATACCACAATACCCATGCTTTCCATTTCCTCCCTGTTATTCTTATTCACTAATCCTTCTGTCTTAACTCTTCCTGCCTTCTCAAGTTTATCTCTGGGAAAATGCTGCCCTTTTGATACTATAAAGTGAATATTCTAAGAGTGTTATCTCTCTGATCTTACTGATTCCTAACAGGCTTGTCTGTCACTTGACTAAAAGTTAAACTACTTGGATGAGTTTTCATTTCACCTTTGACAGATGATTAGCGACCATAGTCTCAAGGGTCCCACCAGTCTCCATCAGACCAGAAAGCTTGGCCATGTTTATGTTTTAGAGAGTTTTCCACGTTTGTTTTGTTTGTTCACTCTGTCTTGGATCGTCTACTGTGATCCTTTTTTTAGAGTGATCATCAGTGGTAGTCAGATACCATCGAGTTCTGGTCTCAGGGTTTTTAAGGGAAGTTTGTCTTTTACCATTGTATCTTAGTCAGTCCTCATGGAGTTATTGTTCTTTTAATAGAGTTAATCCCTTAGTGATATTTCTAAAAGAGTTCTGTGGTTAGTAAAGGTTCCTAGGTCTAAATGTTTTGTGCTTTACTATATAACCCCGCTAACCCCAAGGCTTAGCCTCTCTGAAGGTTTGAATCTACCAGTGGATCTGCAAGAAAAGATGAGCAATCTGTTCCCATGGAATGTACAGCCTCAGAAACCCAATGGAGGGGTATCTATGAGTCAATGGTGAAGAATGAGGGAGGGAAAGAGGGATAAATTAAAGGAATATGCTTAGAATGACCTTTCCGCCACAAAAGAAAAATCTGAGAAATTTGCTTCTACAAATATTACAGCCCAAACCCCCCTACAAGGCAGTTCTAGTCCAAACACCTAGGATGATCATGAGCTAGAATCAACTTGAAGGCAGGAGGTTTGGTTGTTATATTTTAATATTTAGGGAACTTACTGCATCTTAGAAGGCTCCAAAGTATATCTGCTGTCACACTTGAATTACCAGTGTTAATGAATTTAGTACTTTGGATTTAAAATTATCTCCCTTTATCATTTTTAAAATATTGTGATAGTCTCTTAAATAAGTCCTCTTAAATTAAGCCTGATAACACGACTCCAGTTCAACAGTTGATAATTTCCATGAGAATTTTTCATTTTGATTTTTGTCTTCTGGTTATACATCTTCTGTGAGAGAATTCTTCTGCCTCTGACCTGGGTGTTGACATCATCAACATAAATTTCATGGACATAGAAGCCCCTACTCACCACTGTGGCTTTCTATCGCCTTGTGTTTGGTGATGGTGTTAGTCTTGCAATGGATATGTTCTTGTTACTTTATTGGTTTTTTTCAAGATAGCAAAAGTCATTGTTTGGAGACATTTCTCCTAATTTGATCTTGGGTCTATTTGACTCTCGGCTCTATTCTTAGCCAGTCTGCTCATTGGACTACCCTGAGGTGCTTGGGTTCTCGGGCATTATAGGAGATCATGGAGAGGCAGGTGCCTCTAGAGATCCCTGTCCACTGTACTCGTCACTGAGGGAAGCTTGCGGATGCCACAACTAGAGGCTTAGAGGATGCGCCCACACTCTTATTTAGAAATTTAAGTCAAAATACATAGTCTCTAGCCTTCAAAGAGTAAAATGTAGAAGGAAAAAAACTAGAGGCTTTAATCTGCTTAGAGGACCAATACCAGAAAGATGTGTGAGCAGGTCCTCAATCAGGGTCTACAAAGGAAAAGAACTGGGGAAATGTTGATCTTCCTCTTTGAGCTGCAAATGGAAAATAACAGCCCTTATTAAACAAAAACAACAAAAATGCACACTGAGTGGATCTCTTAGGTTGGTAAAAAACAGATGTTACTCTAAATCTATAATGTAATAGGATTATCACATTTTCTAAGTAGGCAGTAATTATACCTGATTATCATTTGTTGCTGCTTGGTTTAGGTTTTATTCTCCCACACTGAATGTCCCTGAATATATGTTTATTATATTAGGAGACTCTCCTACGGTGAGAAAAAAACAACAACAAAAAACCTCCCACAAACAACAACAAATAACTAATGGTTGTTTTATAAGTCAGCCAAATAATTGTCATATAAAAGGAGAGGCAAGAAAATGTGCTTTAAAATTAAGTTGGATTCATGGTGAGGTAAAGCTAGGCATTTGCTCCATCTTGGTAGAAGGGAAATGAGACTTTTTATCTCTAACCATAGATGTTGAAGGGATAAAATAAGTAAAAAAAAATGTCCTAAAGCTTGCAAATTTATGGGAAAGGCGTCAGCTCAAAAAGATGTCTGTGTGCCTGCTTACATGGGAGAGGAATTTGAGGGCCACAGGGGTTAAATTATGACAACAGTGAAGTTCTGGTTTGTTCTGAGTTGACGAGAGGTTGTCAGAAGTGCAAACAAAGAGGAGAGTCAGTGACCCAAGTAATATTAAAAAGCAGAAGGAAAAGGGAATGAGCTTTTTCAGGTGACCTACATTTCAGAAGAGGAGAAATTGCCCAAGTTCACAGACATCTACTTTTGACAAGTCTGCAAGAAAACGAGCTCATTTCCTTCAAGTAAACAGATAAACTTCGACAACGGCAGGCTGCTTAGGGACCGCACCTGCCTCTGGATGCTTGAGAGAATAATTTTGAGTTATTGTGTTGCGGTCTTCAGTTCTCTTTATAAAAAGCAAGAAAAAAACAACGCAGATTCCTTTCTTACTCAAAGAAACAAAGTTTACCAGCATCTCAGTGACAGTGTGGTGAGAAAGAGAGGAGGGCTTGTAAGTAAAAGGAAAGCTGTTATCTTCACTTCTACCGCAGCCTCATAATAGGAAAAAACATATTTGTACAATCTATTTGTTTCTGCTTACCTTCTGGACAGAGATAAGGGACACATGCAGTGTCTACACCCCCAAAGCACTTCCCTCCAGGCTTTCTATTTAAACTTATAAAGACACTAAGAGAACTCCATTTGATAAATTCTGAAGAGAATCTAGCTCATCTTCCTCTTTGGATGGACACACTGATCTGAGAAGCACAGGGCACACTATTATTCAGGTGGCTGTTACTGCCCACCTTGCCAGGACCTGACTCATGGTGAAGCCAGGCACAGTGGAACATGACGCTGCCCCATGCTGCATCATCCCCATGATCAATGGCAGGCAGGTCCTGCTACCATCCAGAGGGTTTGCACTGGCTGATCTTCTTTAGCACAGCACCAGTCCTTTCTTCCTAGTCCATCTTAGTCTGAAAGGTGCTGAAACCTGTTCAACTAGCTTCTACTGACAGACAGGGGTGGCAAGCCGCCTACGAGGTGCATTGACTAGGAATCATTTACAGGCTTTATAATCTGAGAGGTGAAGAGATACTTGAAACTTCTAGTCAATGACCTTATTGTGGCAAGTGAAAGCTAAGGAACTCTCTTCCTGATACTGGAGCAGGCAGCAGCCCAGCCAGCTAACCAATCCTCAGTTCAGGTCCAGCTAACTGGGGCATTTTACCAGCTGCCTAAAAAAGCCCTTGCCTGGGGGTAGAACAAGGCATTTCTTTCACAAAACACTGGTCCCTAATTGAATAACCATTGCTACGCTAAACATTACAAGATACATGGATGGTTTAATTAGTTGTTTAAACGAGTGGCAGGAAATTGTACTTACCCAACAGACTTTTCCCCTTGCTTAGCTTCTGAATCCTGTTCATTTCATTCTGGCAAGGGAGACCTGAAAAAAATAATTTATGAAAGTCAGTTTCCAGATGGTGTGGGATATAATCTCTAATGATTGGCTTCACTCTTGACGTGAAATGTAGACAATGACACACCTGGGAGTGGAATTACTCCATATGCTGTTACTGTGCAACAAAACAAATTTAGACCATTAGTGCCACTAATGAAAAAAACCCCTCATACCATGAGCCACTTAAAATAGTATTTGGGGGCTATTTGGATTGCACAGGAGTTTCTTTTATTACCAACAGCTCAAAGAAATCACAAATGTAGGTGTCTGAAAGGTGATGTGCTAGTAGATGGACTTCCTTTAAATCAGAGAGTAAATTACCAGCCAATACTTCTATAAGCATTCAAGGCTTACAGACCAGCCTGACTAATCAGAAAGGGACAAATATTGAATCCACTCCAGGTCATGCTGTAGGAGAAAGAGGGTTAAAGTGGCTACTTCAGACCTCATGGCTCACCACTCCAGGAAAATAAAACATAGGCCTCGAGGGACAACAGTGAGGACAGAGACAGACCTGAGAGGCAGCTAGTGCAATGTTGAAGAAGAGATCTTATGTCTTGGTTCTTCCACCTCCCAGCTGACGTGTCAGTCTCTTCCCCCCCCTCAGTGACTAACGCCTCAGTTATAAAATGTACATTGCCTGATATGCACATTATAGGAATTAGCATGAAACTTCCACCCTTTAAGTGAAGGACAGATGCGGTGACAGCCAAAAGTCCAAGTGGGCACATGACAGCGTATTTTACTCCTGCTCTTTACCCACATACAGATGAAGTTACTTCTATTTTCAAGTACAGAGAAATTCTCTATAGAGTTTTATCACAATTTGTTCTTGCAGACCTTGTGGCATTAGAAGTTTCTGCTGTTTGTTCACTGTCCTCCACGTATTAGCAAACAAAGGTCCAGCTTGCTGGGGCTCTTCTCCCCAGTTTGTACTTCCTCTTTCTATAGGTCCTACACCATGCTTGCACATGAAACATCTGGGTACCTGTTTACATCAGCTGCCCTGTGGATCTCACAGTCCTCCTGCCTTTATGGCCAGTTCCCTGAGAGAGCAGGTCATGAAATACATTTTGGTAACTTCTCGTTTTAAGAGTTTTAATACACATATAAAGTAGGAAACAATATTATGCTTAAATTTGTACAGGAAAATATGTTTTTAAATGTTATAGAAAGATATAAGCCACAGACATTTATAAGACTAACACTTCACAGGAAAAAATCAGTAGCATCCACACAAACACTGTTAATGATTAGTTCTACTCTGAGATAAATTTAGAGATTAAGGTTCACCTGATGCAGGCCATGGTCTTCATAATTACCTGCTATGCATCAGAGATCTGGACAATGACCAAAGAACACATAAGAAGACTTGATGTCTTGATCTGTGATGCTGGAGAAGACTACTGAATATAACACAGACTGACAAGAGAACTAACAGATCTATCTTGGAGAGGGTGAAGTCAATCTTTTTCTTAGAGAAAAGAATTTTGAAGCTCTGTCTCACATACTTTAGGCATGTTTACAGGAGGGACCAGTATTTGGAGAAGGACATCATGCTTGGAATGGTGGAAGGACAGCACAGGAGAGGAAGACCCGAGATGAGCTGGATTGACACAGTAAGTGGGGCAATGAAGGTAGGTGTGTCAGAGACAGTGAGATTGGCCCAGGATAGAGCAGGGTTCAGAGCTATTGTGCATAGAGTCACTATGAATCACAGGTGACTTGATGGCACATGACATTAACAACAACATGAGCTAAATGGACTTTTTTGCTAGTTGTAAATACCGACTCTTCCTTAAAACTCTTCTGCAATAATTGAGGTATTATTTATCAATGCCCTTGTGGTGTAATGTTGGAGAAGAGTACTGAATGTTCCATGGGCTTGCAGAAGAACAAACAAGTTTGTTTCTGAGGAAGCACAACTAGGGTGGGTGTTTCTTGGAGGCAATGATGATGGAACTTCAACTCATGTACTTTGGGCGTGTTGTCAGAAGGGGCCAGTCTATTACAAAAGGACATCACACTTGGGAAGGTGGATGGTCAGAGAGAGAGAAGAAGACTCTGAACAAGATAAATTGACACAGCAACTGTAATAAGGAGCATGTCAGAAATCATGAGGATAGAGCAGCGTTCAGATCTGCTGCTCACAGGCTTGCTGTGAGTCATCGTGGATCTGCTGGCACCGAAAAACAACAACTTACTGAAAGATGAGGAAAACTACTGAAAGAATAAGAATTCAACTAAAAATACTAAAACAGAAGAGAGAATAACACAAAACTCCAGATGAAGCATCTGTATCAGAACATCTTTTGGGGTCAAGGAGATGAAAATGTTTAACAAATGGTTCACTAGGAAATATAAGAGTAAAATTTTAAAAAAGGCTTTGTAAAGACTATTGTTCAAGGCAGAGATACAAAGTCTCAAGGAAAATGAGCAGTTAAAGAAATAAGAAAACCCAGAAAAGTTTGATGAAACATGTGTAGTATTTATGTTCTTGGAAAGAGAACAAGCAAATGAAATGAAAAAAAAGTTTTCTAAGAGACAAATATAATTTAAAAAAAGATCCTGAATACTATAACTAAACTTATTAAGCTTAAAAAATCAAAGATTTTCTTCTAAAGCTCAAAAGAACATATACAATGCTTTAGGAATAAAAGCGCTACAGATAGAACAAAACTGATGTATGTCTTAGGGATTTAATGTCTTTGAAAAGCAGAAACCCTTTGTTTCCAAATAAAATGATTACATTACTACTAAAGGAAAAAAATACTGGAATATTTTCACTTTTTGAAAAGCTCCATCTGATGCAAGGGAAATAATATTTAAAAACTGTGACTTCTCGAAGTTTTCTCATAGCACCATTTTTATTCAGATACAAAAGCAATAGAAATATTTTCAAACATTGAATAACAAATCCAGAAATAAATTCTCCCAAGAGAGTGTTTGAAAACACTTCTAAGAATGAAACTTAATAGTGAAATGAAATAAAAATAGCAAAACCAGTCAACAAATAGTCATACTATATGAAAAAGTTTAAACTTTATATAATGTCCACAGCTTTTAATGAAATATTAACCATACTAATAATTCCAGGTAGCAATACTAATTGTCTACAGCTTATGGAAAGTCTTAAAAATTTTTTAATGCTGAAATTCATTAATAAACAGGAAAAAATAAGCATGATAGAATCATTCTTCCCCAGTTTTCAGATACAATAAAACATAGGACTTAAAGAAATGTGGAAACAAAAGAGAAATTTCAGAACTGCTTCTGAGTTGGATACAGACATGGAGAGGGACATCAGGCTTGGAAGAGTGGAGGGACAGCACAAGAGAGGAAGATCAAACACCCTGGATGAGATAGATTGAGTCAGTGATGGATAATGGTGGAAGGTGTGTCAGAGACACACAATGAAACTGGCTCAAGATAAGCAGGGTTCAGAGCTGTTGTGCATAGGGTCACTATCAGTCAGTGTCAATTCAATGGCACATAACAACAACATCTATGGTTAACTGATATTCAACAAGGAAATAAAACCTATTAAATGGGGAAATGGCAAACTCGTCAACAAATGGTGATGGTAAAGAAGGACTGCTACCTGCCAAAAGCTGAAACACAAAAATCAACTCATGGTGGATCAGAAACCTGGGAGTAAAACCCCAAACCATAAAGTTCATCAGAGGCAAACTGAGATCAATCTTAGATGGCCTGGTCTATGGTATAAAGAAACTGCCAAATACAGACAGAAATGCACAATCTGGAGAAGGTAAAATTGATGAATGGGACAAGCTAAAGATTAAATGCCTGTACGCATCAAAAACATTTTCCAACAGAGGGAAAAGAAAACCTACTGACTGGGAAAATAATATTTGGCAAAACCATCACAGACAAGGGTCTCATATCAAAAGTTTATGGGATCTTATAGGGCCTCCACAAGAAAAAGACCAATAACCCAATTACAAAATGGACAAAAGACGTGGAAAGACTTCACAGAAGAAGTCATTTGGAGAGCCAACAAACACATGAAGAAATACTCAAAATCATTGACAATAGGGGAGATGTAAATAAAAAGCACAATGAGATACCATTTCACCCCAGTAGCAGTGGCAAAGGTAACAAGCAATAAATGTTGGAGGGAGTGGGAACTACCATACACTGTTGGTGGGATTATAAATTGGAACAATCACTCTGGAAGGCAGTTGGGTGTTTCTTCCAAAAGTTTGACAGAAACTCTTTAAGACGCAGCTGTTCTACTGCTTGCAATATACCCTAAAGAAATTAAAAGACACAAACGGAGATTTGTGCACCAATGTTCATAGCAGTGCTGTTGACCATTGCAAGAACATGAAACAGCCCAAATACATGTCTAACAGTCCAACCACAACTGAATGGATTGAGAAATTGTGGTATATTCACACAATAGAATACTATGCAGCACACAGGAGCAACCATTTTGAAAAATATTGTGTAACTTGGGAGAGACTAGAGAGCATTATGCTGAGTGAACTAACTCAGTCTCATAGAGACAAATACTGCATTAGACCATCATTGTAAAAATAGAAGGATGACTAGTAAAACATATATGGGGACCCAAGGGGAGAAGGGTTGGAAGTAGAGGAGTGAAGATTGGTAGGGGTGAAATCACAGGACTTCACAATGTGGCGGGTGGAGAGAAGAGGTAAAGGAAATGAGAAAGATCTGTCAGGGACCTAAAAAGAACTGGTTATGATGGACATAGTCCAATGGTGATCAATTTTATAGAACATAATATATGGTAATTATTGTATGAAGCACACTGTGAATAAAGAATAATGTGAAACACAATGTATATGAACCTTGTAAGAAAAAATATGATTTTTTTTTTAAAATAAAAAGACTCTAGGAGAGTAATAGCACTTGGATTTTGTCTCTCTCATAGACTGTGAGGAACTCAGGCTAAGGTCTAAATCTCAAGATTATTGTTATGTTTCATGCTGAAATAGTACAAGCATTTCTATTAAAGCATTAAAACCAGCCCTTTTGTTAAACATTGATTTGGAGGAACTAGCTGATGTAATTAAAAAAGAGAGAGAAATGAGGTATAAAAATTGAAAAGGATGAAAAAATGATCACTGTTTGCAGATGATATAATTGCACACCTGAAAAATCCATGCAAATCAACCAGAATAACTATTATAATCAAGATGAAAATTTAGCAAGGTGGTTGAGTACAAAATTAATATTGAAACAATCACTTGTGATGAAATATAATGGAAAAAAATCTACCTCATTTACAATGGCAACAACAATAAATACAAGGAAAGTACAATTTCTGCAAGAACAAAACTTTAAAGTGTAACTGATTGATACACGGTTTTGTCCTGTTCTAGCATAAAAAGATTCAATACTAAACAGCTATCAATTCTCTCTGGATTAATTTATTCTTGCCTGATTCTAATGAAACACCAATTTGGATTTTTTAATTGAATACATGGATTCTAAATTTCCAAGGGGAAAAAGAAACATATGATAATAACCAGGAAATTTCTCACAAAAGAAGAGTAATGGAAGGACATGCTATCCTTACTAGGTATTAAAACATATTGCAAAATAATTATAAGTAGCTTGGAACTTATGAATAAAATAAAAATCAAACCCATTGCCTTTTAGTTGATTAAAAGGTGGTGTATATGTTTAGAAGGAGATTGCCTATCTCTTTTATAATAGTTGTTACTGGATTTGAAACACTGATCTTCCATAAGCAGCTCAATTCTTAACACACTATGTCATCAGGGTTCCTTGATTTATGAATAGTTACATACATAGAAAGAAGATATACATACAAGCACAATGGTATCTAGCCATCTATCTGATTTCTGAAGCTAAATATTTATAGGATTATATTGCTTCATTTTTCTCCTGCTAAGTAGCTAGTGAATTCAAATCATCAATATTTGGGTTAGCAGATTAACATGTAACACACTATTAACATTAACGCACCTTTTAAGAACATATATTATTGTTATGTGCCATCGAGTTGCCTGTGACTCATAACGATCCTATGTACATCAGCTCTGGAACCTGCTGTGTCCTGAGGCAGTCTCACTGACTCCGACACACCTACCCCCATTGTCCTAGTTACTGTAACAATCCATCTAATCTAAGGTCTTCCTCTCCTGTGTTGTGGCACTTCCACCCTCCAAGCATACATAATGTCCTTTTCTAAGACCTGTCCCTCTTGGCCATGTGCCCAAAGTATGTAAGATGGAGCTTCAAAATCTTAGCCTCCCAGGAGAAACTTGGTTTCACCTTCTCCAAGACAGATCTATATTCATTTTCTTAGCAGTCTATGTTATGTTCAAGACTCTACTCCAGAACCATAACTCAAAGGCATCAATTCTTCTTCTGTCATCCTTAGTCAATTGTCTATCTCTCTGATGCATAGCAAGTAACTGAGAAGACCATGGCCTGAAACTGGCACACCTTATTCTCCAGACTTACATCGTTGCTTTTCAGTACTTTGGAGAGATCACTGACAAGATTTTCCCAGTGCAATTCATCTTTTGATTTCCTGACTGTTGGTGCCAAGAGTGTTGATTGTGAAGCCGAGCAAGTTGTAATTGCTAACAACTGCAATCACTTCTCCATCTATCATGGTGCTGCCAACTGGCCCAGTGGTGAGAAGCTTTATCCATATAGGGGCTTTTGCAGAATAAACGAAGTGTTTCAAATTGTATGGAGAACAGCAGGTTAAGTGAAAAAATGATAGGGAACAACTGGAAAACTATTGGGGGTTAGGGGTTAAAATCTGTTACACCAAAATAAAATTCAGAGTGATAGAAGACTCAAACAAACAAAAGTTTTATAAAAACAGAAGATAATTACTTTGCAATCTTAATGTAGGAAATAATCTTCTGAAGCTTAATAATAAGTTCTATGTCTTCTAAGAATCTACAAATTAAAATACTGAGAAATATGATTATTTAATCATTTAAAATTTCACTCTACCAAAATTACAAGTACAAAGTCCAGGTTGGGGGGAAAGTATTTGATACCCTTATGATTAGAACATATCTAATTCCTTCAATATAAATTCCTAAATTAAAAACCAAAAAAGCCTCAACAAAACAACAGCCTAATACAGTTTGTACAAAGACCACATACACATGTCAAAGCAAAGCAAAGCAAGAGTATCTCAAGAATATAAAAATGTTCAATCTAACTCATAATGAGAAAAGTGAAATAAAGCCTGTAAGGGATCACTTCTTGGCTCTGTGCCCTATTCAGTAATTGATCACAAAGTCTGGCAATGCAATGGGGAAGTACATGATACACTGGTAGGTGGCCCAAATTCTTTGAAGGACAAATTGATAAAACTGCTCAAATTTTAAAATGTCTCTGCCATTTTAGCCAGTAATTCTGCTTTTAGGAATGTATTTTATAATCCTACAAAGTATGCACATACCCCTATTTACTTTTTAAAAATATTCATTCATTCATCATTGTATTTTCTTCCCTCTCCCTTCTCCGATCCACTTTGCAGTGCACCCATTGTTTCAGGTTGTCATACATGTTGCCTAATCATATCTTCCTTTTGGACAGTTCTTCCTCTCATCTGTTACAATGTAGTGCTTCATTATCCATCCACTCCTTTCCTTTCCCCCTCCTAACTCCTCATGTCAATCCTATTTTATAACAGTGGTATTATGCAGTATTTGTTCTTTTGTGACTAAGACGAGCTGACAAAGTAATTGAGGTGATGGAACTAGGTATGTCAGAGACAGTGAGACTGGCACAGGATGGGGCAGAGTTTAGAGTTGTTGGACATAGGGTCTCTATGAGTTGCAGGAGGCTCAATGGCCCATAACAATAATAATAAGTGTTTTGTTTGTATACACATGCATTCACATAATGAGAATTGTTATTGCTGTTAAGAGTTGTCATGTTGAGTCCAGTTCATAGTGACCTCCATTTACTACAGATCAAAATTCTGCTTGATTCTGCACTGTGCTTCAGCCCAGTGTCATAGTAACTGTGTCACCTCACCTCATTGAAGATCTTCCTTTCCTTTGCTGCTCTTCCGTCTTTCTGAGCATGATGTCTTCTTCTGATGACTGGCCCCTTTTGATAATGTGCCCAAAGTATGTTACTCAGAGTGGTTGTTGTTATGAACTGTTGAGTCAGAATCGATGCATAGCTGACCCTCCAGTGGGTTTTCAGAGGCAGTTCTCACTAGAGTAGGCTGGCCATCTTTCTCCCATGGAGAAAGTCAGTGGATTTGGACCACATGTCTTTGAGTTGACAGTTCAACTCTTTACCACTGACCTACCAGGAACTCCCTATTTTTCTGTAATTTTTCAGCTTCGTCAGCCATGTTTACAGTGTGTTACCCTGGATATCTGATCCCAACTGGACCAGATATTCCTGGCTTGGAACTGGATTTCAATGTAAACCAGTCTCTGCTTATCTTATAAACTGTGAGCTCCCAATTATGATACCTTTATATTTTACAGTATTTCTCACACTGAGAATCTCACAATAGGAGAAACATACCTATAGATGCGCCATTAAATGACACAACTGCTTCTTGATTTCTGAGGTGTGTCTTTCTTTGCAGCTCTAGTTGTCTTCCCAGTGTGTGAAATGTGGTCCTTCCCCACCCTACCCTGGCCCCAGCTTCTAGACCACACCACCATCTGCCTTACCTCCAGGCTTCTGGAAGCAGTAGCACCACTCATTGTTAGAAAGCTTGCCATCCTTGAAGGAGTCACAGGAGTTGAAGAGTGGCTTGATGCAAGGCTCATACTTATCCAGGTAGATGGCGTTGATCTCAGAGTGGTCAAGCAGGAGGTCATAGTTCATGTCCAGCTTGTTGAACATCCAACCCAGGGAGTCCTTGCAGATTGGCAGGATGCTGGTATCAAACCCTGCAGAGAGAAAGGCATATCTTAGCCACCAGCAAATTGGCTTTCTCATCCTTCTCAATTCTCAAGGAGACCCAGAGCTGACCACGCACCTCTTCCTCTCTGAGGCGTCTTCCCTCCCAAGGCACAGTCTCTCCAGCACTTAACTGGAACAATACAACCTTTTCTTTTATATTCTTTTAATGTTTTAAAACACATTGGAATGGAAATCAGCATTTGAGTAAAATACATTCTAAAAGGAGTGAGCCCTGCCCAGTGCTAATTTATCTGTAAAGGAAATATATGAATTTTTATTAACTAGACTTGCTAAAACCAAGGTTTGCCTGAAAGAAAGAATATAAACAAGCTGAGTAAGGAGAATATCTCATAGCACTGAAAACTTTGGTTTCATATTCAGAAAAACAAACTTATTTGAAAAACAAAAGACAATATTATATGTGAGGGGGAAAAATACAGCAATAAAATGTAACTGCATAGCATAATCCAGAAGCACTGATTACATCCCAAAGGATTGTTAAATCCAAGCAGTCTGAACACTAATGGCAAAACCAGCGAGACACCTGCCTCCGTTCCCCATTCTTTCCGGAAATCCCCTAAAGAGATACATGGTATGGAATCCAAATAGAGTCAGACAATAATTTCTTTCTTATTTCCCTGGAGAGAAGCTATAGTTTTCTTAAAAAATTATTTGCTTCCACAATAGAAACTCTATGTTCTTGAACAATAACTCTTTGCTTACTACTTTGGATACTGAACTTACTGAAAACAAACCCCAGAGAAGACATGGCCCAAAGGTAAAACTTGACTTTCTTTCAGAAGCAAATGTGGTACATATAATCCAAAGTTATTCTGCAAGTTCCACTTCCAGGGCTGGTTTTATTTTCCCAGAATAATAATGAGATAAGATAACATCTGTGCAACCTGTGTCACAATATAGTAAACAGTCTTCTAAGTGATTTATAATTATGACATAATTGAATCCTTGCAATAGCTTTATGCAATAACATCATGTCAGCCCCAATTTGAGATTTTTGTGAAAAGATAAGGCTAGAAGCTGAGGTTACTTATTTCAGGTCATACCGTTGTAGGTCAGGATTCAAACCCAAGTAGACGAATCATTTTCAAATCTTTTACCAGAGTGCCACAATGATCCTTCTGCCTTGAGGATGTCCAGTTTTCTGTGGCGCCGTTTGGGAATGGGCTAAGCCACTGGAGACAGTGTCTGCAATCCAGGGCCAGAATGGAGTCTAGTTTTTGAGCAACTGCCCACCTGGTTGCTCACATCTGGCCTCAAGTGTCAGTCATCGCATTCTCATGTGTTCTGACAGAAACCTGTGTGTAGTCAGCAGGCTTTGAAATACTGTAGTTAGGCTCGTCCTATTTAAAGCAGTATTATTAAAGAACAGTCTTAACTCTCCAGACCCCAATAAAACAAGTTCAATATTTCCTCCAGGGAGAAACTTTTTGCTCCCTCTGTTGTCACTGCCTGTCCTGTTCCCTTCATTGCTTGGGTCGCTACAGGTGCATATCGTCACTGTGAATTCAAGTCAGCCCCCAGTGCACGGTGATCCCACACACACTGGAACATGCTACTGCCCAGCCTTGTGCCATCCCCTGTGATCAGGTGCTGATCAACCACTGTTATCTGTAACGTTTTTCTGGTTGATTAAGAAGATTATGAAAACTTTCTCGCCAGTTAATTTTCATTTGGAAGGGCCACTGAAACCTGTTCAGCATCACAACAACACACACAAGCTTCCACTGCTAGCGAGGGGCTGGCTGAACACCAGGTGCACTGACTGACTCACATCCGGGCCTCCTACCTAGAAGGTGAGGGGATTCTGCCAGTGAAGTAACAATACTTCACATTGACATTTAAAATAAACCCCACAACTCTTGCTTTCTACTTGATTCTGACTTCTACCAATATATAGAGCAGAATTATAGTTATTGTTATGTGCTCTCGAGTCACACATTATAGTAACCCTATGAACAATAAATAGCTCTCTAATTTGCCCTATCCTGAGCCAATCTCATCACTTCTGGCATATCTGGCCCCATTGCCACACTCACTGTGTCAATCCATCTCATCCAGGGTCTTCCTCTCCTGCACTGTCCCTCCACCCTTCTAAGTATGTCTTCCTCCAAGGACTGGTCCCTTCTGAAAACATGCCCAGAGGATGTGAGATGGAGTTTCAAAATCCTTGCCTCCAAGGAGCAGAATAGAACTGTCCTGTCATTAAAGCAGTAGGATTTCCAAAACTAAATCTTTACAGAAGCCGACAGTTAGATCTTCCTTTCCCAGGGACACTGGTACATATAAACTCCTGACATTTTGGTTAGCAGCCAACATTTCTGCTTAACTGCTATGCCACTAGGGCTGCTATACTGATATATTGTTGTTGTTGTTCTTATGTGCTGTCAAGTTGCCTGCGACTCAGTGACCCTATGTAGAACAGTACTAAACCCTGCTCTATCCCTTGCCAATCTCATTGTCTCCAAGACACCTATCCCTATTACCCCAGTGACTAAATCAATCCATCTCATAGAAGGTCTTCCTCTCCTGCACTGTCCCTCCACCCTCCCAAGCATGATTTCCCTCTCCAAGGACTGTTCCCTTCTTACAACATGTCCAAAGTATATCAGATAAAGCTTCAGAATCCTAGTCTCCAAGGAGCAACCAGGCTTCACTCTCTCGAACTTGTCTGTTCTCCTAGCAGTCTGTGGTATATTCAATACTCTTCTCCAACACTGATATAAAACAAAATAAAACCAACCAATTCCCACTTGAGTTTGGTCACAGTGACCTCCATCAAGTTTCTGCGGCTCTAAATTTGCTACTTGTAGATTTGAACTGTTGATCTTTTGGTTAGCAGCCCGGACAGCATGTACTAAGCCACCCGGATTGCTTATACTGGCCTACAGCAAATGTGTAATAAAAGTATTTCTTCAGAAAGTTTTTTAACTACAGCAAAGCTTACCCTTTTAAACATAAAATCTTTTCAGTGTTTTTGAAATATTCACCTTTTTAGAAATGCAGGGTATTTTTATTTAAAAAAATTCCCCTTGCAAGAAGAGAGACTACAGAACGTAATATGACCTCTTCTTTGACTAAAGTCATAGCTATAAACAATCTCTGTGATGATGATGTCCTCAGGGGCCAATGAGTTAGAAAGATAATTTACTGTGACACGAAATGATCCTTCACTTTTGTAAAGAATATTTTATAAAATATGAATCAATTTTATAGAATATTGACATTTTAATGCATTAGGAAAGAAGAGTTTGCAGCTGACCACATTTTTTTTTTCTTTTTTAAAGTGTCACATTAGTTGGGAAAGAGCAATAAAATAATCTGTCCTCAAAAAAGAAAAAAAAAGGTTCTAAAAAAGCAGCTCCTGCATCTGGCATTTGTGAACCAGGACTCGGGAAGCAGAGGAGCGGCGGCACAAGCCTGCAGGCCTTCTACGGTTCCACAGCTGCCCCTTCAGAACTCCTGGACTGACTCAAAAGCCCTCCTTCTATGACCTGGGGGCTAACCAAGTGCCATTATTTTGCTTTCTCTTCACTCCAATTGCTTTAGGGCATCAAATCAAAATGCTTCTTTGGGGACACAATTTGCTCCTGGTCAAGGGCAGGTCTTTCAAAGGCTCCCAGCAGTCTACAGGGGGAGCCTCCTACTCCAAGGGGCTGCAGGAAGCAGCTCACCTCACTGCAATCTGCTCTTTGTTGAAAGGTTGCTCAGTGAACCCAAGGGTCTGACTGCTCCTAGAGGATTCCCAGGGAAAGGTTCTTTAGACCATTTGTGAACTAATTGTCCACAACCTCCAGGGAAGCCTCTAGCAGAAGTGGAAAGAAGTAATACTATTTTACCTTCCCCACAGGTACCAACCACCAAGGACTAGCCTTTGGACAATCAGATTTGGAGAAGTAAGCACTATCTTTATCTTAAGGTAAAAGATTGGCCCTAATGTTTGGAGTTTGATGGAGTTTCTCCTTATTATCAGTTTAACTGTAGTTAAGTGGAAAGCAACCACCTCAGAATAAGCTGAACTAGGAAGAAAGATGAACACCTCTGGATCACACGGCAAAGTCTGTAATCAATCATGTACATGGTGCAGGACTTGATAGGATTTTTGTTTTCTTTTGTGCTTGGGGTTGACATGAGCCATGGGCCAATTTATGGTAGTTAACAATAGTCATGCAATACCATAGATCACCATTTTCCACTGATACCTCTGTGTGCCTATGGGCAGCAATGAATAATCAAATACTAAGGAGATGATTTTTTCCCCTCTGAGGACCAGATGCTATTTCAATGCTGGATTTTACAGATGTCAGCTAACATTCTTACCTACTTTGTTCCATCTAATGTTGTTGTTGTTGTTGTTATGTGCCGTGGAGTCGTTTGCGACTAATAGCGACCCTATGCACAACAGCCCTAAACCCTGCTCTATCCTGCGCCAACCGC
>NW_006400009.1:2034117-2081101 GCF_000299155.1 Elephantulus edwardii
TCTGCCAAGTCCCTTCAGAAAATATCTTCCATTGTCCAACCCATGATCTGATAGCTTGTTCCATCTAATAGCATTATAGATGTTCCATCTAATAGCATTATTATTATTGTTGTGCAGCATCAAGTCGGAACCAATTCACAGTTGATCATCCAGTAGATTTTCAGAGGTATAATGGCATGGGAGGAGACAGATCATTTCTTTTCCTCATAGTATCTGGTGGATTAAAATAAAGCCATGCACCTTTGGGTTGGCAGAATCACATTTAGTAGTATGCCACCAGCACTCCTTAATGTGCAGGGGTCAGGAATGGGTAAAAACATACTTTATATGTTGGTGTTGTTAAATTGCTGTTAAGTCAAGTACACTTCAAAGCGACCCTATGAATAATAGTCCTGAAGCCTTTCTGTAACTATAATCATTTCTCCAAGGTGATAGAGTTTCCAAAGGCATGTGATTTAGGAAGTGGATGCCACTCCTGCTTCCACACCTGTCTTAAAATAGGAGGTCCACCAAATACCATCCACAATGGGCAGCCATTAGGGCATTTGACACCCCTATGGCACAGGTTTCAGCATCACAGCAAGCACAGATTACATCAGTACAGCAAATTGACAGAAGAGTGCCGTACCACTTAGAAGAATGTTCCTCCGAATTACAATAAAACATACTTTCCACCCCACCCTCAACTAGAAGACGCACGCCCATTTTACAGATTCCTGCCGTGTCACGCAGTCACCAAAATATAGACGAGGGGTTCACGTTAAATCAAGAAGCCTCCAGGATGAAAAAAATGTCTTTTTTATATTTTTAACTACATCTAAAGAACTGTGGCAAAACCACATGTATCTTAAAACAATTGTGGTCTTCAGTAATCCACTTTGTGATGGTTGGAAGCAGTATGGAAAGTATACTTATTTTCTCTTAATTTCTTACGCCAGGGATACATCCTATCTCCATACCTTTTCAACCTGTATGCAGAACAGATTATCCGGGAGGCTGGGCTCTATGAGGAGAAATGTGGGGTCAAGATTGGTGGAAGATCTATCAACAATCTGCGTTATGCAGATGACACAACCCTGCTTGCTGAAACTGAGGAGGACCTGAAGCCATTACTGAAGAGGGTCAAGGACTGCAGCCTCCAATATGGACTGAGGCTCAATGTCAAGAAGACAAAAGATTCTCACTACTGGGACAACTGGCAGCATCAGGATGGATGGTGAAGAGATTGAGATTGCTCACAGCTTTAGTTTGCTTGGCTCCACAGTCAACACTCTTGGCACCAGTAGCCAGGTAATTAAAAGGTGTATTGCCATGGGAAAGGTGGCTGTTAGGGACCTCTCCAAAGTACTGAAAAGCAATGGTGTCTCTCTAGACATTTGATACAGGCCATGGTCTTTGCTATCACTAGTTAAGTATCAGAGAGTTGGACAATGACCAAGGAGGATAGAAGGAGAATTGGTGCCTTTGAGCTGTGGTGCTGGAGAAGAGTATTGAGAGTACCATGGACTGCTAGGAAAACAAACAGATACATCCTGGAAAGGGTTAAACTGGGTGGCTCCTTGGAGGCAAGGATTCTGAGGCTCCGTCTAACATACTTTGGACATGTTATAAGGAGAGACTGGTCCTTGGAGAGGGACATCATGCTTGGGAGGGTGGAGGGACAGCGCAGAAGGGGAAGGCCCTCTATGAGGTGGATTGAGTCAGTGACTGAGGTAATTGGGATGGGAATGTCACAGACAGTGCGACTGGTACAGGACAGAGCAGAGTTTAAGGCTGTTGTAAATAGGGTCGCTATGAGTCGCAAGTGACTCCACGGCACATAACAATAACAACAACAATTTCTTAAATTTTATATTGGTTTGAATACAAAATGTGTATACATTGTGTTTCACACTTTCCTTCTTCCACATTGTGTTTCTATCTTTGAGTTAAAGAATGGAGAAATATAAGCTCTGGTGGCTTAGTGGTAAGGAATTGTGCTGCCAAAGCAGAGGCATGCAGTTTGAAGCCTCTGAAAACCCACTGGATGGTCAGCTATGGGTCGGTTAAAGCCATGAGTTGCAATGCTTAAGGATGCTATGGGCAGAATATTGGACGGTTCAGGAAGCATTAAAAGAAAATGGATTACATTATGCTGAGTGAAATATCTCAGCCACAGAAAGACAAATATTGTGTAATGAAATTGTATAAAACAAGACTGACATGGGGTTTGGGGGGAAACTAAGGAAAGAGGGGATGAATAATGTACATGGCATTGAAACAGATGAGGGAGAGAGCTGTATAAAAAGGAATATATGATTAGGTATTGTCGGTATGACAAGAGTCCAGAATAAGAGCTGCATAGGAAAGTGGTCTGGGGGAGGAGGGAGACTGTATAACAATGAGTAACTTTTTTTTTTTCAAAGAAAAAAGCAAACTGAAGAGGAAGGGGGCAGGGAGTAATATGTGCAACAATGAATGAATAGAAATTCAAGTTCTTTATAAACTTAAAATATCAATATTTTTTTAACAAAAAGGAGATGGAAGGAGTGTATACCAAAAAGAATTGACTGACACAAAAGAATTTCAAGAAACAATATATATTCAAGAGGCAATGGTGATGAAGGAGGAAGTTCAGGCTGCTCTGAAGAACTTGCAAAAAAAATAAAGCCTAAGGAATTGATGGAATACAAACTGATGTATTTCAATAAACAGATGCTGTCTTTTATGTGGTCACTAAGTTGTGCCAAGAAATTTGGAGGATGACTACTTGACCAACTGACTGGAAGAGATCCACATTTATTCCTATTCCAAAAAAAGGGGACCCAAGAGAGTGTGGAAATTATTGACAAACATGCATACACACCCCTATATTTTGTCCTAAAGTCAGAGGAAAAAGACCAGAAATGTATGTCACAGTATGTTTATGTCATTGTTAATTTAGAGGGGTTCCCTCTCATTGCAACTGAGTTGGAATCAATGATAAACTCATAACTGATCCTACATTGGAACCCACTCATAGCTTATCCTACATTGGGTTTTCAGAAGCTGTTAAGAGATTGCCCATCTTTCTACTACGGGGCAGCTGATAGATTTGAACCACCTGCTTTTGGGTTGGCAATGCAGGTCCTTACCCTGTTGGCTACAACAACTCATTCTAACTGGAGAGGTTAGAATGGTCACCACACCCATATATTTAGTGTTCTTCAAATTGTCTATAATAAAAACATGGATTATTTTTACAATCAGACATTTTAAAATGTTCTTGATTTTCAGGCACTGGCTTCGTGGTAAGGAGTTGTGTTGCCGGCCTGTGGGTATACAGTTGGACTATACCATCTGCTCTGAAGGATGAGGGTGGGCAATCTCATCCCATGCGCTTCACCACCTCTGAAAACCCCTTAAGGGTCAGCTGCGAGTCAGCTCCAACTTGATGACATATAACAGCAAAGGCATTACAAAACTGGACTCTATTTTACAATTAATGTGTATACTTAATGAAAAAGTGGGATTTAAAAGGAAATAAGTTAGCAACGTTAAAGCGGCCTTACTGCCTTGTGTGGTGTCAGAGCTGGTGGGCTTGATGACCCGGTTTGCATCTTCATGAAGGGCTCCAAACCAGTCTTTCAGCCGGGACGCCAGATTCCTCAGCTCCTTGTCTGTGCAGGCTGGAGAAAAGGAAATGCAAGAAACAATGAACCTCTGCCCCTGCCCATATTGTGCCCTCATGAGCATAGCCTTGCTCAAAACAAACTCCCCTTTGCACCTTCACTATCATCTCTCACTCTGAAAACACCCCCCAAAAGATGCTGCTATGAAAGGTAAGTAGCATAACAGAGAGGTTTGAGTCCCCAAACAAGAGGCATTATTCAGAGCTTACAATTGAACTGCCTTCTGGCTACTAAAGCTTGTTCTAAGAGTCTCACAGTTGGGCCTCATCCTCCCAGATCCTTCTTGCTAAACCAGATAAAACTCATTGTGTGCGATGGAGCTGATTCTGGTCAACATGTTTACAAAGCAGATTGCTCCATCCTCTTCCTGCAGAACAGCTGGTGGGTTTGAATGGCAACCAAGCACTTAAGCATTGTGCCACCAGGATTTCTTTCACTAACACAAGTTGTAGTGGCCTCACAGTTTGGCAGCATGTTCTAAAGATGGTCACAACTGGACAAAACTTTGCTACTACAGTTGCTCCAGGGATCATATTTCCTAATAAACTCAGGCCAAAAGATTAACACCAGGAATGAACAGTTAATGGTCTTAGGGATAGGCTGCCTAGAACACCATATTCTCAATTTTATTTTTCCCCAAGATACAGATTTGTGAATTTGGCCTATTTTCCTGGCCTTTCTACTTGCAGATTCATTTTTTTCCTTTCCTATTATGTTGTTGTTGTTGTTATGTGCCGTCGAGTCGTTTCCAACTCATAGCGACCCTATGCACAACAGCCCTAAACCCTGCTCTATCCTGCGCCAACCGCACTGCCTCTGACACACCCATCCCGATTACCCCAGTCACCGAATCAGTCCATCTCATAGAGGGTCTTCCCCTCCTGCGCTGTCCCTCCACCCTCCCAAGCATGATGTCCCTCTCCAAGGACCCGTCCCTCCTGGCAACATGTCCAAAGTATGTCAGACGAAGCCCCAGAATCCTTGCCTCCAAGGAGTAGCTTGGTTTAATCCTCTCCAAGATGAATCTGTTTGTTTTCCTGGCAGTCCATGGTACATTCAATACCCTTCTCCAGCACCACAGCTCAAAAGCATCCACTCTCCTTCTGTCCTCCCTAGTCATTGTCCAACTCTCTGATGCATAACAAGCGATTGCAAATACCATGGCCTGTATCAGGCGCACCTTAGTCTCCATAGAGACACTGTTGCTCCTGAGTACCTTAGAGAGGTCCCTAACAGCAGACTTTCCCATCGCGATACACTTTTTGATTTCCTGACTGCTGGTGCCAAGAGGGTTGACTGTGGAGCCGAGCAGACTGAAGCTGTGAACAATCTCAATCTCTTCGGCATCCATCCTGACGCTGCCAATTGGTCCAGTGGCGAGAAAAGAAGATTCCTATTATAGGAAGACAAATTCTTCCTCCACAGAAGAGACCTAGCCATAACCACTCCAGCCCATCATTTAGGGTATGGCAGAGTAAATGGAGCAGCCAAATAGTCCTGCTGAGAACAAGAAATTCCAAAGAGCTGATGGATAGATGGTCAGATAGATGGATGAGAGGTAGTAGGCAAGAAGGGTCACACTATTTGAAGACCTCTTGGAATACTGAGTTTAAAAAGACTTGAGGGGAAGAAACCTCAAAGGAGGAAAAACTACAGCCTTTAGCTGCAATTCCCAGTGGCTTTTCTCTTCATGGTTTATGCTAACTCTGGAGCCTGAAGATCCTGGCCAAAAGCCCAAAGATCTCGTGTGGACCAAGAGGCAAAAAAAACTCACCAATGGATTTGCAGGCTTTTAAAGTCTGAAGGGAGATAAGTTTGAGTGAGATCTGAGCAGTCAGAACAGGGACAAAAAAGTAAATCCCACAATTATGACAGTTCCCAAATATCAAAGCTGCAAGGGGCTATGAAGCCATGAGAAAATCCTACACTATTAAGAGGAGCTCTGATTGTCTTGTCTGAGGAGGCACAGATTAGTGTTCCAAATCTGCCCTCTATGAGCAGCTCGGCAAACACCTCGATTCTCCACTGGAAGCCCTCACATCAGGGATCAAGAGCTTCACATACGGCTACTCCCTTCATACAGACCCCGTCAACTCTGCAAAGCACCCAGTGGATGTACATCCACTTATTATACTTGGATTATGAATGACCCTCATTTTCATAACCAAGGCATGGCTGAATTTTAAAACATAAGCCAGGAAATTGATTTAAGAAATGACTTCACAAACAACGAAGTCAGTCAGTTCTGGAGTCATACCCCTTGGAGATTGAATCTAGTTTTACCTCTGACTTCCTGAGTGAGTGCAAACAAGACACTTAACCTCTCAAAGTCTCATTTTCCACATCTGCAAATACAGATTTACAGTGTAAATCAGAGAGTGTGAACTAAATGCCATGTTCATGTTGTAATATATCATCAAGTTGGAATGAACCCATAGCTGACCCTCCACTGGGTTTATAGAAGTTGCAAATCACAGTGGAGGAGATTATCCCTCACAACATCTGGAGGATTTGAACCACCTGCCTTGGCAGTATAATCTTTACCAACTAGGCCATTAGAGCTCCTTTACCTAAGTGCATGATAGTTACTAAGTGCTCAGTATGTGCCAGCCATGATTTTCATTACATTACCGTAATTATAACTGTCCTCTACAAGTCTAGAATTTTTTTCTTTTTTAGCAAATCACATAAAAATCATAACACTAATAAGTCTAAACAAAACTGGGTATGGTTAGATAGAAAACAGGTGAAAATTGATACTTACACTGTTCAATAAATATTATTATTGGCCACCAGTAACCAGTTAAATTTAATAAGAATGAAACAAAATTGAAAGTTCAATTCCTATGTCATATTAACCACATTCCAAGTGCGTAACAGTCATATCTGACTAGTAAGTTTCATATTAGATAGGAGATATATCTGTATGTCAGAATGTATTCATCATAGTAGAACATTCTATTGGCCAGCACTGGGTGAGGTTAGCTGTCATTTGAGGATCCAACTTTGTGGAGGTTCTTCATAAAGCTATCCTAATATCCAAGGTTGTGTGTCACTCCTTCCCCAATACCTTCGAAAAAGGGCTAAAGAATGAAAAGTCATTAAAGCAAGACCCACATTACCCCACTCATTCCACCTCGGTCCTCTCCAGCCACAAAAAAGTATCTCAAGGTAAGCACTGCCCATTGACAAAAATTGACAAAAGGGAAAATAGTTGATACTGAAGGTCTCAGAAGCAGTCCCCACTAACATGCTATCTTAGTTTCTCAGTGCCGCTAAAACAAAACTACAAGCTTTAATGAACATAAATTTATTTTCAGACAGGTGGGAGGCTGCAAGTCCGAATGTAGGGTGCTGGCTCTAACGGAAGGATTTCTGTCTCATTGCTGGCTCCGGGGGAAGGACCTGGTGTTTTTTAGCTTCTGTGCCTTGGTTCTTCAGTGATCTTCATGTGGCATATGCGCTTCCTTCTCTGTGACTAATATGCCTTTTAATATTTCAAAAGTAAATGGCTTAAGGAACACCCTACACTATATGAAGAAACATTATGAAGAAAGTCCTATTCCCAAGAGGCACCCCAAGTGTAAGCTGTATAACAAATTATTTCACATATTCAACTAATAACACACAAAGACTGGCCCTGACCAAGGGCCTTTGAAGGGATTCAGGGTCACACTTCTGGCTCTTCTGAAAGACTTCACAAGTTTAAGAAGAAACTATGGCCTTTTTTTGTGAGGGGGATGGGACAAAGCACTGCTTTATAGTCAATCTTACATTTGATAATGAAAAATTAATAGCATCTATTTTTTATTATTGCCATGCATATCATCTATTCTGAATGTTCTTTGAGCAGAGAAAATTGCAAAGTCAACTTGCAAAAGAAATGAATCCCCATCTCACACTGCAAAATAAATTACTCATATTTAACTAAACTCTGACAGATGCGTAGGCAATCTTTATCTTTAGAAGAATGATGAATAATTTCTCATGGGCTTCCCAAAGTAAACAGCTTTTGGATAGCTGATAGAATCTGGCCAAGTAATCTTGAAAGACAATGTCTATAACTCTGTAAGAGGTCTAAAACCAGGGAGCCACACATATGGGTGAAAAATGATCCCATATCTGAAATGTGAAATTTTGTTGTTAGGTGCCATTGAGTCAGTTTCAAGTCACTGGGTGCCAAAAAGTTGAGCACAACTCATAGCAAGCTTATGAAAAACAGGTCTAAGCACTGTCCTATAGTGTGCCATATTCACAATCTCTGACACGCTCAAGCATTCTGCGGTAGTCACTGTGTCAATTCACCTGGTTGAGGTTTTCTCTTTTACTGACACTCCACCTTCCCAAATACTATGAAACTCTCTTCAAGGAACAGCCTCTTCTAACAGCATGCTCAAAGTGTGTGAGACAATGGAATTGCCAAATCCTTGCCTCCAAGGAGCCATGGTTTCATACTCTCTAGGACAAATATGTGTGTTCTCTTGGCAGTGCATAGTGTGTGCAATACTCCTCTCCAACACCACAACTCACAGACATTGTCCAGCTCTCTGATGCATAGCATGTAATTATGAAGATCATGGCCTTGATCAGGCACACTTTGGTCTCTAAATTGACATTGTTACCATTCAGCACTCCGAAGAAGTCCCTGACAGCAGCTTTTCCCAGTGCAATTTGTCTTTTGATTTCCTGACTGCTGGTGCCAAGAGTTGATTGTGGATCCAAGCAAGATATAATTATTAACAACCCCAATCAGTTTTCCATCTATCATAATGTTGTCAATTTGTCCAGTGATGAGAATCTTTGTCTTCTTGATTCTGAGCTTCAACCCATATTGAAGACTGAAGCCCTTGATCTTCTGTAGCAAAAGCTTCAAGTCCCACTCAATTTCAGCAAGCAAGGCTGTGTCATCTTAATAATACATGTTGTTGATGAGTCTTCCTCCAGTCCTGATGACATTCCTCCTCACAGAGCTCAGCCTTCTAAATGATATATTGCATGTATAGAATGAAAAGGCGTGGAGAAAGGACACTCCTTTCTTGATTTTGAATCATGTAGTGCTTCTTTACTTTGTTCTGAAGACTGCTTCCTGATACAAGCATAAATTTTGCATTAGAACAATGAAGTGCTCTGGAATTCCCATTCTTCTCACAACTTATTGGGATCCACACAGTCAAAATGCGTTTGCACAGTCAATAAAGCATAATAGACTTTCTTTTGGTATTCTCTGCTTTGAGCCAAGATCCATAAGACATTGGTATTGATGTCCCTAGTGCCACAGATTCTTCTAAACCCACCTTGTATTTCTGGTAGTTCTCTGTAAATGTACTGTAGCAGTCATTTTTGGATAATCTTCAGCATGATTTTGCTTGTGTGTGACATTAGTGATACTGTTTGATTATTTCCACACTTTGTTGGATCATATTTTTTTGGAATGAGAATAAATATGGGTCTCTTTCAGTCAACTGGCCAGGAAGCTGTACTCCAGATTTCTTGGCCCAACCTGGTAGGCACATCCAGCATCAGTTTGTTGAAATATGTCAATTGGTATTCCATTAATTACTGGGGCCTTATTTTTTTGCCAATTTCTTCAAGGCAGTTTGAACTTCCTCCTGCATCACCATTGCCTCTTGATCCTGTGTTGTTTCATGTAATTCTTCTGTGTCAGTCAACTCTTTCTGGTACAGTGACTCTCTGTACTCCTTCCATCTTCTTCCCCCACCCCTTTTTTGATGCTTCTCGGATCATTCAATAGTCTGTCCATAGCATCTTTAAGTACTGCATCTCGAGCTTGACTTGGTTTTTCAGTTCCTTCAGCTTGATAAATGTTGAGCGATTTTATCCCTTTTGGTTTTCTGACTTAGCTCTTTACAACTTTCATTATAATAGTTTCCTTTTTCTTTCTTCCCGTTGCTTTGGTTTTGTGGCTGAACATGCAATCAAGATTCATTAATAATAATGGGAGACTGGAATACAAAAGTTAGGAATAAGAAAGAAGGATCAGTAGTTGGAAAATATGGACTTGTGATGGAAATAAGGCTGGAGATCAAATGACAGGATTTTGTACAATTATTTTTTTCATTGCAATAACTTTCATAAAAAGCACAAATGATGACTACACACATGGATCTCAGCTAAAGGACAGAAAGGAATCAGATTGATTCTCTGGAAAGAACTGTGGAATTGACCATCAACTACTGCTGTGCAAGTTCCAACTGAAGCTATAGAAAATTAAGACAATACACAAGAACCAAAATTGGACCCTGAGTCTATCCCACCTGAATTAAAGAACAATCTCAAGAACAGGTTTGAGACCTTGAACAGTAATAAAGACCAGATAGATGATGAGCTGTGGGAGGATTAAAAAAAAATCATCCATGAAGAATACAAAAGGTCATCACATAGACAAAGGAGCAAGAAAAGATCAAGATGGATGTCAGAAGAGACTCTGAATTTGTACATGTACTATATCCTTTATACAATCATTCATATACATTATATTTTATGTAAGATGACTTTTAAATTCAGGTAGGATACACTCAAGATCATATTTTGGTTCTCATAGATTTTCTTTCATTTTCCTCAGCCTCAATTTGAACTTGCACATGAATAGTCAATGATCAGTTCCAATGTCAGCACTTGGCCTGGTTTTGACCAACAGTACATACAGAATGAAATATCACATGGCTCTGTGCTATCCTCATAGTGCAACCATGCTTCATTGTTCAGCACGATGTCAGTGCATCTAGCTACAGATTTTCCCCTTTTTTGCTGACCTTCCCCTTTACTAAATGTGATGTCTTTCTCAAGGGACTGGTCCCTTCTGATAACATACCCAATGTACATGAGACGAAGTCTCACCATGTTTGCTCCCAAGAATCTTTCTGGCTGTACTTCACCTAAGATAGATCCATTCCTTCTTCTAGTAAAGCAAAGTACATTCCATATTTTTCCACTCCCTTACTCATTATCAAGCTTTCACAATGGAAATACTCATCGTAGTCAAGTTTATTTCCTATTTATATTGACCTTGGAGGACAGAGAAGAACGGTTTTATAGGGTTCTGAAGGATGTAAACCTTTCTAGAAACACTATCACATCTTTATGACAGAGAGAGGCTGGTAAGATTAAACCACTGACCTTTTTATCAATACTTGAGGGCTTAACCACTGTGCCACCAGGTCTCCTTACAATAGAAATAAACTAAAAAGCAAACTCACTGTCACTGAGTCAATTGCAACTTACAGTGACTCTCCATTGCGTGTTTCCAAGGCTGTAAATCAAACAGAAGAATGACTATTTCTCCCAAGTGGTTGGTGGATTTGAACTACTGAAGGTGTGTGACCTTTAGGTTAGCATTTCTACACATTACAGACTACTCATCAGAGCTTTTTACAATGGAAATGGGAAGCACTTAACTAGTGGGCCTAATTTGCTCACTGGGGTCCTCACCAAAGAGGTCCTTGTAAAGAAAAAGTCAGGCAGTATGCCTGGAGCTTGATATATCCAGAGGGAAATAATAGTCAAAGATGACAGCCTGCAGAAAGCTATTTGTTCAGATTTGGTATTTCAGCTACAATAGGGCAGGTTAGCAATGGGAGAAAAATGCTTGCATTTTAAAAGTACCTATCCCTATCAGTGAGAAAACTATAAATCGAGTATTAATCTTCTCACCGCTTGCAGCAAAGGAATTTATGAGGGAGAAAAATCATAAAGCCATACCCACTTGCCATCTGGCACTCTGCGTGGACATACGTAGAGAGAGGTATGTGGAGGCCTCTCCACACCTCCTGGGAGAGAAGCAAGGTGCTCAGGCCATCAGCATTGGGCTCCTCGGGGAGAAGACAGGGCTCTACTGAGAGAGTTTAGTTCCCTCAGGAAAACTCTCTCTTTAGGCATTATCTCAGCCCCTACATTACCTTCTTAACTGAGTGAGTGACGTCAAGTCTTCTTTACTCCTCTCCTTTTTGGTTTTATTCTCTCTCACCCTCCACTTTGACTTTAGTATTTTTTTAAAGGGTTTTTCTTTATTGTGATAAAATATATAGCAAACATTTGCCATTTCAAGCGTGCAGTTCAGCGGCATTATTTATGGACAATCTCCTCCCATGTGATTTACTGCCTCTGAAAACCTGCTGGAGGATCAGCTATGCATCAGTTCATGCACACAACAAGCAACAGGTTTTGCAAAGGAGCCCTGGCAGTGCCGTGATTGAGCCAGGAGCTTCTAATCTAAAAGTAAGCAGTTCAAACCCACCAGCTGCTTCATGGAAGAATGAAGTAGCTTTATAACCCTTGTGTTTCTGTCCTATATGGGCAAAGGGTACAAGTCAGAATTGACTTGACAGCAACAAGTTAAGTTACAAGATCATACATCTATCACCACCATTTAATTCTATACTATTCTGTCTGAAGAAACACTTGTTTCTGACATTCCTTCTCACCAATCCATCCCACTCCCATTCCCATCAAGTTCCTTTCAGTATAAATAATAACCCTCACACCATCTTTTGTCAGCTTAAATTCTGTCTGCAAAATGGCATAATAAAGCTTAGCTCATAGCATCGCTACATGGAATAAGACAATGCCAGTAAAACAGCTCACAGCTACTGTGGCTAGCACAGATTCCATCAATTTTTGTTCCTTCTTCATATTCTGTCTGCATAACATGCTAAAATTTTATTAGCATGCTTTTTATTAAGCTGAGGAGGTACTTTAAAATATAAAGATGAACATTTCTTCTCACTTAGTTTAGAAATGGATCTGCAGAAGTGCTAAAAATGCAGGTTACAATGTGTGTCGTCCTTTTCCCCAAGTTTACAGACTCAGGGATGAACAACTGGGCTGAACCCCACATGCCTGTATTCCTAGCACCTGCCATGAGGTCTGAGATGTAGCATATTTTCAACATAAAAGTACTGAAAGAATGCATGGTTACAAACTATCAAAGCCAAATGGGTATAAAAGGTGAGAGAAAGGATGGGAATTCCAGGTTGTGCATCAGCATGACACTGTGTACAATAGAACAATGAACTCCCTGGCCCTGTACCATCCTCACACTATTTCTTATGTTACACAGTGTGCATACTGGACTGCTCCTTGGATAAATCAGGCTTGCAATTAACAATAACTGATGCTGCCATTACACTGATTTGACTCCTGGTGACCTTATCTGTGTTAAGAGTAGAATTGTGCTCCACAAAGTTTCCCCTGTCTGATTTTTTGGGAAGGGTATTGCCAACCTTTACTTCTGAGATGTCTGTGGGGGGACTGGAACTCCAAGCCCTGCAGTTATCAGCCTATCATGGTAACTGTTTTTTTAAAATTCAGGGACTCCGTAATGGATATGTTTGGTCCATACAGTTGTTGTTCAGAGGTGGTGAATCACATGGGAAGAGCTTGCCCATCATTCTCCTATGGAGAAGCTGGTGGTTTTGAGCTTTTGGGATTAGAACACAGCTTCTTCCCATTAGGCCACCAGAGCTTCATAGATGAGGTTGAAAAAAATTGAAAGACGAGGCCCTTCCATGTAGAGGAAGTTCCTCCACTGAGGCAGACTAGGTAGCTCACTGAACTTTATGGGATGGAGACAGGCAGCATAGGATGCTCTTCATTCACTTTGGTGTGAGAGTAGAGGTCCTTCAGAAGGACTGTGTACAGTCCTGTGTTTCTGTCCTGCCTCCAGAAGCATGTGTCACATGTGCAACCACTGGGCCTTTATTAAAATGTAGTGTCTGTGCACATTACTGCAAAATGTAAAAACAGACAGCTCTTTCTCTCAAGAAAGCACAGTGATTGCGCAGAGAGGGCCCAGGTAATTTGGTGTTCTCCCAGTAGATTTTGTGTGTGTGTGTGTGTGTGTGTGTGTGTGTTTGGAAAATATGAAAATACAATCAGCAAGAGAAAGTAAGCCACATACAACCACGGATGGTCTGTCACCCTGGAAAAGAATTTTATTTTCTATCTAGGTACGCTGCCCAACCCTTGTCCCCAGCGTGGAGCTTTAAGTGGACTTAGACTGGACAAGATTTGAATGTAGAGAGGGTCCATACAGAGCCTAGAGTACAACATGAGCAACCCAGCTGTTGGGAAGGAAGAAGGTGCAACGTTGCCAATATTGCAGTACAGCCAAGCTATGACAGGTTATATGGAGTTACGAGGCTGCTGGGCAGTGCTAGCACGTGTGAACTGAACGGTTGGTGTTTCAAGCCAAGCCAGTAGCACCTCAGAAGAAACGTCTTGGAATGTACTTTTACTTCTGAAAAATGAGCCATTAAAAATCTTGATAGACATGAGCTGGCTTGCTTGTGTTTTTTTTTTTTCTTTAACTCATTGACTCAATGGTTTGTTGTTTTTGTTTTTAATGGTTATAATTTTTGGTGTTGTTGGTGATGGTGTGGTTATGTGAGTCAAGGAGAAGACTGATCTACTTAATAAGTATTTGTTATGGGGCAGTTAGATAGCTTAGGAAGTAGCTATTAGGAAGTAGCTATTAGAAAGTGCTAGAAATCTGTCTCTGAACTGAGTGCTGGCAGTCTGACACCCTGGCCCTGTCTTGACCTTGTAAAGTCTCCTCAGCAAAGCTAAGGTTAGTGATGAGCTGGACAGAAGGTTCTAAAATGGTTTTACAATGAGAAAGCATGGATCATCTAGATCATCTGAAGTTCTTTAATGAGTGTACCCAAGGATTAGAACTGGCTTTCTAAGCTTGTCTCAACTTACTGATGACTGTACTGTTAACTGGCACTGTAAACACGACTTTCAGAGGTGTCAGACAGGAAAAGGGAAGCCATGTGAACAATACTTCAAAACTTTAAAAAAAAACAACAACAACACAAAACCCCAGCAAACTAAAAATTCCAATGACATAAAGACTGATAGTAGGGGCAGGAGACAAATTCTGTGCAGAACAAGACCATACAAAGGATGAAAGAGAAAGTCTATGGGAGTATCTGAGCACCTGCTAAGTATTCTCAACTGAAGTCACATTTGACCATTCAGTTGAAGAGGTTTATAAGCAGCAAGTTTGATATGCAAACATTGTAGGCATCTGCACATTTCTCCTAAGAAACCAATTACCAGCATATCCCTATAACTCTGGACAGTTTTTAGCTAAAAGGAAAAAGCAAAATTTTCCACCTGCCTCTCAACTCGGCCTCCTTCTCTAGCCCTAGCCTCACCAATGCTTAGCTCAGGGCGCTGGCAGGAGCTAATATGAAAACAATCAGAATTTAATTTAAACTTTAGTGCCTCCAATGGTAATTAAGGAGTTGGACCAAACTAGCGTTCTCTCTGTGTGAGCGGGCCAGGAGGCCTCTCAGTCATGGAGACCTGGTGCTGGCCCTTTCAAACTAATCTCCTTCAGCCCTCATAGGTGTTGTTGTGAATAATTACTTAATCAGAGCAGCGCTGGATCAATGCACTCAGAGTGTTTGCAATTAGCAACTCCGGTAAAAGGTCCAGCTGAGCCTTCTTTAGGACAGATATTAGACGCTGACTAGAGCTTCCCAAGGCCTGGATTCTTAAATGCAAGGACACCTTCCCTCTACCACTGCCATCTCATGCTGCTGCGCTCTCACTCCCTAGGGAACACTGGGCACACCTCTGCCTCCAAGCCGGGGCGTTAGCCTCCCCCTCACTACCAGTGCCCGGTCCCTCATGTCAGTGCCTATCTGGCACACTGCAGGTGCCCAGCTTTGGATAGATGTTCAGGAAAGCTGAAGAGGGGACACTGCACTCCAGGGGAACTTAAAGGAGCGGGAAATGAGCTGGTCTGTGATCCCCTTAGGAGCGTGGGTTGTAATAAAACAGAACTTAAGTAGGTGAAAGGGTTGATTCTGCTTAGCACAGTTTTAGGAGCAATAATTAGAATCATTCTACTTTGAAAGGATGCTGGGGAAGCAGGAGAGAGTAACGATGCCCTAGAGTCAGGCTGAGCTGAGCTCGGATCCCAGGTTGGTGGCCTGTTCATGATGCTGTAGATGGCTCCCTTTCCAAGCTCTAGTTTCCTCATCTGCAGAATGAAGACAATGGAACTAACGGATACAATTATGGTGAGGAGTAAAACGTATTTAAGTGTTCAGCACAAGGTCTGGTGTGGTCAGACCTCAGTACTGTTGGCTAGGCTATTATCTGTGGTTGTAGACACAGGGCAGGCATAGTGATCCACCACACAGAAAAGTCCTGCAATCAAGATCAAGCATGTGTACTGTCCAGTGAGATAATGCTATCCTCTCCCATTTTTCAGAGGAGGCTAGGTGACATTTTCATGGTGCTACAGATGGTACACAGCAAAACTGAGATTCCAACCTAAGCCTCTGGAACTTCAGTTCATTGCCCCAAAGTGCACCCGCTCCTCACAGTCCTGATGGAAGACACTAACAAACTCTCCCCCAAAACAACTGCCAAACACTGGTGGGTACAAGGGTTAGTCCTACACCCTGCCTGAGAATTCAGGTCGTCAGCAATAAGATTAAGAGTTCAGTGTCTCAGGTTAGATCATCTTGGGTTTGAGACTCAGTGTACAAAGTGCTGATTTTTTTAGATAAGCCTCTGTGCTTCTCTAAGCCTATAGTTCTTCATCCGTAAAATGGGAATAATGATAGGACCTACCCATGAGATTGTGGTGAGGATTTAACTAACACTCAAAGAACAAGAGGCATGGAATTTGAGGAGCTGGTAGTACTTATTCTTGAGAGGCTAATAGATAATAAGCTCCCAGCTGTAAGTAGTGCTTGTGGCAGAAAACATAATTGGGGTTTAGTGAAGGGATTTTTAAAAGCCATATACAAGGTGAATACCCATTTCTAATCAGAACTCATCTAACAGAGATCTCATCTAAGTGACATCTTCTCAAATTAAATGTACCAATACGTATTATTACATGTAATTCCAGATTTTTACTTCTCAGTGCCTAAAACATCAATATATATGCATGTTCTCTTCTCCTTAGGGAACACATGGCTTTTTGTAAAAATAGGTACAATCAAAGGAATTAGGGCCCCATTATTCAGGAGCTTGCTAATAAAGTCCTTCTTAAGAAGCAATCTTTGGAAGAGCTTAAAATACTGACATTAAACTTGGAGGAAGATGAGTAAAACTAATTAATGGTACAAGCTACAAGCAAAGACGGATAAATTTCCCTATTAAACCTATTAAGACTATTCTTGGTAACCTGATTTGAGAAGACTTTAATGTTTCCCTTAATTCTAATGATAATCCTTCATCTGGAAAAGAAATGCATTTACAACTTGCACATTTGTAAATGCGCATTAGTGGAGTAACGCTTATTTTCCCTCTGAATAATCTAGAGCAGGGAGGTGGGATAAATAAGCGTTTAAAAATGTCTGATAAAATCCTCAGCCATCTCCACACTTCTGTATAAAAATATTATTAATTCTTTAAAACACTGGTCAGAAACTCCAGCTCTAGTTTTGATTGTATTTCCTAAACAAACAAAACCAAACCTAATGCCATTGTATTGATTCTGAGTCACCAGCACCTTCTAAGACAGGGTAGAACTGTCCCATAAGGTTCCTAAGGTTATAAAATTTTATGCAAACAGACTGCCACATTGTTCTCTCTGAACAACTGGCAGGTTTGAACCACTGACTCTTTGGTAAGGAGCCTGGTGCTTTCACCAGTTACCAGGGTTTCCTGGTTCCTAACCAGAGAGTAAACATTCCCCTATGTGAGAGGCCTGAAGTAGGTAAGACATGATTGTAGAAGAAGCAGATTTACTAACTTGGCCAGACTTTTCTGATCCTCAGTCTGGGAAAATGACAACAGCTGTTTTCATTTAAAATCCTCATTAGCACAAACTCAAGATAAGAAGTGGCAAACAAGACCAAAGTAAGCTCAATTCAAAAGATCTATGGGTGAATACGGTCTTGGGGAAAGGGCTAGCTTTGTGATGGTTGATCCTTATAATGGTCATCCCACCACAGAGAATTCTGGTCTTTGGTCCTGTTTGTTTCTGATGCCACGAATTTTCAGAAAGTCAGTTTGCATTTTGTTAATGGATGAGTGCTGACTACAGCTAGCAATCAGGGAAGGCTTCCAGGAGAACGCAGGACTTGAGCTGAGGCTCTCGGCAAGGAGGCTTAGACAGGGAGAGTACATGCAAAGCAGGTGTCAGAAATAATGAGGAAATAAATCTGCAGTGTTTGATGGTGAAAGCAGATTCCTGCTTATGGTCTCCTGCTCCCAACTAATAGATTCTAATTTATGTTGACCTGATGTGTTTCAGAGTCTCCATAGGGTTTACAGTGTCTGTGATTCTATGGGAACTAGTTGGTTAAGGCTTCCATCATAGGTGCCACTGTGTGATTTTTTTACTTCTAGCCTGTAGGTTAGTGTCTGAGATCAAACCCAGGGGCCTTTAATTAAACATACTGTTTACACTGTCATTACAGTACAATTAATTCTTATTCTAAGTTAGTTACATATACATACAAACAAATGTAACATGTGTATGTGTCATCAAGTGCTCTTAAGTCAATTTTAATATATAGCAACCCAGGAGTGGCATCCACTTCCTAAACAACATGCCTCTGGATATTCTATGAGTTTTGATAAAATGTCGATAGTTGCAGAGGGGCTCTGGGCCTTTTGTTTATAGTGTTGCTATGAGTCGTGGTCTACTCGAAGGTAATCAACAGCAACAACAATGTACAACAGAAGGAAACACTCCCCAGTCTTGCACCACCTTCATAATCATTGCTATGTTTGAGCTCCTTGTTGTACTTGCTGAGCCAATCAGTTTTGTTGAGGGACTTCCTCTTTTGCACTGACCTATTTTACCACACTTTATGTCTTTCTCTAAGGACTTGTCCTTCCAATAACATTTCCAAAATATCTGAGATGAAGTTCAGTTATTCATCCTCCTAATATTCTGGTTGGACTTCTTCCAACCCAGCTTTGTTCATTATTCTGGCAGTTTGTGGTATATTTCATATTCTCTTCCAACAGCATAATTTAGAAGAATCAGTTCTTCTTCAGGTTTCCTTATTTACTGTCCAGTTTTCAATGAATAAGACATTAAGATGCCATTGGAAATGTCATGGCTTGGGTGTTTTGAAGCAGATTTGTCCAATGCAATGCATCCTTTGGTTTCTCAATGCTGTTTCCTTGTGTTGGCTGTAGATCAGAGTAAAATTAAATCCTGGACAACTTCAATCTTTTCTCCAGTTATCGTGATTCTGCACACAGATTCAGTTGTGAGAAATGTCGTTTTCATTATTATCTTAAGGTATAATTCATACTGAAGGCTGTGCTCTTTGATCTTCAGTCAATGAAGATTTCAAGTCCACTCTAAAATTTGCAAGTAAGGCTGTGTTATCTGCATATTACAGATCCCTAAAGAATATATTCTTTAAATCCTGATGCTACATATATTCCTTAAATCCTGATGCTGCAGAGTCCAGCTAATCAAGTACAGATTAAAGGATATACAGGTGAAAGGACAGAAACGTGATTCACACTTTTCCTGATTTTAAACTGCCTCTTGGTCACTGTTTTTTAATGATCTTCAGCAGTATTTTGCTTGCAAATTGTATTAATGATATTGTTCAATAGTTTCCACATTCTGTTGGATCACCTTTCTTGGGAACAGAAACAAATATGGACTTCTTTCAATTCATTGGCCAGACAGCTGTTCTCTAAATTTCCTGGCATAGACTGATGAGTGCATCCAGGGATGCATCTATTAACTAAAACAAGTCGATTGGTATTTCATCCATTTCAGGGGCCTTGTTTTTTTGCCATGGCTTTAATGCAGCTTCCACTTTCTCCTTCATTACCATTGGCTCCTGCTCATAAGGTACTTCCTTAAATTTTTCAGTCCGTTCTTTTCGGTACACTGATTCTGTGTATTCCCTCCATCTTCTTTTGATATTTTCTGGATGAGTCAATGTATTGTTGATAGCTTGTCTTTCAATATTACAACTTGAGGCTTAAATTTGTTTTTCAGTTTTATCAGCTTGAGAAATGCAAAGTGAGTTCCTCCCTTTTTATTATCCAGTTCCAAGTCTCTGCACATTCTGTTATAATACTTTGTTTTGTCTTCTTGAGGTACATTTTGAAATCTTTCGTTCAACTCTTTTATTTTGTTATGTTTCCATTTTTTTTTTTTGGCTTCTTGATGCTCTAGTGCAATTTTTAGAGTCTCTTCTGACATCCATTATTTTTTTTACTTTCTGATCTTTTGTTTTCTAAATGGATGACATTCTTGATATCATCTCATAACTCATATGATTTTTGGTGACTGGCATTCAATGCTTCAAATCTTTTAAGATGATCTTGAAATTCAGAATAGAAACAAGATCATATTTTGGTTCTCATGGACTGATTTTTCTTCAGCCTCAATTTCAACTTGCACATGATTAAATGATGGTCTCACCCATAGTCTGCCCCTGGCCTAGTTTTGACTGCCAATATCAAACTTCTTCAATGATTTCTTACACACATGTAGTCATTCTGATTCCTATGCAGCCCATTAGGTGAGGTCTATGTGTAAAGTCACCATTTGTGTCTTTTAAAAAATGTATTTGCAATGTATAAATGATTGAAAATATAAAATTAGACCATTTTATTTCCAGCTTCATTTCTATCATCAAGCTCATATTTTCCAACTAGTATTTCCTTCTTAACTATTTCCCACTTTTACAATCAAGTCATCAACTATCATTAATGTATCTTTTCTCCCCCTCTGACCAAACATTAATGTGTCTTGCTTGTGTGTTCAGTCACTTTCAGGCTGCAAGATATGGTAAAAATTCCCAATTTCTTCCTCTTTGGCTCTAGATATAGGAATGTATATTTGATTAGTGGGTCTTCCTTTTATGTATATGGATAATATCCTATTACTCACAACATTGTAATTCAGGATACAACTTGAATCTGAAGTTTAGAATACAAATGCAACACATTTTTCTGCATAGTATTCCATATGATTATCTGATTCAAAGTGGCCAAAGCTAGTCCATCTCATCTCTTTAATGCCTAGTATGTCAATTTTCATGTTTCATTTAATTTTTTACAATTTATAGTTTTTCAACCTTCAAGCCACATAAATTCCATGTCCAAGTATCAAACTATGTTTATCATTATTTTTCTTCATTTCAACTGACTTCCAGTGTGGACTCTACCTCTACACTATTGTAACTATCCGCATTTCTCTACTGTTTATAACAAGTTGTGACTGACGCTGAGAAGAATGGGAATCCCAGAGCATTTAACTGTGCTCATGTGAAACCTATACCTAGACCAGCAGGCTGTTGTGTGAACAGAGCAAGGGAACACTACATGATTTAAAATTAAGAAGGGAGTAGATCAAGGTTATATTCTCAGGGATTGGAAATAAATGCAGAGAACCATGAGTTCACTTTAACTTTTCTTTACTACTCCTCTATATCTTTCATTTGGAGTAGAGGTGGCTTATAGGCATGGGATAACTGGAAAGATGACAGAACCATATCTTTCTTGTAATAAAAGTCTACAGCATCTGTGAGGAAAATGAGTGGAGGGTGGGGCTGAGTTTAACAATCCCCATATCAAATTGAGGCCCAATTAGAATCGTCCTGGAATGCCTGAACTATGTTTCTGGTGGGCAAATTGAGGAAAGATCAGGATAAATAAAGCAGAAACAAAAGAAAATTGCCTTTTGAAATCTCAGAGACTATGTCTGATTGTCCCTAATCCTGTCAATTTGAGTGTCCACACACTCCTCTTATTATTTCAGGTCAAGCAACTTTTAATCTTAGCACCCTGGAAGCCTTGGACACAGATGTTAGTGACTTAGCATGAAAAGCAGTTGGCATGCAAGACCAAGTTGGCTCATGGGATCTTGCTAGGCTCAGAAATGACCTTAGGACTGGCACAGAGATGAAATATTCACAATAAGTACTTATTTTAGTAATATTCTTGTATTTGATCAAAACTGTCTGTTTAGAGATACAATACCTAACATGAAAGCCTAAAATTTCTAGTGATTTGTATATTTCCCACCTGAATACCAAATGCTGACAGAATGCTAGCAGTAACACTAATGGGAAAAAAATCACAAATTTTGTTCTCTATAAAACTAGGAGAGATAGAATCTACATGCTTTCAAAGCACAGCAGAAGCCACCCAGAGGAAAGTTAAAAGTCCAGTGGGACAGTGAAATGAACAACTATTTATATGCGAAAAAATACATATTTGTATGTGTGTGTATATATAAATCTCACAATAACAACAAAAAGAAAACTTTATTGTTGTCAAGTTGGAACTGACGCATAGCTAATCCTCCAGCATGTTTCAAAGCCTATAAATTGTATGAGAGGACATTATCCACCCTTCTCCTGCATAGCAGCTGTTATATTTAAATGCCTTTTGGGCTAGCAAAGCAACTCCTTAACTGGTAGGCCACACACAAGTGAGTTCCCTAAATATATATGTATGTTGTTTTATGTGTCATTGAGTCACCTGAGACTCACAGTGACCCTATGAACAACAGCCCTAAACCCTGCTCTATCGTGTGCCAATCTTATTGTGTCTGACACATTTATCCCCATTACCCCAGTCAATTAATCAATCCAGCTCATTGAGGGTCTTCCCTTCTTGTGCTGTCCCTCCACCTTCCCAAACTTGACATCCCTCTCCAAGAACTGGTCCCTCTTCGCAACATGTCCAAAGTATGTCAGATGACGTTTCAGAAACCTGGCCTCCAAGGAGCAGCCTGGTTTCACTCTCTAGGATGAACCTGTTTGCTCTCTTAACAGTTCATGGTATATTCAATACTCTTCTCCAGTACCACAGCTCAAAGATATCAATTCTCCTCTATCACCCCTAGTGGTTGTCCAGCTCTCTGATGCATAGCAAGTAACTGTGAAGACTATGGCCTGGATTAGGTGCACCTTAGTCTCCAGAATGACATCGTCACTCTTCAGTACTTTGGAGAGGTCTCTGACAGCAGACTTTCCCAATACAATTCATCTTTTAATTTCCTGGTTGCAGGTACTAAGAATGTTGATTGTGGAACCAAGCAAACTAAATCTAGTAACAATCTGAATCTCTTCACAATCTTTTATTATATTGCCATTAGGCCCAGTGGTAAAAATCTTTGTTTTATTTATATATGTGTGTGTGTGTGTGTGTGTGTGTGTGTATGTGCATATGTATATGCATATGTTGTTAAATGCCACTGAGTCATAGATGACTCATAGAGACCCTATGAACAAAAGACCTGAGCACTTATATAACTTTCTTCATTTCTCCAAGTTCATATTTTCTGGAGGCAAGCTATATTGGAAGTGGATACCACTCCTGCTTCCAAGCTTTTTTTACTCTGGGAGCTCCAACAAATACTGCCCACCATGGATAACCATTATAGCATATGACACATTAGTGTCACAGTGTTTAGCATCACCACAACCACGAGTAAATTTCTATAGGTAAAAGCTCACAAAGACCAAAATTTCCCGTTCAAAAACTAAGAGATCATGTTGCTCTTTGATTGTTGTACATTAAACTCACAGCTGACCCCCCACAAGGTTTTCAGAGGTAGTAAATCACATGAGAGGAGACTGTCCATCCTTCTCTCATCCTCCCTTCCTGTGTATTCCAGCTGTGTACCCTTGGGATTGCAGCTCAGGATCCTAGGTTTTTACCACTAGGCCACCAGAACCCCCTCATGATCCTTATGTTCCTCATGATCAAGAATCATGAAGTAAAGAGCAGTGCATGCATTAAGCAAAGTTGTCCAAGAAGAAAAAAATCCAAACAAACAAAAAAATCCAAGGACAGGCATAGACTGAAGTAAACTAAGGATAGCAGGTCCCAGGCCATTATCCTTTCTGAGGACAAGGAGCTTACTCCATGGTGCAACTTGGTCATTACAATAGAACTCAGAGGGTAAGCATTGCTGAAGATAGAAGTCCTCTTAGAGTTTCTTTGTTTTATGGAAACATGAAAATAGAACAACTTAGAAGAGCCGTATGAGCAGGACACTATCTATATCTGGTGAATCATTGAAGCTCAGGGTTTTTGGAATGTAAATTAGGCAAAGACAGCCTAGTTACTGTTCCATTAACAGTAATGACTGCAATAATTTTTAGTTGGCCAGAGTAGGAAAAAACATATAATACCTTCCTTTAACAATAAAAATAACAACACAAAATGAGCTAGTATGCTAATTTAAAAAAACCCAAATATTTTTTTAAATGGATAAACTAGTAGCTGGACTCACAAAAGAATACTTAGCAATAAAATGCAGAAGGTAAAAATATGGTTTAAATACATATCATGAATTGAAATGGAGCAATCACCTTTGTAAAGAAGATAATAAAGCAGCATACAGGAACTGAGACAATGGGTGAAAATAAGGATAAGAAGACATGTAACCATTAGAATCAAAGCCAGGAACCAGTTGGGCAATATCTATGACAGTCAAAAAGAGTTGTATCAGAGATTTTTATGTCTGTCTGATTATCTTCAATGAATTGTGTTACTGTAACAGAAATACCACAAGTATATGGCTTTAATAAACAGAAATGTATTCTCTCACAATATGAGAAGCCAGAACGCTTATTTCAGAGCACTAGCTATGGGTAGTTCTTTCTTACTCTGAAGGGACATTTTTGTCTTCTTTGAACACCTATGGGCTCTTTATTTCTTGGAGATCTCCAGGGCTCTTAACATCAATTTTTTCCTTGGGTCTATGAGGTTCTGAGCAAAGGGCCCTGGACACATTCCCTTTCTTGCCCTTCTTTCTAGTTGGTAGTAGTGAATCCCTGATTTCTGTTCAATTGTTTAATCCTTTTAGTCTCTCAAAATGGATTAAGGCAAAACGTAATCCTATAGATTGTATAGTCCTTCATTAACATTACTGCCTCTAGTGGGTCTCATATCAAAGGCTTACAGAATCCTACAGGGCCTTCACAAGAAAAAGTCTGATAACAAAATTACAAAATAAGCAAAAGACATGGAAAGAATTTTCAGAGGAAGCTATTCAGATGCTCAGAAGACACATGAAGAAATGCTCAAAATCACTGGCAATAAGAGAGATGCAAATCAAAAACACAATGAGATACCATCTCACTCCAGTTGCAGTGGCAAAGTTTAATAGCACAGCAAGTAATAAATGTTGGAGAGGATGTGACAAGATAGGAACTCTTGTATATTGTGGTGGGATTATAAAATGGTACAACCACTCTGGAAAGGAGTTTGGCATTTCCTCAGAAAACTGAACACAGAAATTCCATATGGCCCAGCTATTCCACTGCTTGGAATATACCTAGAGAGAAGGAGAACTGAGGCACAAACAGAGACTTGTACAGCATTACTCACTGTCACATGAACATAGAAATATCCCAAATGTCAAAGTACAGATTTTGTAAATCACTATTTAACTTGGGAGGCACTGGAGAGCATTATGTTAAGTGAACTAAGTCTCATAAGGACAAATACTGTATAATACCATTATTGTAGAATGTGTATGTGGATCTAGGGGTGTGGGGGGGTGGGAGCTGAGGGGTGAGGATAGGCAGAGAGTGGTGTGATGAATCACAGGTTCACACAATTTGATGGGTGGAGGGAGGGGTGGTAAAGGAAATGGTAAAGATCCACTGTGAAAAACAATGTATGTGAACTTTTAAGTAAACTGTTGTTGTTGTTATGTGTCATCGACTCGCTTGTGACTCATAGCGACCCTATGTACAACTGCCCTAAACTCTGCTCTGTCCTATGCCAATCTCACCATCTCCGATAAACCCATCCCAATTGCCCCAGTCACTGAATCAATGCACCTCATAGAGGGCCTTCCTCTCCTGCACCATCCCTCCACCCTACCAAGCATGATGTCCCTCTCCAAGGACCTGTCCCTCCTCACAACATGTCCAAAGTATGTCAGATGTAGCCTCAGAATCCTTACTTCCAGGGAGCCACTCAGTTGACCCTTTCCAGGATGAATCTGTTTGTTTTCTTAGCAGTCCATGGTACTCTCAATACTCTTCTCCAGCACCACAACTCAAAGGCATCAATTCTCCTACTATCCTCATTAGTCACTGTCCAGCACTCTGATGCATAACAAGTGATTGCTAAGACCATGGCCTGTATCAGATGAACCTTAGTCTCCAGAGAGACACCATTGCTCTTCAGTACTTTGGAGAGGTCCCTAACAGCAGACTTTTACACCGCAATACATCTTTTAATTTCCTGGCTACTGGTGCAGAGAGTGTTGACTGTGGAGCCAAGCAAACTAAAGCTGTGAACAATCTCAATCTCTTCACCATCCATCCTGATGCTGCCAATTGGACCAGTGGTGAGAATCTTTGTCTTCTTGATATTGAGCCTCAATCCATATTGGAGGCTGCAGTCCTTGACCCTCTGCAGCAAGCACTTCAGATCCTCCTCAGTTTCAGCAAGCAGGGTTGTGTCATCTGCATATCGCAGATTGTTGATAAATCGTCCACCAGTCTTGACCCCACACACATTCCTCCTCATAGAGCCCAGCATCCCGGAGAATCTGTTCTGCATACAGGTTGAAAAGGTATGGAGACAGGACACATCTCTGGCGCACGCCCTTCCCAATTTTGCTCTGCTCCGACAACTGCCTCTTGGTCTAAGTATAGGTTTCTCATTAGCACGATCAAGTGTTCTGGGATTCCCATTTTTCTCAGAGTCAGCCACAGTTTGTTATGATCCACACAGTCAAACGCCTTTGCATAGTCAATGAAACACAGAAATACATTCCTCTGGTATTCCCTGCTTTCAGCCAAGATCCATCTAACATCAGCAACAATATCCCTAGTACCACGACCCCTTCTAAACCCAGCCTGGACTTCTGGCAGTTCTCTGCTGATGTGCTGTTCCAGTCGTTTTTGGATAATCTTCAGTACAATCTTGCTTGTATGTGAAATTAGTGAGATTGTTCTATAGTCACCACACTCTGTTGGGTCACCCTTCTTTGGGATGGGAACATATAGATCTCTTCCAATCAGTTGGCCAAGTGGTTAAGTAAACTAGTATAATATAAAAATTTATATAACTTCCTCTAATCCTATCTAAAACCTTAACATATTAGAGGTCAGGATTTATAACACATAGGATAATTCAATTACAAAATGGAATTCATAATTCTGAGAATCATGACCTAGTGAAGTTGACACATATTTTCAGCAGACACAATTCAGTTTATAACACTATCTTCTGAGAAGAAATACTAGAGAAAATCAGCTTTAAATATATAGGAACCACACTACTCCCAAGAACCCTTGCAAAGACACTCAGAGACGTCAGCCAATCATAGAGATGATTTGGGAAATAGTTTACTTAGGAATGAACAAAGATGGAGACTGGAGTACAGGTAAAAATGTCAATGTTCTATGCCTTTGCAATAATGAAATTATACCACATAAGAAGGCATATGGATTACCCATAATCCCTTCTCTTTCTCTCTCGTCCATCCGCCCAAGATGCCAAAGGGAAAGAAGGCCAAGGGGAAGAAGGTGGCCCTGGCACCCATCGTGGTCAAGACCCAGGAGGCCAAGAAGGTAGTGAAGCCCCAGTTCAAGAAAAGACCCTAAAACTTTGGCATCAAGCAGGACATCCAACCCAAAAAGGACTTGACCTGCTTTGTCAAATGGCCCAGCTACATCCAGCTGCAGCGGTAGAGGGCAATCCTCTACAAACAACTCAAGGTGCCACCAGCCATTAACCAGTTAACCTAGGCCTTGGACTGCCAGATGGCTACTCAGCTGCTAAATCTGGCCCACAAGTACCGACCAGAGACCAAGAAGGGGGAAAAAAAACCACAGAGGCTGTTGGCCTAGGCTGAGGAGAAGGCTGCTGGCAAAGGAGATGTCTCCACCAATGGACCCCCCTTCTCTGTGCCCCGGTGAATAAGGTCATCATCCTGGTGGAGAGCAAGAAGGCCCAGCTGGTGGTGATTGCACATGATGTGGACCCCATCAAGGTGGTGGTCTTCCTATCAGCCTTGTGTCATAAAATGGGTGTTTCCTACTACATCATCAAGGACAAGGACAGACTGGGCTGCCTCATCAGCAGTGACAAGCATCACTGTTGCCTTCATGTAGGTGAACCCGGAAGATAAAGGAGCTCTGGTGAAGCTGGTAGAAGCCATCAGAACCAATTACAATGACAGATATGATGAGATCCGCCATCAATGGGGAGGCAATGTCCTGGGGCCCAAGTCAGTGGCCCACATTGCCAAGCTGGAGAAGACCAAGGCTAAAGAACTCACCACCAAAGTGGGTTCATGTACACACACTGACTTTTCTGTACATAAGAATAAATTTATTCCACCATCTGTCAAAAAAAAAGAAACAAAAGAAGGCACATGGATGGACACACACACATGCACACACATACACACACACTGGGAAAGGAGTATTAAGCACAGTAGAACATATTTGCTGATTGCTTTGTTTATACTAACAAGCAGTCATATAAAAGTATCAAAAGATAGCAAATCAAATATTAACAAATTTGAAGATTTTTTTATAGAAGGTGAATCCTAAAAAGATAATTATATTATCAAGTGCTTTAAAGATAGCAAGAGAGGACATAAGGAGGGGGCAAAGAAGAAAAAAAGAGAATAATGCTAATTCAATCATTGTTTGAAGTGATAATATTTTAAAAAGCAGAACTATCTGTACATTTATTTCTACATACAAAGAGGTAAATCATACAGTGAAAAGGAAAAAAATAAGAAAAATTACAGAGATTGCAGGATCAAACACAGCTTCTACATCAATAAAATTCAAATGGGTTAAAACTCATTAAACCTAGGAGTTTTAACCGCTTAAAAGAATATTTTCAGGTTGATTATAAACTTTAACTCTATATTGACGGCAAGAGTCAGAATCATAATGAATGATTCAGAAATGTTATTAATGTTCTGACCCCCACATTCTATTTTGGGACTATTTATAAGCTACGTTATGCACTTATGTGCTCTGGGACTCCCATTCTACTCAGTGTTGGCCACAATTTGTTGTGATCCACACAGTCAAATGCCTTTGCATGGTCAATAAAGCATAAATAGACAATCTTCTGGTATTCTTTACTTTCAGTCAGGATCCATCTGACATCAGCAATAATATCTCTAGAGCCATGGCCTCTTTTAAAACCTTCTCGAACTTCTGGCAGTTCGCTATCTATGCACTATTCTAGCTCTTGTGTGTCAGGAAGTGTGAGGATGGTACAGTGTAGAGAAGGGTTCAGGTCTTTTGTTCATAGGGTCTCTATGAGTTGTATTCAACTCGATGGCACGCAACAACAACATGTACTTATGTACACACACACACACACACAATAATACAAATAAGACTATTCATTGCAATGCTGTAAATAGCAAAAGACTATAAATAATTAAAATATGCATGATTTAAGAGTTATAGTATATTGTCCATTCACTCACTAAAGTAATTAAAATATTGTTAAAGAGTTATAGTATATGGTACATCCACTCACTGAAAACTACATGGCTATTTATATATTAAGAAAAGATCTGCAACATTTGTTAAGGCTTTTCTTTTTTAAAGCAAGATGTGTGAATTCTAACACTGTATATCCTACACTACCATTCCTTTTTAGAAAGAGAGGCATTAAGCATCTGTATATGTGTGTGTGCTTCTGTATACATGAAGAAAAGAAGCTCTCATGGTAGAGTGCTAACCAAAAAGTCAGTGTTTTGAATATATAAACTGCTTAGAGAAAGATAGGAAAAATCCTTCTTCCCATAAGGATTTACAGGCATGGAAACCGGGTGGAAGGTTGCTATGAGTCAGGATCAACCAGAAGACTGAATATATGATGGCATTTTTCAAGGTTACATACAAAGCTACTAATAACAATCTTTGAGGGAGAAGTAGGAACTGAACATAAGGTAAGCATAAGATGAAGGAAGATTCTCTTCCCAGCTCTATTCCTTTTAATGCTTTTTTACAAGTCCCCCACTATAGTGTGTGCTCTCTGAAGACGGGGACTGATTCTGGCTCAGCTGTCTTCTCAGTGCTGAGCAAGAAACACCAGTGGTAGGCCAATGTCTGTTGAATGAATGAATAAATGAATGAAAGAATGAACCAATTCTGTTCTGGCCAATAGCCCAGGGGTGGCAGAAACCTTGAATAATATGACCTCAAGAGACTTGTTAGCTGTGTAACTGAAGACAGTTTGCACCAATCTATCAGCTCTAATGCACATGCTAACATTTTTCTTTTTAACCCAAAAGGGAAAAATAATCCCCAAACGCAGGGGTTTTTTAATCAACACAATCTGTGTGCTGTTCTCCTCTCTGCCCTGCGACCTTGGGGAGGTCTGAATCCAATTCCAGCACTCCCCAAGTCAGTCACTCCGGGGGATACAGTGATGATTAAGACATGGCCCTTGCCTTGTGCTCAGTCTCTGTTTTCCTCCTTTGTAAAAGAAGAGCACTTTCCTTGCACCGAGCTGGTGAAATTTTAACACTGAAGACATAAGCAGTTTGTTTTTGTTTTGTTTTGTTTTTTTCTTACAAGGCTCTTTCCTAGTTCATCCACAGGGAGACTAAAAGTTCAGTTCACCTATCTTCCCTCTCCACCTATGTGGGAAAATTCTATCTCCTTTGGGCATCCCCAGCACCTCACACTTGGATTTCCCCTTTTCCATGCTGTCTCTTGGCCTTTCCTTCTAGCTTCTGAGATCTGACACCACCAGGATTAGTCTATCAGTTCCACTCCCAGTTTCCAGCGGGATACCTGCTCAAAAGGATGCACTCACTATCAATCATATGAAGATGGCAGGCCATTCACACAAGATAGGCAGAAACTCAACCAACTGAAGAACTGCTAAAGTGACCAAGCAAATCTCTCTACACACAACGTTCCTGGATATGGTGGTGGGATAAACATGTCCTCAAATTGGCAGCATTTGCTCCTGGATATAGCAGAGTGTCAAACAAGTCTGTGGAACTATGATGCTTGCTTGTTGTTGTTGTTGTTATGTGCCATCAAGTCACCTGCAAATCATAGCAACCCTCCGTAAAACAGCCCTAACCCCTGCTTGCTTAGGAACTAAAAAACAAAGTGGTTTGTCTTAACCTAGTCTTTGAGAAGGCTAATAAATACGAAGGACTAAAGGCAGTTGAAGAGTTGAATCCCCTGACCCCCTTTTTAAAGAAAAAAATAAAAAATAAAAAAACAAGTAGGCACTGATCTATTACGTGGAGTAAAGAACAGAATATGAATGCTTTGAGCTAAGTGAAAGTACTCTTCTTCTTCTTATTATTATTATTATCATAAAGTTACCAGGATAAACACTGTGAAAATGCCACACAAGAATGTGGCCAGTTTGTAACCTGCAGGTGTAAGAAGGAGAGTTTTAATCAATACCAAAACAATACTTTCTAGTTGAAAGAAGAATGGACTGGGCTGGGGAGGTGGGGTTTGATGATGGTAGGCTAGATGGTATGATGTTGCGTGGAAACACATCATCTCAGTGAAGCCTCAGAAGGTTCGAGGAGGCTGACTCTTATTATCTCCATCTCATATTTGAGAATACCTAGGCCTAAGAAAGTTTGAAAAAAAATCTTAAGGTAACACAAATAGTTTACTCTCAACTATTCACGAAAAGGTTAGTGGTCCAAGCCACTCAATGGCCCTATGGAAAAATGATTTTGTGATCGGTTTCTGTAAAGATTATGGGCGGAGGGTGGGGGATATTATAAGGAAATGCTTTGGAGTTGTCTATAACACGTGGTGTCTCTATGAATCAAAAATGACTTGACAGCACTGGGCTTGTTTTGGTTCTTTGAAGACAAGTTAAGGATTGTGCCCACAACCCCACAACAACATCTGAACTCAGGACCAACTAATTAAAATCCATGCCTTTTCCACTGCACTGATTTGTTTGTGAAACCACTAGGACCAATATAGTCTATTTGGAGGCAACCCTGATGTATCAAAGTAGAACTGTGGGCCACAGTATTTTCAACAGCTAATTGTTAAGTAGTAGATGGTGAGATCTGTCTTCTGAGGTGCCTAGTGTTGGACTTCAACTGCTGTAGCTGAGCAACTGTTTGTACCACCCAGGGATTCCTGTTTATGGAAAAGGTGGCCTCATTCTTCTACTATAGATATCCCACTGACTCTTTCCTAGCATGCCTGATGACTCTGAGTTCGAGGTACATAGGCTGCAATCAGATCTCTAGGCCTGCAGACTGCTCATAGAACTGTCTTCCACCTAGTCAGCTAACTGCTCCTGTTAAAAACTCAGGCCTCATATCAACCTGCCAGTGCCTGAGAGTCCCTGGGAACTAATTTTGTGTTTCTTTGCATGGATACTTAAGGGAAGGGGAAGGTAGGACACTTCTCCACACTTACCTTGTTCCAGGCCTATCTTCTCATTCCTGTCTGAATAGTCACCACTAAGTAATTTAGTTTATCTGTGTCTCTGTGAGCTTATTTGGAAACCATGGAATGCTGCTTACAGAAAATTAAGCTTCATTTTCTTTAAGCATCCAGCAAATAATGCAGGCAAAAGATGGTGATTTGGAGGGAACTGGCTTATGCATATATAAACATGATACATTTAGCAAATTATGTAGACTTCACACTTCAGAGCATTGAAGAAAACAAAGACAACTTCCAAAGACATTTTAGTGCAATGTAGCTATTCTGAAAGGAACACAGAATTAGCGGTTTGCAAGACTAGCTGAACTCAGATATGAGTTGAAAATAATAGTTTACAATGTGCACTGTGGGGGGGTCATGAAGAAGAATTTGAACTGGGCTAATTTTAAGGGGTGTTAAGGAGTCTCAAAGGACCCTACAGAATCATAGCCTATAAAGTGTCTAGAGAATGAATTCATGATGGAATGAGGTTGTATATTTCAAACTAAAATCCACTGTGACTTCTTATACTTCACACTATTTCCCAGCATATGTTTTTATCTTTGGGCCCTAAGAGAGAATTCCAGGCCTACCCTGAGCTCAAAAAATATCTCCACTAGAACTTGTGGACTTCTAATATCTCATCAGAAGTGAATTATACTGAAAACGTAATTAAAACTATAATTTCAGTAAGGCTGACCTTCTAAGTTAGCTATGTGCACTTTAAAACCCTTGGACAGGTCAGGTTAAAGTACTTGGTCTTGAATGATTTTAATTTGCAGGCCAGAATAAAGGTGGCTCATTTGTCTGGAGGTGTTGCATCCCAGGTGCCCCTAACTTTCAGTGCTCAAAATGCAAGGTGTTAACTGCAAGAGTCTAAGCGGCATCACTGTAGCTCTGTTTTCTTCAAGTGTAGAGTAAAGAGTATCATGTTCAAAGTGGCTTTGTTAGCCATTGAGTTTGACTTTGCCATGTGGATGGACAGGAATATGGGAATAGGATGTACTGGGCTATCCACAAGAAGATTGGCTAGTCTCAGCACTAAACTGAGCAAACTCAGTGGATTTTTAAGATCTCACCAACAACAAAGAAGAAGCAAACACATAGCGTGTGTCTTTCAGGGCCAGAGACTCTTGAGTCAGCTAGACCATTAGCAACAGCAGCAGTAACGTCAGCAGAGAGCCAGAGCCTGATATGAGACAAAGCTGAGTGGGGTAGGGGGAGAGCCATAAATGCCAGGAGTAAGGGCTTTGTAATAACACTTCCTGAAAGCTGTGAGGTTGAAATACTTGTAAGCACATTACAGAAGCTGCCCTGTCCTGGCTGACAGATTGCATCTGCTACCAACCTTTATGACAGCCTTTGAACTTCCCTAATGAGGTTCTATGTGGTCTATGAGCTGTAATGACAGATTTCAGATGCAGAAGAACAGTACGATCAGTACTGGGATGAATAAAAGGAGGTGGAGGAACATGGGGACATGTCAGACCTCATGGGAATTGGTTTTGTGTTGTGAGTACTGAGGTCAGATATGGCCATTTCCACACGGTCCTTGCTCTTTTCACATTAAGATACTATGTATATCAGTACTACTATTAAGGGTAATAACATGTCACAAGTATAGGTATATAGTAAACACCTAGGATGTGGCTGTTATTCACAGTAGTGTATGAGCTGATTGGATTTGGCCTCATATTTAAAAAGGCTCTTGGCCACCAGTCTGAGGCTATTTCCAGGCTGGGAAGATGAGTGGACTGGCCAGACTCTACAAAGGTGTATTTTCTGGTTTGAGGCTGAAACTAAAGTGTGGCTGTTGTTCACAATAGGGTGTGAGCTGACTGGATTTGGATTTGGAGTGTATGACTCTACAGCACTTAACAACAACATTGTTAAGAGAAAATAAAAATAAAGAAAATGAAAAAAAAATCCTCATCACTGTTGGCCATCTGGATGTCTTCCTTTTTGAAATGTCTTTTCATGTCTTTTGCCCATTTTAATCTTTTTTCTTGTGGAGGTCCTGCATGCCAAATGTTTTTTCCTACTCTTTGAGTTTTCAATGTATATTAATGACTGTATAAAGCACAATATACATGAACAAAACATGACATAAATAAAGTCTTGTGTAAAACACAATGTACATCCATGGAGCACAATGTATATGAATGATCATAAGGAAACCAATAAAAATATGAAAAGGAAGCATAAAAAGTTCCTCACTGCCAGGCCAGTAAATACCATGATAGACAGAGAAAGAATTGAAATTGTCAATGACAGGCAACATTACGATGACTGGAGAAGAGATTCAAACTGTCAAGAACTTCATCTTTCTTGGGTCCACAATCAACACACTTGGTATCAGCAGTCAACAAATGAAAAGACGTATCATATTTGGAAAATCTGCTGCCAGAGACCTCTTCAATGTGCTAAAGAATGATGATGTAATTTTAAAACAAAGGTGCTCCTGATCCAAGCTACTGTCTTCTCAATTGTTTGCTTTGCATCTGAAAGTTGGAGAATTACTAGGGATGACAGAAGAGTAATTAATGCCTTTGAGTTCTGTTGGAGGCAAGTACTGAATCTATTATGGACAGCCAGAATAACAAATAAGTCTTAGAGAAAGGGCATATAGGGTGCAAAGATGGTGAAACCTTGTCTCACATACTTGGGACATGATGTAAGGAGGGGCTTGTTGTTTATTGTATACTGTTGAGTCAGAACTGGTCCATAGTTGACCCTCCAGTGGGTTTTCAGAGGCAGTTAACTGCACAGGAGAAGACTGTCCATCGTCCATCCTTCTTTCATGAAGTAGCTGGTAGATTTGAACCGCACACCTTTGGAATTGCAACACAATCCACTAGAATACCAGAGTTCCCTAAGTAGGGGCTAGTCCTTGAAAACAATAAAAGACATCATGCTTAGCAAGATAGAGTGCCAGAGAAAGAGAGAAAGACTCTCAAGACAATGGCTGGAGTATATCAGAGATGATGAGGATGGCACAGGACAAGGCAAGATACAGATAGGCTGTTTACAGTGTCACTATAGGTCATGGTCAGTTCAATGGTAGCTAACAACAACACTGCCAAGAGCTATGCCTAACCTTCATGTTTTACCCCATTTACTCTTGGTGATAACCTGCTGGAGCCATTACTATTATTTTTTTTTTACTAATTATTATTTTTTTCTGTACTAATGTAGAAACTAGGAAACACCGGTGGCCTACTGGCAAGAAGCTGTACTGCAATCTGAAAGCATGCAGTTTGAGGTCACCAGCTAGCTCCTCCATGGGAGAAAAGGATGGACAATCTCCTCCCATGTAGTACAGCGTGGTACATAACAGTAACAACAACAACAATGTAGAAATTTAGTGAGGTTGAACCTTTTTTTTTTTAGGTTGTCTCTAACAGATTATTAGATGACAGTTATTGTATACCAAACATCTTCTCACTGAATCATTACATGAATTCTGTGATGTAGTATTTTTTAATTAGCATGCATTTTCTAGAGTGGTAACTAGAAGGAAGTTACAGAACATAATTTAGGAAGCTGAGCTAGAATTTGGCATTGTAGAGTCCGGAGTCACATTGAGCCCACAGTTGTAGTCATGTTTGTTCTCCTATGTCTGTCTGATCATTTGAAAAGAGGACCCTGCTATTCAAAAAGGAAGAAGAGCTGGAAGAGCCGTTTGGACTTATATAGATCAGGGTGGGCTCTAATATGCAATATGGCCCTTTTCTTTTCCTTGTCATCCTGCCAACATACATGCACACACATCATCATCATTATCTTTATTGCTTGTAAGGAGAATTCTGGCAGAATTGTTTGTCCTGCTAGCAGTCTACAATGCACTCACTATAACACTACTTATTCAGATTGAAAGCAGGAGTAGCATCCACTTCCTAAAGAATATGCCTCTGAAAAGTCTATATACTTTGAGAAATGATAATAGTTACAGAAAAGCTTTAAGTATTTTGTTCATAGGGTTGCTATGAGTCATGCTCAACTTTTTAAAAACTATCAATCTTGTTCAATCTTCCTTCTTCCTTATGTAGGATTTTAAAAATCCTTTTTCATGGAGAATTAAGTGAAATTTTATGAAGTTGACTGTTGGTTTTTTTTTTTTAACTATAGATGTTTTCTTTTTTAACATTAATTACAACACCCACAATGTAATCACATTTTCCCCACACCCTCCTTGCAATTCTCATTTCTATTAATCCTTCTATTCTACCCTTTTTCTGTCTTTGGGGCTTCTTCCTTGGGCAAATGTTCATCTTTTGATTGTATATAGTTGGTTCTTCTAAGAAGAATGCCTCTCTGGTGTTATTGTTTCCCTTAAAGGACAATCTACTGTTTGGCTGAAATTTAAGCCATGAAGGTAAGTTTTGTCTCTGATCCAAAAGGAGCCTTAGGGCCATAGTCTTAGTGTATGTATTTGAGGTCTGTGAAAATTCTATGGTCTGGTCAGGTGAACCTTAGTCCTCAAAGTGACATTTTTGCTCTTCCATACCTTTCAAGAAACAACCCCAATGCAATATATGTTTTGATTACTACTTCCTCCCTGGGTTTTTAATATGGAGCACAGTCCAGTGAAATCTTAAGCAATTTCAATTTTTCTCTATTTATAATGATGTAGCTTATTTGTCCATTTGTGGGGGTTTTCATTTTCTTGTATAATTCATACTGAAAGCCATAGTCTTTGATCTTCCCCAGTAAATACTTCCAGTCTTTCAGCAAGCAATGTTGTGTTAATTGCATATTGTAGGTCCTTAATGAGTCTTTTTCTAATCATAATACTTGACTCATCTTCATATAGTCCAACTTCTCATATTATTTGTTCAGCAAAGCATGAATAAGTATAGTAAAAGGATAGAACTCTGATACACATCTCTCCTAATTTGAAGCCAAGCAATAAATACCTTCTTTTTTGCTTATAATGACTATGTGCAGATTCCATGTGAACACAATTAAGTATTTGAAAATCATTTGTTCTCTCACACAAGTCCAATCTCAACTCACTAATGCTTAGGATATTGATGGAAATAAATATGAATAAACAGTTACAAATATCTATTATTAATTTGTACAAATAATGTAAAAACTATGAATCTAGGACAATCAAAAATTGTGAAAAGTTAAACAGAACACATAGAATCAATATTTTATGCACTAGTGAGCGGAAATGGTCTGTAATCAGCTATTTCAAATAGGACATCATGATATTTACATCAATAATGATAAATTGAAGAGGAATAGTGTTGTATTTATGATCAAAAGGAACATTACACAATTTATTATACAGTAAAGTACAGTCAGAGATAGTATAATATCCATACAAAAATAAAGAACTATAACAGTTATCTCAACTTATACATCAACTAACAAAATCCAAAGAAGAACTGAAAGAATTTTTTCAACATGCAATCTGAAATTAATCAAACAGGCAATCAAGATGCACTGGAAATTAATGGTGATTAAATGTAAAAGTTCACAACAAAGAAGGATCAATAGTTGGAGAATATAGTCTAATGGTAGAAACAGCACCAGAGATTGTAGGATAGAATTTTATGACTGATGACTTATTAATTTAAAATATATTTTTTGACAACATAAACAGTGGCTACCTCCTAGACAGACTACAGAAATAATGTAACCTCCTAGATAGACTACAGAAATAAAACTAATTACATATGTGAAAATAAAAAAGTGAAACGGATTGGGAAAATCTGTGTCAGGGACCTCTCTGAAGTACTGAAGAGCAATTATGTTAGTCTGGAGACTAAGGGGCACCTGATCCAGGCCATGATCTTCACAGTTAGTTGCTATGCATCAGAAAGCTGGACAATGACTAGAGTTGACAAGAATTGATGCCTCTGAGCTGAGGTTCTGAACGAAAGTACTGAATATATACCATGGACTGCTAAGAGAACAAACAAGTCAGCAAGGAGAGAGTGAAACCACGCTGTTCCTTGGAGGCAAGGATTCTGAATCTTTGTCTGGCATACTTTGGGTATGTTGCATGGAGGAACCATTCCTTGGAAAGGGACATCATGCTTGGGAGGGTCAAGGGACATTTCAAGAGAGGAAGACCCTGGATAAGATGGATTGACTCAGTGACTAGGGTAATAGGGGTAGATGTCTCAAAGACAGTACGTTTGGCTCAGGATAGAGCAGGGTTCAGATCTATTGTACAGAAGGTCACTATGAGTCACAAGCTTCTCAATGGCACATATCAACAACAACATATGTGGGGAAAGATAGTGAAAAATACTAATACGATAAATTAGAACAAAGTTAAGGTTTCACTGTGGAACAGACTATCAACTGTTCATATTAAAGTTTAAGTTAAATGCCATGAGTGGATAACCCAATAACAGACATGGCACAAATGGTCCCAGAACTAGTTTTTAATGAACATTCTTTCTCTGGATGGGGAAAAATCAATGATAATTATAACCCATTAGTAGGTTTTATACAATCCATAAGTAAAATTAGCACTGGTGACTAAAAAGATTTAGTTGTACTATTACTATTACAAACAAACACATCACTTATACTAATAAAGCATACACACAACTGGAATCAAATGATTAATATTAGGGATTAAATTTTTGCTCAAAAAGGTATTTGTTAACTGAGAACCCATTAAGTGATAAAGAGAGACATTTTACATTAAAAAATTGTCATAATATATTGAGTAAAAAAATAGGAGATGTTAAGAGTACATGGTTTTATTCCATTTTTGTAAAATGCAAGGGATAGTGTGAAGAACAGAATGAGAAGAGAATGACAGGAAAAGAAAGAATTAAAACAGCAGAAAGAATACAATAAAAAGATAAATAATGGATCTATTACTTGGCAAAATCTTGATTATTAGTTTTCCCTTTTTGTCTGTTAAGTTTTCTCATTTTCTGAAATTAACATATATCACTCACTTTGTGATTTTTAAAAAGTTGATTGTCAGGCCTAAGAATTTGTACATCAGTGTGAGCAAGACAACAATTATTTAATTCGACTCAAAAGATAGGAGAGACCAAAGATACCAGAGACTTGTTCAGTATGCTTGAGTATTTTAAGAAGAGTTTTATAGGGAGATTCTCTTTGTAAAAAAGTAACTTCCTTTGCTTATACTGCATTCTCATATTAAATAGGGTTTGTTAAAACACACCATGGACGGCACCACAAGGGTTTCCATTGAATCTTTCTCCGTCTTACTCTCCTTCTCTTTTCTCCTCTCCTAACCCTGAGAGCCTTCAAGTGGGTTCTGACTCTTAGCTTACCCTCTCCTGGGTGTTTCCAAGGCTGGAAATTTTATGGGAAAAATTGGCCCATCTTTCTCCCTCTGAGCGACTGGTGAATTCAAACTGGTATCAGTTAATATCAAGCAGCTCTGAAGAACTCAGTTTAAGAAATGTTTTCCTAAAAGAAGATTATTTAATCTATGCATGCAATCTATGTTCAATCCAAACCAGCTTCTTTCTCCAGAGAATTCCCTTTCTCTAACACCTGGGATTATAATGACTTTTTTCCATTCCTTCATCCACTGTAAGTATTTTATAAATTTAAATAAAAGCAGAAAAAAAATCTTCTTATTGCTCTAGACATGGGACATCTGGATCTGCAGACATAATTTCAAGTGATGTTTTGAAAAGTATGAAACACATTTTTTCTAAACTGTTGCAGTTGCTGTTGATACCAGCAGGAGTGTTATCACTTTGTGTGTGTGTGTTTGTGCATACAAGACTATTCTGGGCTAGTCTAAGAAATAAATAAGAACCAGAATTTTAAAATACTTTGGGAGACATGTCAGTAAGCCTGAGGAAGTCTGCAGGTGGCTGAGATGGGGGTGGGGCAGTACCATGGAGCAAGCATACTGCTGTGAATCCACCTTCCCTGGGCCCAAAACAGTCACAAGCTGAGGGGCAACCTAAAGGCATTTGGGTTCACACGTATTCCCCTGGAGCTCTGGTTGTACAGCCAATAGAGAGTTACGCTGCCAACCCAAAGGGGATACCTCTCAGGTGGTTCAAATCCAGCAGCAACTCCACAAGAGAAAGATGGGCAATTTCTTGTGCAATTTAAAGCCTCTGAAAACATGCTGAAGGATCAGCTATAAGTTGGTTCAATTCAATGGCAATGAGTTTGAGTCTATACTTGTGGGATATAGGGAAGTGTCCTCACCGCATCAAGATCTACAAACTACTTGACAATGTAATCTCAGACATAACATGTTGTTGTTGTTGTTGTTATGTGCCGTCGAGTCGTTTCCGACTCATAGCACAACAGCCCTAAACCCTGCTCTATCCTGCGCCAACTGCACTGCCTGACACACCCATACCGATTACTCCAGTCACCGCATCAATCCATCTCATAGAGGGTCTTCCCCTCCACCCTCCCAAGCATGATGTCCCTCTCCAAGGACCCGTCCCTCCTGGCAACATGTCCAAAGTATGTCAGACGAAGCCCCAGAATCCTTGCCTCCAAGGAGTAGCTTGGTTTAATCCTCTCCAAGATGAATCTGTTTGTTTTCCTGGCAGTCCATAGCAACCAATTAAGTCTGCTGTGCCTAGACTATAAGCATCCAAGATAGAGGGACAGAGAAAGACCCCCTAGAAGAGGGACTTTCTGTGTAAATATGTTTGAGCTTATAATGGAATATGTACATAGCTAAGACTTATTAATCCAATTTTTCAATCATGATGGATATGAAAATACCGACAAGAATAAATTCCTGAGAGGGTCAGAATATATCATCTTTTATTTAGTATGTTTTGCTTTTTAAATCCTGTGTAACGAAATGAAATTATGTGAAAAACCCCAGTGACTCAAACTAAAACCACTCATGTCTCTGATAGCTGCCATTCTATATGCAGCAATTGTCTCACAAAAGAAAAAACCCCAAAACCAAGCAAACAAAAAGCTTGGCAGGTGGACACAAGGCCAGTTTCATGTGGAGGTGATTCTGTGAGATGGGCAGGCTTTGCTGCTAAAAAGGTCTGGAAAAGAATCATATCATCTCTTTGGGTAAAAATTAAATGTGCAAAACTCATTTTTACAGTTTCACAAAAAGACAGCTTAAATAGCTGTGGAGAACTATTTGTAGCATGGTTATCACATTAGTCTTGGAAAAAGAAAAAATGTGCCTGCTTTTAAAAAGCAGAACAGATATTTTGACACAAATGCTGGTAACATTCAGTGTTTAAAGAAGAACCACTGATTTTGACCGTCCACATTGTCCTATAAGATTTTCTTCTCCCAAACAGAAGGTGGAAGGATCTAAAGATGTGCTGGAGGGAACACAAAGGGCCTTAAGAAGTGCTGCTGGGGATAGTGTCTCCTCCTTACCAGTTCTTAAATAGAAGAAAACTAGAGTCTGTCGGGTTGTATACACACACATATATAAATGCAGTAGGCTACAGAGAAGGAAAGTTCTGCCCCACACCCCTTTTTCATAAATCCTCAATAGTTGACAGATTTTTGTCTGCATCATGTATGTGGTCTACTCCTCTGGAGGTATGAGGGCTACGGGGGGGGGGGGGGTTAGGAAATCTAATGCACCTGCTCTTAATGTCACCTACATCAGGAAATTATTTAAAAGACCTTGACACTAAAGTACAAGACGCTAAGCCTAACAGCACACAGCCTGGAAGGAACCTGGTCACGTCTGAGAGATAATGGGAAGAAAGAGAAAACAAAGCACTGCAAGCCCTGGATTGGAGTCCATGGGATGCTTTTACTGAAATGACCAGAATTTGGCAGGCTGACTTTGTAGCTGAACAGAGAGACCACAAATGTAAAAAAAGAAAAACGTTGAAAAAATCAAGATGTAAATATGGTACTCTGGAACAAGACCACTGCCTGTTATAAAACCAGACCCCTAGTAAAAACATGAGCATTCCTGCCTCTGGATCTTTGTAAACAAGGGACTCACCCCCAAGCCACTATGCTCTCCTTGTTGGGTCTGATCTGGATAGTGACAATAATGATGGCGATAATAATGTACGATAGCATATTCTCACATGCTGTCATGAAGTCATGTGGGGTGAGACCTCAATATATTCTCACTGCATAAATGTTATGAAAATTAGACAGCTGGTATTATATGCCGTGGAGTTTGAATTGCCTCATAGCTTACCCTTTAGTGGGTTTTCATCCTTCTCCTGTGAAGCGCCTGATGGACTCAACTGTCTGTTTTTTGGGTTGGCAGCACAACTTCTTACAACATTAGAAAAGGATCATACAAAACCCCCAGCATGAACAAGGCATGGAGTGAGTGTTTTACAAATCAGGAATTTCCACAATACTCACTTTTTGGCCTACTCTTCATGTATCTCAGTATCAAGAAAACAAAGATTCTCACCTCTGTTAACAATTACAACTTGCTTGGCTCTACAATTAACACTCTTGGCATTAGCAGTCAGGAAATGAAAAGACAAATTGCATTTTGAAAATCTTTGGTCAGGGACCTCTCTAGAGAACTGAGAAGCAACGATGTCAGTCTAGAGACTAAAGTGAGCCTGATCCAGGCCATGGTCTACGCAATTGCTTTGCCATGTACCTGAGAGGTAGACAATGACTAAGGATGATAGAAGAATTGATACCTTTGCGCTGTGGTGCTAGAGAAGAGTCTTGACCATACCATGGGCTGCCAAGAAAACGAAGAGGTCTGTCTTAGAGAGGGTGAAACTAAGTTTCTCCTTGGAGGCTAGGATTTTGACGCTCTGTCTCACATATTTTGGACATGTGGCCAGGAGGGACCATTCCTTGGAGAAGGACACCATGCTTGGAAAAGTGTAGGGACAGCACAGGAGAGGAAGACTCTGGATGAGATGGACTGATACAGTAACTGAGATAATGGGGGTTGGTGCATCAGAATCAGTGAGACTGGCTCAAGACAGAGTAGATTCCGAGCTGCTGTACATAGGGTCACCATGGGTCAGAAGTGACTCAATGGCACATAACAACAATTACTTCATGAACTGGTATTTGGAATGGACAATTTTAGTTGTATATTCAAATTTAGAGAGTATTTCCAAAATAAGCAGACTTAAAATGTTGTGGAAGTAGACTCAACAAAATTATCAAGCCCAGATAACAAAGACTCAGAAGCATCATAGTAGTCAGCTTAGTACCATACCAGTTGGAGTCTGCAAGCTGCAGAGAAGGGATCATCTCATTCTCACAGTTTGGACCACAGGGGCTTAAGCATATTTATTCCCAACTTTAGGAAGGAAACCAACCAGCTAATCTTAGGGTTTTAAAGGATTGAGACAAGGAGAGATTACTCAGACACCAAATGATACTACCCAGGAGTCAAACTATTTGGTGGGTTATTATAGAAGAGTCAGAAATACTGGCCCAGGATGGCCCATGTAGTCAGTGCTGTAAGACTGACCTGCTGTTACTAAGTGCTGTCAAGTCAGAGAAACTCTTAATGTCTCTGTGTTAAAAGAATAAAATATTACCTAATCCTGTACCTTCCTAAGACTCACTGCTACATGTGAGCTCCTTTCTGTAGCCATGGTGTCAATTCAGCTCAATGCATAAATGAGTCGAAGATGGATTTTGTGCATTGATCCTAATTTGTTTACTTCTTTATGGCAAGTTTAGGTCTGTAACAAGTCAAATTTATGTATATCCCACAAACCCAAATAAGCAGATATTTACACATTTAAAGCTTTCCTATTTTATAGATCCTAGAAAATGGTGCTAAACATGTCTTAGCCCTAGCCAAGATCAACAACGTAAGCTCAACTCACCACCATCCAGTTGGAACCAACTCATAGAAGTCGACTCCAGTAAGATATCAGAGGTTATAAAGGTGATTCAAATCCACCAGTGGTTTCATGTGAAAACATCAGCAATCTCCTCCCATGTGCTTAAAGCCTACAAAAACCTGCTGGAGGGTCAGCTATGAGTCAGTTCCAATCAGTGAATGAATAAAAAAAAAATCCTGTAGTTACACACATTCGCAACTGTGTCCATCCTTGGAAGTTCTCTGATCCAGAGATTCTCCTCTTACTTCTGGATGATCTCCTGCTGCAGATATCTGATCCCCGGATGTACCTACCAATGCTCCGGCCACAGTAACTAGCTAATAAAACTGCTTTCTGCTGGTCATAGTTTTTCCTTGATCAGCTCCACAGCCCAAACTCACAAATACTTGGGAGAGAAATATGGAGAGAAAAACAGAACATGAGGGAAGGAGGTTAGCTTTCACTGAAGTCTGAGACCCAGTCCTACATGCTCAAGCACATTTTGAGGACTGGAATGCTGGCTGCCAGTGCCAGCTGTGGGAAAGTTATTTCAAATGCCTTACTGCTTTGGAGAAAAGGAGTAAGAAGGAAGCTTTACACTGCTAGTGTCTCTCTGAAAGTCTGTGATTAGTGCTGTCAAGCTGCTTACCCAGCAATCCTCTACTGACTAATGAGATAAGACCAACTGTGCCTCCAGCAAGGGCAGGAAAACAGGGAATCGATATGGACCAGACAGGATAATCCAAATAACTTTGTATTATAAATCCACAGTAAGTTGATATTATTGTCTTTCTTTTTGTTAGCAGCTTTCAAGTCAGTCCTTGACTCAGGGTCCACCATGTGCAGACGGTTTTCATCAGCTGACTTTTGGTAATTCTACAGGCTTTTCTTCCTAGTCTACCTTACTCTACAAGTTCCACTGAAACCTGTTGTGCACGACAACAGTATGCAGACTTCTACTGAGTGATGGCTAGTGGTGGTGCATAAGGTGCACTGGCCAGAAATTAAACCTAGAAAAATGAGAATTCTACCACTGAACCATTACTACCTTCAAAGTGTATTTCTGTCTCTGTGGTGAGGCTATGTGTCTGGCAGTTTGAAACCACCAAATGCTCCACAGGAAAAAGAGGGGTATTTTCTTCCCATTGAGATTTGTAGCCTTGGAAATGTGACAAGAGGTTTGCAGGGAGCTGGAACCAATTCAACAGCAGTAAGTTTGTCAGTTAGTGTAGTATCTTGACATGGTAGGAACTTAATACACAGTTGTGCTATTGCTGAGCCAAATCCCAAGGGACACATTTAAGGCCTATGAAATACAAACAAAAACTGGGACAAATTTGGGTAGTATCTTATTTGCAGCATATACTCTTATACATGTGTGAAAACAAAAAACTGTATATTAAAAACATGATAACATTGTAAGAATTTGAGATAGAATCATGAAATGATAATAGCACAGTAAAAAAAAAAAGAATAGCACAGCCAAAGTGTTTTAAAGTGCATCATAGTAAAATTATTCAACCAATGACAGACATAATTATTATGTTATTATTTTTAAAAATAACAAGGTTAATACATATTAATGCAAATTTCACAGGGATTAAAGGCTTAAGGTTAAAAAAAAAAACAATAACCCACCACCAATATTTTAAAAGATAAATAAGGGAAGACTATATCTTAAAGCAGGAGTGGCATCCATTTCCTAAACCACATGCCTCTGAAAACTCTGAACTTGGAGAAACAAAGATAGCAACAGAAAGGCATTAGATCTTTTGTTTATATCTATGAGTCGACCTCGACTCAACGGCAATCAACAACATATTTTAAAGCAGCAAAAAAATTAATAAAGCTTTATTAATACAGTTGAGTATAAAAATGAAGTTTTTAATTGTGCAACAATGAATATTTTTTAAAAAGTGAACTTGGAGAGGAAAAGCGAAAGCAGGGAGTAAAATGTGCAACTGGATAAATGAAAATCTAAATTCTCTGTAAATGTTTGTTTAAGTCACCAAATACAGTTCTATTTTTTCAAAAAGGAAAGTTTTTATTTATGAAAAGGTTTGACATAACCTTACTGGGCAGACCAAAATGGCAAAGGCACTGAACTGCAATCCCATCATATGCCATCAAATCAAGCTGAGCCTAAACCTTCAGCAAATTACAATTCAATATACAGACCTTTATCAGCTTAAAATGAAACCTTTAGCTTTCACTGACATATGTCAGCCACAGCCTAGAACAATAGCTCTCCATCAGGAGCCATTTAGTTTTCCATGGGACATTTAGCAACGTTTGGAGATGATTTTGGTTGTCACTGGAATGGTACTACTGGCATCTAGTGGAGTAGAAGCCAGAGACACTGCCATGCATCCTTTAACACAAGAGCACTGAAGGTGGGAAACTCTGGCCTAGAAGAGAAAGGAGGGTTACTGTGTGCACAACTGATTGAGAAGACCGTGGTGTTACAAAGAAAGAAAAGGAAGCAGGTCTAGGTCTCAGAAGTACTGGCCTAAAGTAGGGGGAGGAGAATCACTGGTTTAATTTCTACCATCACTATTGTGCTTAGAAAGGTTAAGTGAAAGAGAAGAAGACCCTCTATGAGAGGGGCTAACAAACTGACTACAACAAAGGGCGTAAGCGTGTTAGAGACTGTGAGGATAGTGCAGGATAGGACTTAGTTTCTATCTCTTGTTTTGTAGGGTTGCACCTAACAAAATGCAAATCAACAAGAGCAAGAACAACAAAAAATTCAATTTCATCAAGTTGGTTCCAACTCATGGAACCCATGTGGTTCAGAGCAGAGCTGCTCCACAGGGACTAAGCTAGAATATTGGCACTTTGAACCCACCCAGGTGGAGTGCAGAAAAAAGTCCTGGAAGATTGCCAGGACTTTCTTCTGCGCTGCACCTGGGTGAGTCCAAAGTGCCAATTTTCTAGCTTAGTGTCAAGATACATAAGTCTTTATCTTGTATGGAATTGTAGATTGCTATGGCTTTCCTTTCTTAACTTGGTTTAATATCCTCAAATATACCTTAAAGTGATAATAAATAATTACAATGCTCAGAAAAGTATAAAATATTGTTGTTGTTGTTGTTATGTGCCGTTGAGTCATTTGCGACTCATAGCGACCCTATGTACAATAGCCCTAAACCCTGCTCTATCCTGTGCCAATCACACTGTCCCTGACACACCCATCCCGATTACCCCAGTCACC